>NC_057736.1:24647665-24654867 GCF_004010195.1 Chiloscyllium plagiosum
ATACAATGGCCAATGACCATGTGAGTTTTGTTGATGCAAACTTGTAGGTCGAGCTAGTGAGGTATTTGCATCACTATCAAAGAAGGTATCTGGGGAGTATGAGGAGGTGAAGAAAGCCATCTTAAATGCAATATGAGCTTGTGCCTGAAGCCTACAGACGTTTCACGAATGTAAGGAGGAACCCTGTTCAAACCTACATTGAGTTTGAAAGGATCAAACAAAGTAATTTTGACAGGTGGACAAGGGCATTAAAAATAGAGCAAACCTATGACACTCTTAGAGGGACAATTATTTTGGAGGAGTTCAAAAATTCACTTCCTGAAGTGGTGAGAAGTCATGGGGAAGAGCAGAGAGTTAAAACAGCAAAATTAGCAACTGAAATGGGTGATGATTAAGAGTTGGGCCATAAATCAAAGTTTACCTTCCAGAGTCAATTTCAATCCGCGAGGGATAGAGATTGGGGAAAAGAGAAATCCTCACATGGAAAGGGAAAGGTAGGTCTTGGTGGGAGATTGTAAAGATAACTTACCACAGGGTAAAAAGGAAACCATTGAAGGGGAACGAGAAGTTCAATGCTCCGGTGTTTTTATCTGCACTAAAGTAGGCCACATGAGATCACAGTGTTGGTGGGTTAGGAAAAATGTTGGGAAGCCAGATATAGGAAAACAGGATAAGATAGTGAATTTTGTTGGAGTGGTAACAGAAAGCACAGTGGAGGCTAGAAAGCTGCATCAGAGTGTACAACCTGGTCGGACGTTGATTAAGGAGGATGTTCCACACCTTCTTAAACCATATACTTGCAAATCTAAAGTGTATTCACATAGGCCAGGAGGAGCAGGTAAAAAGGTTACAATATTAGGAGATACGGGGTCCTCTCAATCTGTGATGCAGGAAGATAAGGAAATATGTACCTCTGAAGGACTATTGCCAGAAAAGGTGCTGGTAAGAGGAATTCACAGTGAGACAAGAAGGGCTCAGTTTGGAGAGTGAGGTTAGAGTGTCCATTTAAGAGTGGAGAAGTCATGGCAGGAGTACAGAACAAACTCTCAGCTCCAGGAATACAATTTATCCTTGCTAATGATATAGCTGATTCACCAGTAGGAGTGCTGCTTCCTGTGGTTGAAAAACAAGTGGAAACTCAGGCAACCGAACTATTGTAAGACACATATCCTGGGATTTTTCCTGCCTATGAGGTAACGAGGTCACAAAGTCACCAGTTGAAATAGAAGAGATCAAAGAGACCAGATAAGAAAGTTGAAGTGGAATTAACAGAGATCCTGTTTGATCAGATGATACAGCAGACATCTTTAGCTCAGATACATTCGCTGAATTACAGCAGAAAGATGACAATTTAAAGTCATTCTATCAAAAGGCATACACGGAAAAAGAATCCGAGTGTATCCTTGAATGCTACTATATTAAAAGTGGTGTCTTAATGAGAAAATGGAGGCCATCACATATTCAGGCAGATGAGAAATAGGCAGACGTTCATTAAGCTGTATTGCCAGTGAGTTAAAGAAAGGTGGTGCATGAACTACCAGAAAGGGGTCATTTAGGGGTGAAAAAAACTCAAGCTAAAATACAAAAACATTTCTTTTAGCCTGGACTGCACAAGGATGTAGTTGAATTTCACCAGACATGTCATACATGTCAGGTAATTGGAAAACCACAGGCAGTAATAAAGCCAACACCTTTAATACCTATTCCTGTATTTGAGGAACCTTTCATTTGAGACTTCATTGATGGCGTAGGACATCTACCTGAAACAAAAATGGGAATCAGTGTTTATAAACAACAAGGGATGTGTCCACTAGATTTCCAGAGGCCATTCCATTATGCAGAATCACTGCTAATAGAATTATAGAGGGGTTATAGCATCATAGAGGCAAAGAGTCATAGAGATGTACAACATGTAAACAGACCCCTCAGTCCAACCCATCCATGTCGACCAAATATCCCAATCCAATCCAGTCCCACCTGCCAGCACCCAGCCTAAATCCCTCCAAACCCTTCCTATTCATATACTCATCCAAATGCCTCTTAAATGTTGCAAGTGTACTAGCCCCACCACTTTCTCTGGCAGCTTATTCCATACATGCACCATCCTCTGCGTGAAAAAGTTGTCCCTTAGGTCTCTTTTATATCTTTCCCCTCTAACCCTAAATCTATGCCCTCTAGTTCTGAACTCCCCGACCCCAGGAAAAAGACTTTGTCTATTTATCCTATTTATGCCCTTCATAATTTTATAAAGCTCTAAAAGGTCACCCCTCAGCCTCCAGGAAAACAGCCCCAGCCTGTTCAGCCTCTCCCTATAGCTCAAATCCTCCAACTCTGGCAACATTCTTGTAAATCTTTTCTGAACCCCTTTTAATTTTCACAACATCCTTCCGATAGGAAGGAGACCAGAATTGTGTGTAATATTCCAACAGTGACCTAACCAATGTCCTGTACAGCTGCAACATGACCTCCCAACTCCGGTACTCAATATTCTGACCAATAAAGAAAAGCATACCAAATGCCTTCTTCACTATCCTGTCTACTTGCAACTCCACTTTCAAGGAGCTGTGACCTTCCCCTACACTCCAAGGTCTCTTTGTTCAGCAACACTCCCTAGGACCTTACCATTAAGTGGATAAGTCCTGTTAAGATTTACTTTCCCAAAATGCAGCGCCTCGCATTTATCTAAATTAAACTCCATCTGCTACTTCTCAGTCCATTGGCCCATCTGATCAAGATCCCGTTGTAATCTGAAGTAACCTTCTTCGCTGTCCACAACATCTCCAATTCTGGTGTCATCTGCAAACTTACTAACTACACTCCTTATGCTCACATCCAAACCATTTATATAAATGATGAAATGTAGAGGACCCAGCTCCGAGCCTTGTGGCACTCCACTGGTCACAGGCCTCCAGTCTGAAAAACAACCCTCCACCACCACCCTCTGTCTTCTACCTTTGAGCCAGTTCTGTATCCAAATGGCTAGTTCTCCCTGTATTCCATGAGATCTAACCTTGCTAATCAGTCTCCCATGGGGAACCTTATCGAACACCTTACTGAAGTCCATATAGATCACATCTACCACTCAGCCCTCATGAATCCTCATTATTATTTCTTCAAAAAACTCAATCAAGTTTGTGAGACAAGATTTCTCACGCACAAAGCCATGTTGACTATCCCTAATTATTCCTTACCTTTCCAAATACATGTATGTCCAGTCCCTCAGGAGTCCCTCCAACAACTTGTCCACCACTGACATCAGGCTTACTGGTCTATAGTTCCCTGGCTTGTCCTTAGCAGCTTTCTTAAACAGTGGCACCATGTTAGCCAACCTCCAGTCTTTTGCCACCTGACCTGTGACTATCAATGATACAAATATCTCAGTAAGAGGCCCAGCAATCACTTTCCTAACTTCCCACAGAGTTCTAGGGTACGTTCAGCCCTCGATGTTGTGCCAACCAATGAAATATTCTTAGCTTGTCCCATCATCATCCATGTGCTTATCTAAGGATTGTTTAAATCTCCCTAATGTGGCTGAGTTAACTACATTGGCAGATAGGACATTCTATGCCCTTACCACTCTCTGAGTAAAGAACCTGCCTCTGACATCTGTCTTAAATCTATCGCCCCTCAATTTGTAGTTATGCCCCTTCGTACAAACTGACGTCATCATCCTAGGAAAAAGTCTTTCACTGTCCACCCTATCTAATCCTCTGATCATCTTGTATGTCTCTATCAAATCCCCTCTTAGCCTTCTTCTTTCCAATGAGAACAAACCCAAGTCCCTCAGCCTTTCCTCATAAGACCTTCCCTCCAGACCAGCCAACATCCTGGTAAATCTTGTCTGCACCTTTTCCAATGTTTCCACATTTTCCCAAAATATGGGGACCAGAACTGTACACAATATTCCAAGTGTGGCCGCATCAGCGTTTTGTATATTGCAGCATGATATTGTGGTTTCGGAACTCAATCCCTCTACGAATGAAACCTAACTCACCGTATGCCTTCTTAACAGCACTATCAACCTGGGTGGCAACTTTCAGGGATCTATGTACCTGTACTCCAAGATCCCTTTGCACATCCACACTACCAAGAATCTTTCCATCGACCCAGTACTTTGCTTTCCTGTTATTTTTCCCAAAGTGCATCACCTCACATTTAGCTGCATTGAACTCCATTTGCCACCTCTCAGCCCAATTCTGCAGTTTATGCAAGTCTCCCTGCAACCTGTAACGTTCTTCCAAACTGTCTGTGACTCCACCGATTTTAGTGTCATCTGCAAATTTACTAATCCATCCACCTATGCCTGTGTCTAAGTCATTTATAAAAATAACAAACAGCAGTAATCCCAAAATAGATCCTTGTGGCACACCACTAGTAACCGGACTCTAGGCAGAATATATTCCATCAACCACCACTTGCTGCCTTCTTTCAGAAAGCCAGTTTCTAATCCAAACTGCTAAATCACCCTCAATCCCATGCCTCTGCATTTTCTCCAACAGCCTACCATGTGGAAACTTATCAAAGGCTTTACTGAAGTCTATTGCCCTACCCTCATCTACATGCTTGGTCACCTTCTCAAAAGACACAATGAGGTTTGTAGGACATGACCTGCCCTTGACTAAACCATGTTGACTATCTGAAATCAAATTATTGCTTGCTAGATGGTTATAAATCTTATCTCTTATAATCTTTTCCAAACCTTTCCTACAACAGAAGTAAGCTCACTGGTCTATAATTACCTGGGTCAGCTTGTTCTTGAAGAAGGGCACAATCCTCTGCAATCCTCTGGTATTAAACGTGTAGACAATGACGACTCAAGTATCAAAGCCAAACACTCTGCTATCTCCTCCCCTTGCTTCCCAGAGAATCCTTGGTAAATCCCATCTGGCCCAGGGGACTTGTCTACTTTCACTCCTTCTAGAATTGATAACACCTGTTCGTAACTAACCTCAATCCTTTCTAGTCTAATACCCCCTATCTCGTTCTTCTCCTCTACATAATCTCCTTTTCTTGAGTGAAAACAGATGAGAAATGTTCATTTAGCACCTCTCTGATCTCCACAGGGTCCATACTCAACTTCCCACTTCTCTCTTTGACTGGCCCTATTCCTACCCCAGTCATTCTTTTATTCCTCATCTACCTATAGAAAGCTTTAGGGTTCTCCTTTATTCTATTTGCTAAAAACTGCTCATGTCCTCTCTTTGCTCTTCTTAACTCTCTCTTTAAATCCTTCCTAGTTGATCTGTAACGCTCCATCGCCTCATTTGAACCATCTTGTCTCATCAACACATATAAGCTTCCTTCTTCTGCTTAACAAGAGATGGAATTTCTGTAGTAAACCACAGTTCCCTTACCTTATCACTTCCTCCCTGCCTGACAGGGATTTACCTATCAAGGACACGCAACATCTGTTCCTTAAGCCAGCTCCACATTTCCATTGTCTGCATCCCCTGCATTTTGTTACCCCATTCTATGCATCCTAATTCTTGCCTAATCACATTATAATTGCTCTTGCCCCATTGATAACTCTTGACCTGTGGCATGTACCTATCCCTTTCCATCGCTAAACTAAACGTAACTGAATTATGGTCACTCTCTCCAAAGTGCTCACCTACAATTAAATCAAACACCTGGCCTGGTCCATTACCAAGCACCAGATCCAGTATGGCCTCCCCTCTTGTCAACCCTTCGACATACTATGTCAGGAAACCCTCCTGTACACATTGGACAAAAACTGATCCATCTGACATACTAGAGTTAAAGCATTTCCAGTCAATGTTGGGGAAGTTAAAATCCCCCATAATGACCACCCTGTTCCTTTCACTCCTACCCAGAATAATTTTGCTAATCCTCTTTTCCACCTCCCTGGAACTCTGCGGAGGCCTATAAAAAACTCCAAGCAGTGTGACCTCTCCTCTCCTGTTTCTAACCTCAGCCCACACTACCTCAGTAGACGAGTCCTCGCCAAAAGTTCTTTCAGCCACCGTTGTACTATCCTTGACTAACAAGCCCACACCTCCCCCTCTTTTACCTCCTTGTCTGTTCTTAATGAAAGATCTAAACCCTAGAACCTGCAACATCTATTCCTCCCCTACTCTATCCATGTCTCCAAAATGGCCACAACATCGATGTCCCTGATACCTATCCATGCTGTAAGCTCACCTAACTTATTTTGGATACTTCTGGTGTTGAAATAGACACATTTCACACCAGCTTGCTGTCTGCCAGCACATTTCTGTGACTGTGAAATCCTATCCATGTCCTCCCTATTCTCATCCACCTGTGCACTGCAACTACACCAGATTCCCATCCCCTTGCTGAGCTGGTTTAAACCCACCCAAATAGCACCATTAGATTTCCCACCCAAGATACTAGTACCCCTCTGGTACAAGTGAAGACTGTCCTATTTGTACTGGTCCCATATTCCCCAGAATGAGTCCCAATTATCGAAGTACCTGAAACCCTCCCTCCTGCACCATCCTTGCAGCCACGTGTTCAGCTGATATCTCTCCCTATTCCTTGCCTTGCTATCACGTGGCAAGGGTAACAAACCAGAGATAACAACTCTGTTTTTTCTAGCTCTCAACTTTCACCCTAGCTCCCTGAAATCCTGCCTTACATCCCTATCCGTCTTTCTACCTAGGTCATTGGTACCTACGTGGACCATGACTTAAGGCTGGTCACCCCCCTCCTTCAGGACTCCAAAGATATGATCCGAGACATCATGGACCCTGGCACCTGGGAGGCATTGCATTAACAGTGAGTCTCGTTTGTTCCCAACAAACCTTCTATCTGACCCTCTAACTATTGAGTCCCCAATGGCTAACACTCCCCTCCTTTCCCTCTCCTTTCCTGATCAGGTCATAGAACATAGAACATAGAACATAGAAGAATACAGCGCAGTACAGGCCCTTCGGCCCTCGATGTTGCACCGATCCAAGCCCACCTAACCTACACTAGCCCACTATCCTCCATATGCCTATCCAATGCCCGCTTAAATGCCCATAATGAGGGAGAGTCCACCACTGCTACTGGCAGGGCATTCCATGAACTCACGACTCGCTGAGTAAAGAACCTACCCCTAACATCTGTCCTATACCTACCCCCCCTTAATTTAAAGCTATGCCCCCTTGTAATAGCTGACTCCATACGTGGAAAAAGATTCTCACTGTCGACCCTACCTAAACCCCTAATCATCTTGT
>NC_057736.1:24657570-24695910 GCF_004010195.1 Chiloscyllium plagiosum
GGTTCCCATGTCCCTGCAGAGTTAGTTTAAACCCCCCCCACCCATCTCCCACGAGCACTAGCAAACCTCCCACCAAGGGTACTGGTGCCCCTCAGGTTCAGGTGTAGACCATCCTGTTTATAGAGGTCCCACCTTCCCCAGAAAGAACCCCAGTTATCCAAATACCGGAATCCCTCCCTCCTGCACCATCCCTGTAGCCACGCATTTAACTGTTCTCTCTCCCTATTCCTCGACTCTCTATCACGTGGCACGGGTAACAAACCAGAGACAACCAACTCTGTCGTTCTAACTTTGAGCTTCCAACCTAGCTCCCTGAAAGCCTGCCTAACATCCTCAGCGCTCCTCCTACCTAGGTCCTGGGGTTTTATCCACTTTTTTGCGTTTCACGACATGCAACAGTTCCTCCTCTGTAATATAGATATTTTTCAAGGCGTCACCATCTATTTCCCTACGTTCTATATCTTACATGTCTTTTTCCACAGTAAATACTGATGCAAAATACACGTTTAGTATCTGTCCCATCTCCTGTGGCTCCACACAAAGGCCACCTTGCTGATCTTTGAGGGGCCCTATTCTCTCCTTAGTTATCTTTTTGTCCTTAATATATTTCTAAAATCCCTTTGGATTCTCCTTAACTCTATTTGCAAAAGCTATCTCATGTCCCCTTTTTGCCCTCCTGATTTTCCTCTTAAGTATACTCCTACTGCCTTTGTACACTTCTAAGGATTCATTCGATCTATCCTGTCATATACTTCCTTCTTTTTCTTAACCAAACCCTCAATTTCTTTAGTCATCCAGCATTCCCTACACCTACCTGCCTTTCCTTCCACCCTGACAGGAATATATTTTCTCTGGATTCTCGTTTTCTCATTTCTGAAGGCTTTCCATTTTCCAGCCGTCCCTTTACCTGCGAACATCTGCCCCCAATCAGCTTTTGAAAGTTCTTGCCTAATACCGTCAAAATTGGCCTTTCTCCAATTTAGAACTTCAACTTTTAGATCTGGTCTATACTTTTCCATCACTATTTTAAAACTAATAGAGTTATGGTCGCTGGCGCCAAAGTGCTCCCCCACTGACACCTCAGTCACCTGCCCTGCCTTATTTCCAAAGAGTAGGTCAAGCTTTGCACCTTCTCCAGTCAGTACATCCCACATACTGAATGAGAAAATTTTCTTGGACACTCTTAACAAATTCCTCTTCATTTAAACCCTTAACACTATGTCAATCCCTGTCTGTTTAGAAAGTTAAAATCCCCTACCATAACCACCCTATTATTCTTACAAACAACTGAGATGTCCTTACGAATTTGTTTCTCAATTTCCGTCTGATTATTAGGGGATCTATAATACAATCCCAATTAGGTGATCAACCCTTTCTTATTTCTTAGTTCCACCCAAATAACTTCCCTGGATGCATTTCAGGGAATATCTTCCCTCACTACAGCTGTAATGTTATCCCTTATCAAAAATGCCACCCTCCTCCTCTCTTGCCTCCCTTTCTATCCTTCCTGTAGCATTTGTATCCTGGAACATTAAGCTGCCAGTCCTGTCCATCCCTGAGCCACGTTTCTGTAATTGTTACGATGTCCTAGTCCCATGTTCCTAACCATGCCCTAAGTTCATCTGCCTTCCCTGTTAGGCCTCTTGCATTGAAATAAATGCAGTTTAATTTATCAGTCCAACCTTGATCTCTGCTTTGTCCCTGCCTGTCCTGAGTGTTTGACTCGCCTTTGTTCTCAACTGTACCAGTCTCAGATTAATCTCTTTCCTCACTACCTCCCTGGGTCCCGCCACCTCCACCACCCCACCTTACTAGTTTAAATCCTCCCGAGCAGCTCTGGCAAATCTCCTTGCCAGTATATTAGTTCCCTTCCAATTTAGGTACAATCCGTTCTTCTTGTACAGGTCACTTCTACCCCAAAAGAGCTTCCAATGATCCAAAAATGTGAATCCTTCTTCCATACATCAGCTCCTCAGCCATGCATTCATCTCCTCTATCCTCCTATTCCTGCCCTCACTAGCTTGTAGCACTGGGAGTAATCCAAATTTTGTGACTCTCGAGAACCTCCTTTTTAAATTTCTGCCTAACTCTCTATAATCTCCCTTTAGAATCTCAACTTTTTCCCTTCCTATGTCATTGGTTCCAATGTGAACAATGACCTCCTGCTGGTTCCTCTTCTGAGACATCCTTGATCCTGGCACCAGGGATGTAACACACCATTCTGATTTTTTGCTGCTACTCAATTTTTTCACTAGATATGCACTACCCAGAGATACAACCGGATCAAGGATCAAACTTCACATCAAAATTATTTTGGGAAATTATGGACAGGTGAGGAATAAAACAATTCAAATCTACTGTGTACCATCTAGAGTCCCAAGACACACTGGAAAGGTGGCATCAGACAATATAGACCATGTTGAGGGCTTATACTCAGAACAATCCAGATGATTTGTTTAGGGAAATCCATTTGTCCTTTTTGTGATCAGTGATGCACCAAATGAATTGACCAAATTCAGTCCACTTGAATTAGTTTTTGGGGCATGAAGTGAGGGGAATTGATTAAGGAAAAATTGGTAAGTCATAATTCAGAGACCACATATTTGGACTATGTGTCAAATTTTGAGGAATGATTAAATGCAGCAGGAGAGTTGGCTAGGCAGCATTAAGAAGTATCACAGCATACAATGAAACAGGAAGCATACAAGAAATCAAAAACTTACAATTTTGCTATCAGAGATAAGGCATTAGTGTTACTTCCAGTGATAGGTGAACCTTTTAAAACAAGGTTTAGTGGACCTTATCAAGTCAAAAGGAAATTGAGTGAGGTGAACTATTTGATAAGGACTCCAGACAGAAAGAAATCTCACAGAGTGTGTCATGTGAATATCCTCAAAAGGTATTTTGACAAGGAATAAAAGCCAAAGGAGACTGTGAGATTGGTTACAACACAGAGTGAAGGACCAAGTTCAGAGGATTCTAAAATGGACATTTGTCAAATTAAATTGGACAATGAGGAAATTGTCAAAAATTGGGATAAATTATTGAGTTACCTTCCAGAGGAAAATCGAAATGACCTGAAAGAGTTATTACTACCACATGGGGAGATATGTAGAAATAAACTGGGAATTACTAACCCAATTATGCATGATGCAGAGATAGGAGATACTGTCTGATTAAGCAACACCCTTATAGGCATAACCTTCTAAAGTTAGCACAGGTTCAGAAGGAGATAAAGTGCAAGCTCCAAGAATGCAAAATCGAAGTGAGTTACAGTGACTGGAGGTCACCCATAGTCATGGTGCCAAAGCCAGATGGTACCCTACGGTTATGTGTGGACTATCGCAAAGTCAATGCCATTACAAAGATTGATGGATATATGATTCCGCATTTGGAAAACTGTGTTGAAAAAATGGGAAAAGCAACTTATATTTCTAAGTTGGACTTGCTCAGAGGATACTGGCAGGTACCTTTGTCCAGAAAGAGCAATTTCGGCTTTTGTAACACCAAATGGACAGTATCAATTTAAAGTTATGTCATTTGCTATGAAAAATGTGCCAGCCATATTTCAGAGACTAGCCAATAAGATCATTTCTGGATCACCGAACTCTGCAGTTTATATTGATGACCTGGTGATTTTTAGTCACACATGGAAGGAATATTTGCAACATTTATCAAAATTGTTCGATCGACTTCAGGAGATAAGCTTGGTAATAAACCTGACTAAAAGTGAATTTGCCAAAGCCCAGGTCAACTTCCTGGGCCATGTTATTGGACATGGACAAATGGCCCACATGCTGCAAAAATAAAAGTAATTGAGGAGTTTCCCATACCATTGACAAAAAGAGCAGTACTACGATTCCTGGGATTGAGTGGATTTTATTGAAAATTCATACCAAATTTTAGCAGTGTGGCTGCCCCATTCACTGAATTGCTAAAGAAAGGCAAGAAGTTTCAGTGGGCAGCAGACTGTCAGAAGGCATTTGACAGCCTGAAAGTTGTGTTAACAACTGCTCCAGTATTAGTGGGTTTAGAACAGAGTGGTGATGGAAAAGCACAGCAGGTCAGGCAGCATCCAAGGAGCAGGAAAATCGACGTTTTGGGAAAAAGCCCTTCATCAGGAATAGAGGCCCAGTATTACAGTAATACTGCCCCAGTATTAGCCACACCTAATTATGCAAAGCCATTCAAGATACTATCGATGCAAGTGATGTGGGTGTCACTGCTGTGCTCTTACAAGAAGACAATGAGGTGAAAGAAAGACCTATTGGGTATTTTTCCAGGCAATTGAACATTCATCAGCAGGAATATTTGACAATTGAGAAGGAGACTTTGAGCTTGGTGTTGGTATTACAACATTTCAATGTTTATATTACCAGTAATGTATCTGAGATAATTGTATACACTGATCATATCCCATTGAAGTTTGTGGAGAAATTTAAGGACAAAAATTCTAGATTGTTAGATGGACCTTGTTGTTACAGCCATTTTCAGTTTGAAAATTGTGCATGTTGCAGGACGAGAAAACGAGGGTGGCACAGTGGCTCAGTGATTAGCACTGCTTCCTCATGGCGCTGGGACCCAGGTTTGATTCTAGCCTTGGGTGACTGTGTGGAATTTGCACATTCTCCCCCGTCTGCGTGGGTTTGCTCCAGTTCCCTCCCACAGACCAAAGATATGCAGGTTAGGTGATTTGGCCATGCTAAATTGCTCATAGTGTTTAAGGATGTGTACTCTACATTTCCCCTGACAAAGGAGCATTTGTCAGGGGAAATGTAGAGTAATAGGGTAGGGGAATTGGTCTGGGTGGGATACTTTTTGGAGGGTCAGTGTGGACTTGTTGGACCAAATGGCCTGTTTCCACAGTGTAGGGATTCTATAAAAACATGTTTATTGACGTATTGTTGAGACTTGAATGAGAAACTGAGGTGTTTGGTGGCAGGAGTGAAACAGACTGAAACAGAATGTGGTAGTGTATGTTTGCATGATTATTATCAATGTAACGTGTATGGGTGTTGTAGTGTACTAACAATTTAAGATTAAGGGGTTTTAAGATCTTTGATGACTAATTGTTTTTCTTTAAGGGGGTAGATACAATGATGCTGTTCTTTTAACAAGGTTATGTTGTCCTTGGTTTTTTTTCAGAAGGGTCATAAATGCAGAGACTCTGGGAGGTCTAGTTTTTGTGGATATTAGGGCCAATTTATAGCTAACAGACACTGTCTCAGGCAAAAAGCCTTCAAATTTTAAAAGAAGTCTGTACAATGAAAGAAGAGTGGCCAGTTCCCCCAGCTCAGCTTTTCTCTGGTTTGGTTTGGTTTGGGTTTTAGCAGTCTGGCTGTTCAGAACAAACAGAAACAGCGACATGGAAGAAGGTGTTCTATGCCGAATCTCTCTGTCATCTTTCTCTCTGACATTTCTCCTTTTTGAGATCCTCTGTTTAATTTTTCCTTCTTTGCCAAGGGTTGTTTATGGGAATATTGCAAGTAGCATCATTAAATTAGGATAATCTGTTGGATTTTCAGATATAAATATCTGAAATATCCACTTTACACCTGCTTAAAACAACTAGAAAAGTTAGGGGTTGGACTACTTTCTTGAAATGTTTTGATGGGTTCTGGCCTGGTCCATAACTCTTTTTTTTACGCCATTGCATCGTCACTCACTTAGTCCTGCTGGGAGCCTCACATTGTCATCTCATAAATTGCCAACAGCTCAACCATGATAGCCGAAAAGTAAATATACAAGACTCACTGACATTCCTGCACTATTGCTCGAGAAGGTATGAACCAAACTGAAAGGAGACCTGTTGGTCCTGCAGGTTTTAACTCCCTTGGTGGTGACCAAGCTGGCTATTGCTGGGGTCTCCACTGTTCATTGCAGGGACTTCTAGGAATATTGTCTCACTGGAAACTGTTGAAACACTGGCAAAGGATTTATGTCACACATACCTGGTGTAAGTTTATTCGGATACAAATAGTCTCATTACCAGGACTGAAAACAAGTGACTCCACTTCAGCCAGTGGTGGGACTCAAGGGAAGCATATATTCAAAATTGGCCAATTAAGTGGTCAATGCAGTCTGTTCCCAAGAGCTGGAAGCCTGACCATTACTGAGACTCATTGGCTGGATACTCTTGAAGAAGAGGAATGGAGCTGAATAATGCTACTTGGGGCAAGGGTGAGGGAGAGCACTTGGTTTCATAGGAAGTTTCCCAATATAGTGATGGACCTCTTAATGCAAGCACACGCTGTTGCGGCAAGCAGAAAGTGGACTTTAGAAATGGGTAGAGTAAAGTAGTGTTTATTTGTCATTTCTGCCACATACAATTGATGCAGTAAAAATGAGGCAGCGTTCCTCCAGGACCAAGAGTGCTACATGACCAGCACAAATTACACAATTATACACAGCATAAAGTGCATAAGAAGTGCAAAACACACAAATGATAGTGTAACAGAAGAATGACAAATAATAGACATTTTTCTTGCAGCAGTATGAAAGAATTTCGGATGGGAAAGAGTCCTATCATACTGTGCTAAGGAGCCTGATGGCCTGGGGGAAGAAACTGTTGCACAGTCTGGCCATGAGAGACCGAATGCTCCACTATCTTCTGCCAGATGGCAGGAGGGAGAAGAGTTTGAGTGAAGGGTGTGTCTTCCACAATGCTCTTAGCCTTTTGGATGCAGCGTGTGATGTAATGTCTGTAATGGAGGGAAGAAAGACCCCAATGATCTTCTCAGCTGTCCTCCCCTTCTGGTATACGGTCTTACGATCTGAGATGGTGCAATTTCCAAACCAGGCAGTGCTGTAGCAGCTCAGGGTACTCTCAATGAATCCTCTGAAGAATGTGGTGAGATGGGGGTTGGGAGTCGGGCTTTCCTCAGTCTGTGCAGAAAGTAGAAATGCTGCTAGGCTTTCTTGGCTAAGTGGCCAATTTATGTGGCCACTTGTTGTTTAACTGGGTTCCTGGTGCCTCACCATCTTGACACCTTTCCAAAGTGCAGCTGAAACTTCAGCCACATAAGATATATTCTATAATTTAATGCTTAATGCAAGGCTTCATTTTCTACAGTGCCTGGATCAGTTATAAGTTATTGTTACTTTGTCTAAATTCATAACCAATTAGGATTTACTAAAATTCCATAAGCCAACTGTATTGAATCTAAGTTTGTACTAGACAACAAACAGCAGATTCATTCTTGTGTTCAAGCAACCTTATTTCAATGAATATGTACTTCTTTTTCTATACTCTCTCTCCTGTCTTCTTAGGAAAGAAGCTAACAAAACAATTTGTTGTTGTAAGAGGAAATGCATGAAGCTTTAAAAATTACAATAGATTTACAGTTATTGTGTTCCTTGACTGTCCTTCCCCTCATTTTTGGATTGTGTTTCCACTGGGAGCTTTAAATTTCTTCCAGTTCATATTATTCGCGATCTTTTAGAAACTGGTTGAAAGTCATTGTTTCCCTGAATCTGTGAGATTCCTGTCAAAACAGCAGGTTTCTGAGCAATCTACAAATTAGAATAAATTTCCTTCACAAATTCTATATTGCACATTGTGAAGTTCCAAAACATGTCTTTTTCAATTTGCCTGAAGCCCAATTAAAATCTTTTCAGAACTATATATTAAATAAACTGAAGGCTGCTGTCAGATATCACAATATGTATCTATCTTCCATAAACTAAATCTATTTTGAGCTCAATACTTTACAATGACCTGGAGGGAAAGGAAGCAGCCATTACAGAATGGAATCACTAATTTTAACTTTGAAAAGTATGACTCATCCATGTCTTTCTCCAGAAACTAGTTTAATTGAGAAAAGGTGTGTAATGGAACTACTAAGGTTGTTGAATGCATTGGACTGTAAAACTAGAGTGGACAACCCAGGACTGCTAATAACTCATGACACATTCTCTGCTTTGTGACAATTGAAAGGTCTGTTTTGATGCACATTCTGACATTAGTTTTCAACAGAAGTTGCATATTGTTGACTTTCATGTTCATTTTTCTGCACAATTGCAAGACAACATATTCCTCTGATCTTGAATGTGATTTTATAATAGGGCCAATGTACTACCCATTAATAACTAACTAAAGCAGCACAAGACAGGAGGCAAAACCAAAGCAAAAAAGAACAATTTGGCACAAGCAGTGACATTTCTGGAACTTCAGGAATTACAAACAGAGAATGTCATTCAGAATATTGAGCCTGGTCCAACATTCAATTCGATTATGGCTGATATGCAATCCGCTCACTAGTCCAGAGAAAACACATCATGGTCCATAAATATATTGAATGTTTCAGGGGAGGTGAATTTTGACTACCTATTGTGTGAAAAAAAATACTTTCAAATTTAAATGGCCAAACACTAATTTTAAGATTGTGATTGCCCTTGTTCCAGATTTTCCTTTGGGAGGCAGTAGTTTCCGTGGTAACTAAAATGACAAATCTGTGAAAATGTGACTGCAATATGCCATTAACCTGAACCTGTTGGATGTGATGTCGAGAGGGCACCAAGTTTGTGCTCCCTGCTGATGAATGTGATTGCTGATGTTATGTGTGTTGTAAAATGGCTGCATAAAATCACTTAAAGTAAGTATGCAGCTTTTAAAGGTGGAGATACATTGTGACTGGATCAGAAATAAATATTTTTAAAAATCATGTGAAATAATCAGCAGAACAACTGACATCAGTGGCAATGGTAAAGGGTTCATGTTTCAGGGAGATAGTATTTCACTGAAGATACAAGTTCAAATCCCACCAGGGTTGATGCGAAAATTTAAATTCAGTTGATGAAATAATTCTGGAATCCGAAATTGATGTCAGCAATGGTGACTATGCAATGGTTGCATTGTCGCAAAAAATCTATGTGATGCATGAAATTTACTCAATTCAGTTGTCAAGATAATTGCTCGCCACTCACTTCTCAGGGACAATGAGGGAGGGGTGATAAGTGCTGACCTAACCAGTGGCATCTACATTCAGTGAATGTATTAAAAAGATCTCACTGATGCACTACACTCCTTCTTGCATGAGAAGGTGTCACATGAGACATTCAATGCTAACTGGAGCAGGACGAACATTGCAGCATGTCTATTAGGAAGATGGTGTTGGTGCTTATTGCACCAGAAGAGGGCTACGGCAATGAAGGTGATGATATCCATTCCTTAATCTCCTTCTTCCATCCAAATTGCCCACATCCCATACTCTCTTCTGACTTACAAGGTCAGAAGTCAAACGACACTAGATTGTAGTGCAACAGGTATAATTGAAATCACAAGCTTTTGGAACACTGCTGCTTCATCAGGTGAAGTAGCACTGCTCCAAAAGCTAGCAATTTCAAATAAACCTGTTGGACTATAACCTGGCGTCGTGTGACTTCTGAACCTTGTTTATCCCAGTCCAACACCAGCACCTCCACATTGTGACCTGTAAGCTGTAATTGGTGGAAGTGTGCTGTTCCTATTTTCTTCCTGTCAGAATTTCACACTCAAACTGGACACATTGAGAGAGTGGAATCCCTTTTGGTTATGGTATATGGCCAAGCTGACATGCAACCCCTGTACAGCGATGCGCGTGCAGCCACTGGGATCTGGCACTGTTAGGAAACCTGTATACCTAGCAAAGCTGTTTTCTGACTCCATTTGCTTCTCTCTGACAAAAAAATATTGGTGGCATCCCTTATGTAATAGTGGAGGGCAAAGTACAAGATGTTACTCCAACTGGAGCTTGGAAGGATCCTGACACATTTAGGTTTCTCACCATGGTCATTTTCATAGCCTGTGGTGATGCCATCCTTGCTCTCTAAGCTTCAGTTCTCTCTGCGGCAGATGGCTAATATAAGGGAGAAATTAATTATCCTGATGTTATGGAAGGCATTATCTAAGTCAAGACCCTTCTTGTTTACTGAACAGCAGATATCATGCACATTTGTTCCTTGATGAAGTTCAGATTAAGAAGTGCTCATTGAATACCCTGTGATTCATGACTCCTGTTAAAATCTCTTCCGTATTTCCCACCTCTCTCTCCAAGCAGCTTGTCATGCTCTGCATGGCCTGTACTCATTTTGAAAGGCGTGTTGTATTTCAAGGTAAATGGCTTATAAAATGTGCCTGCACACTGTGATCATTGTTTTGGGCAGAGAATTGCACTCGTAGTAAACAATGAAAAATTACAGAATTTTATATCAATTGTATCTGCTTTAAAATAAACTCAATTAGATCATCCCTCAACTTTCCAAACTCAAGGAAATACTGGCCAAGCTAAATATATGGCTCAGAGATTGATGTGGGAACAATAAGTTTCAGTTCATGAACCATTAGTTCCATTACTGAGGCAGAAGAAAGTTGGTCTGGAGGGATAGGCTTCAGTTGGACTATGCTAGGGCCAGGGTCCTGTCAAATTGAATAACTGGACAGTAAAGAACACTTTGAACTAAATAGTTAAGGGATGGGTTCTGGAGAAGGCATACAATGGCTGACAAAGCAAAAGGATATGGCGGCTTTGCAGGACAGTTAATTGGGTAATGATGCCCAGAGTGGACAGCAAGGGATAGAGAATGCAAATGTAAAACAAAACAGGAAATAGGATTAACGGAGGAGAAATGGGTAAGAAAGTCAAAATGCATGTTGTGTTTAAAGCAAAATAAATTAATTAATGGCGCAAAGAGAGGTTAATAGGTCTGATCCTACAGCCATTATGAAAACATGGTTACACAGAGTTCAAAGCTAGGAACTAAATATCCAAGGGATGTGTGAATGTTCGAAAGGAAGGTGCTACAAAAGCAGTGGATGATCTGCTACTGATTGACCAGTAATCCTTAGATTCTGGAGAAGTTCTAGGGGGTTAGAAACTGCCAATGTAACACCCTTAGTCAAACTGGGGTTGAGACAAAAAACACATCTCATTATAGGTTGTTTAGCAAAATATCTTTCATTAGGGAAGCATTAGAGCGTATTACAAAAGACGCAATTGCAGAGTATTTCAGAATATATAATATAATCATGCAAAGTCAAGATATCTTCATCCAGGGAAATTCATGACTGACAAGGTTATTTTTTTTAAGGAGGATAAGAGCAGGATAGATAATTGGCAACCAGTGGTCATTTTATATTTGAATTTCCAAAAGATATTTGATAAGATATTCCCCATTAGGCAACTGAATAAGCTATTTCAGAGGGAATGATGATGGATGAAGCAGTTTTGATGTGCACCAGCAGAGTGAGCTTGTCATTATGGAGGTAGAAAATGTTCCATCAATCAAACATTCCTATTCTCCTACTCTCTGTCTTCTGTCTCCCAACCAATCATCAACACAAGTTCAGAAATTTATCTCTAAATGCTGAGTGATTTCCTTTTTGCAAATATTGTAACTACTCACATGGAACCTTGTCAAATCCTTTCTCATAGCCTACATGGTTAATGTATCAAATAAATGAGAATAATTTGATTTTAAATAGAGTCATAGAGATGTACAGCATGGAAACAGACCCTTCAGTGCAACCAGAGTCCATGCCAACCAGATATCCCAACCGAATCTAGTCCCACCTGCCATATCTATCCAAACCCTTCCTATTCATATAACCATCCAGATATCTTTTAAATGTTGCAATTGTACCAGCCTCCACCACTTCCTCTGGCAGCCCATTCCACATACACACCACCCTCTGTGTGAAAAAGTTGTCTCTTAGTTCCCTTTTATATCTTTCCCCTCTCACCCTAAACCTATGCCCTCTAGTTCTGGACTCTCCCACCCCAGAGAAAAGACCTTGTCTATTTACCCTATCCATAGCTCTCATGGTTTTATAAACCTCTAATATAAACTTGTGGAATATTATGAAATGACAGCTTAGTCCCTAATTTTTAAATAGCATTGAATAATGACATTGAATTGTATCCAACTCCTTTGAAGATTTAAATCTTTCAACCTAGCTGTTGTCTCCCCCATGTACAGTTCGTTGAATATTAACACAAAATATGATTTTAATGACCAGCATTGTGAAAGAGCTAAGTGGTCACTGTTTCCATCACAGAAAAGTAATTAGAAAGAGCTTCTGTGGTGCAATTAGAGTGAAAGGGGATAATGAGATACACTTATTGAACAATAATTTAATGAATAACTAACATTCATAGAAATCTAGAAATCCATTAAGAATAAGAAGAGGCCCATCATACAAAATGTTTACTCTATATACATTTATCAAAATACAAAAGACATGATCAGATGTTGCTGAGGGAACTAATGCATATGGCTATTGATTTCCATTCTATTATCACTTGGAACTGCATATTCTGTTTCCATTGCCTAGACAATGATCATGAAGTCAATAATTAGATATAAATTTAAAACTTAAATCAACCATAGTATAATGCACACAGAAGGAGGCCATTCAGCCCCTCAGATCAGTTATGATGGGAGGCTCCTTGATAAAGCAAGCTGATCTTCCTCCATTGCCTTTTAACTATTTTCTCTTTTGAAAGCAGCTACTGAATCTGCTTTCACCTTCCCTTCAGGCAGTGTAGTTCAGATCATAACAATTCATTGTGTAAAACAGTGTTCCCACATGTTCATCTTTTGTCATTCACCTGAAATCCATGTTACTAAATTCGTGATCACTAATCTCCCTGCCACTGGGAACAGTTTCTCCTTAATCCTTATCAGCTCGGTCCATGATTTTGAGCATGGCTATCAATATTTCCTCTTCGTGTTCTCTGACCTAAGGAACACAGTCAAGTCTACATCCCAACTCCATGCAAAAACAAATTCTCTTTGTGGTTTAACCAACATTTGCCCTCAACCAAAACAAGTATGTTATTTGCTCATTCATTGAATTGCTGTTTGTGAGACTTTGCTGTACAGAATTGGCAGTCTGTTTACCAACATACTAACAGTACCTGTGTTTTGAAAGTATTTCGTTGGTTTTAAAGTATTTTAGGACATCAGGAAGCTGTAGTATGTAAATGTCTTTCTTTTCTATTAGTTTCCACCTATCGCCATTTTTTTCCAAATGCTGAGGTTTTTCTAATATTTCCGATGTGAATCAGCCTTTTGATCATCCATGCACTGCTTCCAAAATTTGGACTTTCTCATGGACTGGACTTTACAGAGTTCCATGGTTTCTGGGACCTCGCACTGACTGATAAGTCAATGGGAAGCTCACCCATAATTGTAATGTCTGTTCCACAGCAATTTAACTCTGGGAGCAGCATCAATTTCACTTTGGCAGCAGCATCAACTTAACAGCGGTTACAGATGTCCACGTCTGGATGAGTTGTATCCCAGGCTGCTGTAGGAGACAAGGGAAGAAATTACATGGGCCCTGACCCAAATTTTAAAATTGTGTCTACCACAGGAGAGGTGCCAGAGGTATACAGGGCAGGTAATCCACTTCACAAGAAGGATGGTAGAAACAGTTTGGAGAACTATAGGAGAGTGAGTCTAACATCAGTGATAGGGAAACTATTGGAGAAAATAGTAAAGAAGAAAAATAATTTCCATTTAGAGAGGTAAGATTCGATCAGGGATGGTCAGCATTGCTTTGTCAGAGGGAGGTCATCTGTTGGAACTTTACGAGGAAGCGGCCAAGTGTTTGGATGAGGGTGGGACATTACATACAGTTTACATGGGTGTTAACAAATGCAAAACTGTTAAAGAAAATGCAAGTTCATGGGATCCAGGTTAACTTGGCCAGATGAATCCAAACTTGACTTAGTGGAGACAGAGGGTGGTGGTAAAAGGCTGTTTGTGTGACTGGAGCCCAGTGTGCAGTGGCATATCATGGGGATCTGTGCATTTTCTCTTATTGTTTGTGATATTTGGAAACGATGTAGATGAGAATGTGGGAGGGATGAGAAGTAGATTTGCAGATCGTACAAAGACTGGCCGGGTAGTTGACAGTGTTAGGTTGTGGAAGGATACAAACAGATTGGTCAGTTGGACAGATCAATAGCAGATGGTATTTAGCCCTGAAAAGTGTGAGTTGATGTCCTTCGCAAGGAGGAATAAAACAAGGGAATACTCAATGAGTACTAGGACTTCAGGAAACTCAGAAGAACACCAGGATCTTGGGATGTTTGTTCATAGTTCCCTGAAGGAGAGGTTAAAGAGGGTTGTTAAGAAGGTTTACAGGACACTGCCTTTACCAGTCAAGGTATAGATTGTGGAAGCAAGGAGGTTACGTTGAAGCTGTACAGAATTTTGGCTAGGCCACAGTTGGAGCATTGTGTGCAGTTCTGGTCACCACTGTACAGAAAGATATGGTTGCACTAGAAAGGGTGCAGAGGTGATTCACCAGGATAATCCCTGGGATAGAGAAACTCAACTATACAGAGAGCCTGGTTGAGAGGGGACTTGTTAGAGGTGTATAAGGTTATGATGGGCCAACTATTCTTTTAGTTAGAAAATCAATAATAAGGGAACATAATTTTAAAGTGAAAGGTTTAGAGGGGAGTTGAAGATAAATGTTGTCACCCAAAGGTTGGTCGTGGTGGTGATTGGGGGGGGAGGGGGTGGGTGAGGATTTGGAATACACTGCCTGGGAGGTTAGTTGAGATGGGAAACCTCACAACCTTTAAAAGTACTTGGATGGGCACTTGAAATGTCATAACATTCAAGGGTATGGGCCTGGTGTGGGAAAGCGGGACTGTCGCAAATAGTAATATATTTTAGGGGGCACAGACTCATTGTACTGTATGATTCTAAGGGCATTTAGATGATCGGCTATTTCATGACAGTGAGTAGGAGGTGGGTTTAATTGATGAAATAAACTCTTAGGGAGTAGGAGGGAAAAAAGTAAGGGCAGAGAACACAGGGAAATGTAGTTTCAGAGTGTGGTCAGAAATCAGCCTGGGGGAAGTGCTGGCTTGTTGTGCTGCAAAGTGGTGAGCTGCAGAGGCAGTTAAATGTGGTCTCACTGTTAGAAACACAAATATCTAATGTCAGCTTGCATTTATTAGTGGAGGAGAGGGTAGTGGGTTCTGAAGTTTAAGGAGATAGCCTATAGTGCAAAAGAAGCTATAACTTACACATGAAAATCTGAAATAATGGGGCTCTGGCACAAACTCAATTGCATTCAGTATTTTAAAGTACCATTAGTTTGAAATATGATAATCAGAGGTGATAGGCTTTTACTTCAAATAGAGACAGGCAAATTCATGACTTTCATCTATTTCTCTGTGTACAGTACATTATGTCTCCTGGTTACCATGCTTTTCTGGTAACCAACCCTTGCCTCCCAAATGAGGCTGTTTCTGCAAAAGGATGTAAACAAGATCTGTTATGTTAATCTACATACTCTGCAATTGTCAATGTTCATCACACAGGAGGTAGTGATTAATGGATCTGGAAAATGTACTTGAACATTTTAAGAATTGGTTTGGTTATTGTTTACAATGAGCTGAATGGAGTGTGGGATGTGATTGAAAGAATTACAATTAAAAATAACCCTCAGGTCGAGGGAACCCTAATCATGTGCCACAATCCAACTCCCTACCCACTTCCAACTACTTTATCCCAGCAAAACTTTATTTGAACAGCTGCAGTCTGTATGCTGAAGATACTTTCATGATTCTGTTAGGAAATGATTTGATCCAATCACAATAGTGGAGTGGCAATGAGTGCCCATGTCATTATGGTATGTGACTTGGGGTAACTTGGAGTTTATGGTGACCCTGCACTTCTCCTGCTCTTGTGTTGCAGGTTGTGGATTTGGGAGTGTTGCTGATGAACTCTTGGTGAATTAGTATAGTGCCTCCTCAAGGTATAGCAAACTGCTGCCAGTGGTGCAGGGACTGAATGTTTAGGCAATGGGTAGATGAGTAAACCAAGCACCTACATTGTCCTGGATTGATTGAGGCTTCTTGAGCACGGTTGCAGCTGCAATCCGTGGGATAAGAGGATTGTTTTCCACCTCACTGCGATCTGTACTGGAAGGTTTGAGTTAGAAGGAGAGGTTGGATAGGCTGGAATTTTTTTACCCTGGAGCATAGGAGAATGAGAGCTGACCTGATAGAAGTCTATAATATCATGAGAGGTAGATAGACAATAGCTTTTCCCCATGATAGGGGAGTCTAAAACTAGAGGGAATAGGTTTATGGTGAGAGGGGAGACATACAAAAGGGGCAATATTTTCATATAGAGAGTGATGAGTGTCTGGAACGGGCTGCTAGAGGTAGTGGTGAAAGCGAATACAATTTTGTCACTTAAGAAACATTTAGACAAGTACATGGATGGGATGGGTATGGAGGGATATGGATCAAACTCTGGTAAATGGGATTAGTTTAGTTGTGAAAACTGGACTGCTTGGGCAAGTTGGGCCAAAGGGCCTGATTCCATGCTGTAGACCTCTATGACTCCATGACACTCCTGACTTGTTGCCGTCGGTAGTTGAGATGATCAGGTGAGTCAAAAGGGGAGTCACTCACCATGCAGCACTAAACATCTGACCACTGTGACAGTCTTAACATTTATGTAGCTACTATAGATCAGTTTCAAGGTGACTTCCAGAAGGTTGATGGTAAAGACTTGGCAATAATAATCCCATTGAATGTCAAGAGAATGTTTTGTTGGAGATACTCATTGCCTGACACTTTTGTTACACAGCTGATAATTTTTACAATTGTATCAATAGTAACAAGATAGAAGAAATTATTTGTTCATCCCTTTGATTTTAATTATTCTCTAGCTGAAAGTAAAGGATATACAGATAAATAACTGATATAAAAACATTAAATATTCAAACATTAACCAGGTCTATAACAGGTGTACAGCTGTTACACTTTGATACATTGATTTCATTGGCAAGTAATTTTATAACAGCAAGTTTGGGAGTTACTTTTTCATTTTTTGTTTCTCAATAGTCAACTGAGTCATATTGTGCAAGTGCAGTCTCAATTCACTGGAAGAATTAAAGCAGTTTCAAAAACAAAACTCCTCCTGAGTTTGATTGCAGTTCTAAGAAATTCCTTCCCATGTTTCCATCAGATGCATTACCTTTGTTACTACTTTGGTCATCAGATTTGTTATAATCAATTGCATCAAAATCTAATCACCAGAGTGGAATGTGTAGTATTTGGACACTCCTAATATATAGCTATAGTCCCTGATCAGTTTTACAAAAGATATTTTTTTAAAAAGATTTTAGTGATAACTCAGCTGACTATCTCCAGGGAAACTCTACGTTTAGGCTCTTAATAAAATCAAATATTTAATAAGTAAGTGACATTCAGTTGTTCTATCTGATAATAATGTTTTAAGACCGTCCTAAAGAGGTCAAACATACCTGCTGAATCGTGTAAGATCCTGGCATGTGACCAGCCAAAATGGAGAAGGTTCATTTGAGCTGACACTGAACACATTGAGAAACTTCATCGAGAATATGCCATGGCAAGATGGGGGTGCCTGAGGGAGCTCACAAGCTTCTACCTAACCTTTCAAACAGCACCTGCCCCACACATGGAATAAACTACAGATCACACATTGGATGTGTCAGTCAGCTCAGAACTCCCTGAACAGGAGTGGGAGTCATCTTCAATCTTGAGGAACTGCCTGAAAAAGAGATGATAATATCGTGATGCAAAAACAATTGTCCAGTAATGTGGATAAGATAAAGACCAGCTTAGAATCAAATCGAGGCCATTTAGCCCCTTCAACGTGTTCTCTCTCCCACTGAGATCATGGCCAACCTATATTTCTGAGATTGGGAGTAATTTAGGCTTACAGTGTATCATAATTCTTTATCCTTCCCGGTGATCATTTTATAGTTGAGAGAGCTGTCACTTCCAAGTCCTGCTTTTGAAAGCCAGCAATACAATATTTGCAATGTCTTGGTCTTTAAGTTGAGCTTATCTCCAGAATATAATGAGGAGGTTCGACGTTGGACTGGGGTGGACAGAGTTTAAAATCACACAACACCAGATTGTAGTCCAACAGGTTTATTTGAAAGTACTAGCTTTCGGAGCGCTGCACCTTTGTCAGGTAGCCAGTGGGGCAGGATCATAAAACACAGAATTTATGGCACAAGATCATAGTGTCATGCAACTGATACAATATATTGAAGAAATATTGCTACAATACATATCAATGAATTGAAATCTGCAAGCTATTCTAAAAAATGAAAGACTTAACAGTAATCTACGTTTGTTCAATATATTGTATCAGTTGCATGACACTATCATCTTGTGCTATAAATTCTGTTCTATGATCCTGCTACATTATCTACATGATGAAGGAGCAGAGCTCTGAAAGCTAGTATTTCCAAATAAACCTGTTGGACTATAATCTGGTTTTATGTGTTTTTTTTAACTTTGTCCAGAATATAAGTCAGTGTGAAAACATTTACAAAGTGTAACATGGTTGATTGTAAAGCAGAATTTGTTAGCCAATCTCAAAATTTCCCAAATTTTCCTTAATGTCATTAGAGCAGCAGTTGAACTTCCCAACACTTTAAGATATTTATTCTGTCAGTTAGCCATCACAGATTATTTGAGATATCAATATAGAGTCATAGAGTCACAGAGATGTACAACATGGAAACAAATACTTCGGTCCAACTCGCCCTTTCTGACCAGACATCCCAAACCAATCTAATCCCATTTGCCAGCTCCTGGCCCATATCCTTCTAAACCCTTCCTATTCATATATCCATCCAGATGCCTTTTAAATGATGTAATTGTACTAGCATCCATTACTTCCTCTGGCAGCTCATTCCAGACACGCCAGCATCTTCTGCATGAAAAAGTTGCCCCTTAGGTCCCTTTTAAATTTTTCCTCTCTCACTCTAAACCTATGCCGTGTAGTTCTGGACTCCCCCACTCAAGGGAAAATATCTCGTCTATTTACCCTAACCATGCCCCTCATGATTTTATAATGATTGTTGATGCTATTTTGGTGGGAAACCTTGCACCACATTTAAATGTATAATCTTGTTTTACCTTACTTGAAGGTAAGATGTTCTGCTGTACACATTAACGATAAAAAAGGCAGTTTTTTTTAAAAGAGTACATTTTTTATTATACAAGTCACATTCAAAATTTGAAGGTTCATTAAATCAGTCTCTAGGATGATGAAAGCAGGGGCAAATTGGCCAACACCCTCTAGGCTTTAGAAGAACAAGGGATGATCTCATTGAATCATATAAGATTCTGAGGGGGTTTGATTGGGTCAATACAGATTCCACTGATAAGGGAATCAAAACATAGTGACACGGTATTAGATTAAGAACTCAATATTGAAGACAAAAATGAGGGGAAATAACTTCATTCAAATGGTTGTGAATTTTTGGAATTCTCTTCCCAAAGGGTTGAAGATGCTCCATCATTCGATTCAATTAAGGCTGAGCTTGCACATTGTTTGCACTGGGAATCGAGGGATTTGGGGAACAGGTGGGAAAGTATAGTTGAAGCTGAAGATCAAAAATGATTGCATTGAATGGCTAGGAAGGTTCAACCTTTGCACTAATTTTTTGAACAAATATCCAATAATCCTAAGTTAAATAAGCATTATTTTCTACACAATTATCATTCTTGGTGCCTCCTATTTATACTTGTTCTTATTTCATATTTGAATTGTGCCCCTGTGTTGAAGAACACTTGTTCTCAGGATGTGACACCATTATCCAACATTTCAAGTTTTGAGGAAGGAATTACAAGAAGGGACCTTCACACAGAGGTTATGAAACTCAAACCAATTAAAAACATATTCCTAACAATAGGGATGGTTCTGGAAATATGTTTGCATTTAGTGAATGTTTGCATTTTCCATACTTCTGACTTGTGTTTGCAACTCTCTCTACCAAAAGCAAGATACCACAAGAACATTTTCAACTGTAGTCAGCTGTAAAAGCTCACGTTTTCTTACCAGTGAGATTACCAACTCAAAAGAAGTTTGTTTCTTGTTCTTAGCTACATTAAATTCAAAGCACAATGATGTATTAATATC
The DNA here is from genome assembly GCF_004010195.1 of Chiloscyllium plagiosum. Taxonomy (NCBI): domain Eukaryota; kingdom Metazoa; phylum Chordata; class Chondrichthyes; order Orectolobiformes; family Hemiscylliidae; genus Chiloscyllium; species Chiloscyllium plagiosum. The sequence goes on from NC_057736.1 coordinate 24,677,509, forward strand.
ACAGCAGATGCTAATTCTTGAGATACTGTACCAAGTTAACCTATGAAACTGAAAGCTCAGCGTTCCTCCAGCATCAGACAATTTACAAGGTGACCTCGCATGATATCAAGTTGCTGAACTAATGTATGATTCAGCTTTTATAATCAGACTTTCATGCTGAATTTACATTACACTCAATGTAACCCTAATTCACTGTATAACCTTAAATAAGCTTCAGTCCACTGTTCAAATGTTATTGAGGACAAAATGCAAATATCACTGGGCAAAAGCCCACAGAAACACACAATAAAGTGCATTGACATTTAAGCACTATTGTCTGGGTAAACTCCTTTATATTCATTGTTACTGGATGGCTCACAAATAACGGGATTTTAGTGATGTGGTCAGCTCTGGTTATTTAATGTTTCTCAAAGAGGATTTAATATAATAAAGACCAATTATTCTATCTAGTGTTTTGAATACAGATTCTTTATAAGATTAATAGGTACTAAAAATGACATGACTCATTTTCTTTGTTACTCAGAATCTACTGTCAGCTCCATATTATACGATTGATTCAGCTTGTATTTGTGGAATGACTTCTCATCACTTGAATGGCTGTTATAAATACTTATATCATGTTACAGGCCCATTATACAATTTATAAGACAAAACATATCCTCACCCTCCTTTGTTATGAAACCCAATGTTAAGTAATTATAATTTTGGTATTTCTCCTTCTCTCTCTCTGTTGAATCATTTCCAAAATGTAGACTAGTCCTCACTACATATTTTAATTGGATATTAAGAATAGATTAGACTGATGTGTGCCACTTCCAGGTTTGTTTAGCTGTCCACGTACATGACTCTATGAATTTGTTCAGATTTGATTTGCCCTGTTTCGTTATGTCAAGACTATTGTGTCAATATCATAAGGGTGCCTATCGATTCCTTGATCAAATTGATTCCTTGGCTGAACAAAGTTGTTTTAAGAACATTGAAAAATGTGAACAAATACAAGAAATTGATGAAAGGGGCTTCAACCAAATATGTAAAAATGAACAAATCAGTATTCTATGAACCAAAGAAAGATGCTTGTGAGACATCTATGTGGCTAAAGTTTATCATCTTAGCTGGTGAGATCTGTTTTTCCTCTTCACAATCCTGATGGAACATTAGCAGAATCATTCTAATTTGGCTATCATCAAAACTGGCTCCAGCAAGAGATCCATGATTTGAGTTGGAACTGAATGGATTAGTGATGCATTTCTCAGTTAATGATGATCTGAGATTACAGAATGAGTTTTCAGGGTCATGAATAAAATTTGAATCCGAAGATTGCATTATGAAATGTAAACGCCTCTTGAACAACTTTTGTTGACTGTACAAAAGGATTTTTGTACCCTTCGGATAAAAACAAAATGAATCTTTACATTAATTAAAACATTATTTGCTGACAATGAGCCTGTGATAGGAATCACATGATTAACAGAAGCGCATAACAAAGATTTGTGCTGTTGTGAGAAGTTTTCATTATTGTTGACTGACAGGATATTGTAGTGTTTTATGATGCTGTTGAATAGGATGTATAATAGAATGTTTTATACTAGAGGGTGGATCAAAGAGTTTCCTTGTATAAACTATCAGCTATTCAGCCAGCTTTACAAAGTGGCATTCAAGTTTTAAAGATGTCTAATTTAGGGTTTCAATCATAAAAGCACAACTGAGGAGATTCAACAGATAAAGTTAATCTGAATCTTGGCATTTAATACACACCATGTTAACTTGGAAAATAGACCTAACAACAGGTTGGGGTATTACAGTCAGTCAGGCCATTATTTTGCTGCAGTCATAGTTTCTGCCTTTTGAGGTCAGAGATTGTCCTTCCCCTGTAGGAGTTCCCAAGCAGTTGGATTGTCCTGGAAGCAGTGGCCAGTGCTGGGACTCCAGCAGAGCCATAGCAGCCACCAGGACATTGTGAACAAATCACCAGAGCACAGGGATGACTGTTCGAGTATCACTGGGAACAACTCAGCACAGCTGGAAAGGTAAGGTTTGATGGTGAGGACACAGGATGGTCTTTCAGTGGGGTTGGCCCATGTTATGTAGGAGACCCTTCATGAACAATAGGATGTCTAGTCAGCACTACCCCTTTCCCAAGCCTTCATGGAGGCTGCCAGGTTTTACCTAGTGGTCTTCCCAAGTGGCAAAATCAAACACCAGCACAGTATGAGATCTTTTTTTTTAAACTTTATTCTCTTGTGGAGAAGTACTGTCTGGACTTGCATTTATTGCCCATTCGTAATTGCACTTAATTAAGTTGTGATGCCTTCTTGAATCATGGCAGACGGTGTGGGTTGATGCTTCTATATTGCTGTTTGGAAGGAGTTTCAGAATTTTTGCTCAGTGACAGCAAAGGAACTGCGATAAAGGTCCAAGACAGGATGATGTGTGTCTTTGAGGGAACTTTCAGTTTGTTGTGTTCCCATGTATCTGCTGCCCTTGTCCTTCTTGGTTGTAGAGATCACATGTTTGGAAGGTGCTGTCGAAGGAATATGGTGAGCTGCTGTAGTGCATCTTGTAGATCTCCACTATTCCTGTACGTTGAGGGTGGAAGAAGTAAATGATGAAGGTGGTGAATGGGATACCATCAAATGGATTGCTTTGTCCTGGGTGATGGTTGTGAGGGATTCAACAATTGTGATTCCACTGAATATCATGGGAGATGGTTAGATTCTGTCTTGCTGGCGATGATTGCTTTCTGAGGCTTGTGTGCCATGAGCGTATTTGCCACTGATCAGGTCAAGCTTGAATGTTGACCAGGTTTTGCTGCATTTGGCCATGGCTTGCTTCCATACCAGACAAGTAACAAATATCACTGAATAGCACACAATCCTCAATGAGTATCCTAGTTCTAATCTTATGTTAGAGGGAAGATCACTGATGAACCAGCTGAAGGTGGTTGGGCCCAAGACATTACTCTAAGGCCCAACCATCTGCAGCTACTTCAAACTTATCATTTCCTCAGTTGCCCCAAGGGCAGATAGGCTATCCACTACCATCCTACCTCTAAGGCAGTGGGAAGCTGATGGTACCCTTACCGTCCCACTGAATTTTACACAGCCACCCCAACCTCCAAGCCCACTGCAAAACTCATGTATGGGGTTTTCCATCCTGTGGCAATGAATGTTTAGTCAAATATACCTAAGATTCACAGCCCTAGAAACTGCATGCTACCAACAGTGTGTGAGGAAATTGTAGTATTTTGATAGCAACAAAGTATAAAAGTTCTTTTCAGGGGCAAAGCCTGAGCTATCACCCTATGTGGGCGGCACAGTGGCACAGTGGTTAGCACTGCTGCCTCACAGCGCCAGAGACCCGGGTTCAATTCCCACCTTGCACACTCTTCCCGTGTCTGCGTGGGTTTCTTCCGGGTGCTCCGGTTTCCTCCCACATTCCAAAAAAAAATGTGCAGGTTAGGTGAATTGGCCAGGCTAAATTGACCCTAGTGTCAGGTAAGGGGTAAATGTAGGGGTATGGGTGGGTTGCGCTTCGGCGGGTCCGTGTGGACTTGTTGGGCCGAAGAGCCTGTTTCCACACTGTAACGTAATCTAATCTAATCTAATCTAATCTAACCTTTGACATGACTGAGGACTGCTGACAGCTGTGATATGCTTTCTCGCTTATGGCTGCACTAAACGGCAAAACAGTACAGCAGCACTGTGAGGCTGTGTCTCCACATGAGGGACAAAATGCAACAATGCAACACAATACAAGGCAGGGGTGAGGCTGTAAGCATCTAATTAAGCTCAGAGTGAGAAGGAGTCTGGTTAGGCAGCCTGGCCCAGTCTACAAGCTAGGTGTGTGCCCTGTGCACACAACGTCCCTGCTGCAGTGTTGATTAGATTCCCTACATTGTGGAAACAGGCCCAACAAATCCATACCGACCCTCCAAAGAGTAGCCCACCCAGACCCATTTCCCTACTCTCACCCCTGACTAATGCACCCAACATTATGGACAATTTAGCATGGCCATTTCACCTGACCTGCACATCTGTGGACGTTACAATGAGAGTTGTTGTTCTGCCCTAAGATGTAGCATTGAAGTGCAGAATTGTCCTGTACATGGATCAGGGATGTGCCATGACAGTTCTTCGAGGCTGGTCCATGTAGCTTGCCTGTGTATGTGAACATGGTTGTGTGTGGCTGCTGTCCGTGGAATGTGTCCTGAGATGCTGTTGCTTGGTGACCAATATGGTGGTTCCTCATAGCCTGCAGTGAGCTGAAGGCACCAGAAACCTGCTCTGACTTCCATGTTGAAAATTCTCAAGGTCTGGCAACAGATAAAGCTAAAGCACTTGCAGTAATCCTCAGCAGAAGTGCTGAGTGGATGATGCATCTCGGGCTCCTTCAGTGGTTACAAATGCCAATCTTCAACCAATTTGATTCAGTCTATATGATATCAAGAAATGGTTGGAGGCACTGGATACAGCAAATGCAATGGGTCATGATAACATTGCAGCAATAGTACTGAAAACTTGAGCTCCAGAATTAAACTCTCCCCTGGCAAATTTGTCCCAGTACAGTTCCAACACTGGCACCTCCCCAGCATTGTGGAAATCTGCCCAGGTATGTCCTGTACACATAAAGCAGGACAAATCCAACCTAGTCAATTGCAGCCACCTCAGTCTAATCTCGATCATCAGTAAGGTGATAGAAGGTGTCATCAGTGCTATCAAGCAGCACCTACTCAGCAATAACCTGGTCAGTGACACCCAGTTTGGGTTCTGCCAGGGCCACTCAGCTCCTGACCTTATTGCAGCTTTGGTTCGAACATGGGACAAAAGAGCTGAATTCAGCCAAGTGGAGCCCGAGCAAAGCTCGAAACAATGGGTATCAGGGGGTAAACTCTCTGCTGCTTGGAGTCTTCCTGGCACATAGGAAGATGGTCATGGTTGTTGAAAGTCAGTCATCTCAGCTCCAGGACATCTCTGCAGGAGTTCCTCAGGGTAGACCCAACTATCTTCAGCTTCTTCATCAATGACCTTCCCTCCATCATTAGGTCGGAAGTGGGGATATTCACTGATGATTGTGCGGTGGTTTTGCATCATTCGTGACTCCTCAGAAGCAGTCCAGGTCCAAATGCAACAAGACCTGTACACTATCCAGGCTTGGGCTGACAAGTGGCAAGTAAAATTCACACCCCACAAATGCCAAGTCAGTGACAACCTCTAATAAGAGACAATCTAGCCATGGCTCCTTGACATTCAATGATGTTAACATCACTGAATCCCACTCTATCAACTTCTTGGGCTTACCATTGACCAGAAACAAAACCAGACTTGCCACATAAAAACAGTGGTTACAGGAGCACAGAGAGTGGTTCATCTATGGAATGAACTGCCAGAGGAAGTAGTCATGCAGGTTTTGTTACAACACTTAAAAGATGTTTGAATAAGTACATGAATAGGAAAGGTTTGGAAGGATATGGTCCAAATGCAGGCAAATGGGACTAGTTTAGTTTGGGAACATGGTTGGTGTGGACTAGTTGAACCTGAGGCTCTGTTTCCATGCTGTATGACTCTATGACTCCATGAGTAACTCACTTTTTGACTCCCCAAAGCCTGTCCATCATCTACAGGGCATGAGTCAAGGGTATAATAGAATATTCCCTATCTATCAATGACAGAAGAATTTATATTAAGTTAAACCCAAAGGCTCTAGTCCACAACTCTGTCTACCATTATAACAGAGGTATTAATATATATGTTACATATATCGTGCACTTTAGAATTATATACCAATGGTGAGCTTTCAGGGTAATGATATCTCAAGTGGTCCTTTTGCAGATGGAAGTCTGTTGCATAGCTATATGCTATTGCAAAGTTGGCAATGATTGACTATTTCCAAAAGTTTCTTTAATCTGTTAATTGTTCACTCTAGAAAGGCTGGTAATGCCCTCCCTAAAGGCATAGTGTGTCAATCCACAGTAGGTGAACTACAACCATTCAAAAAAGCAACTCATTACCACCTATTCAAGGGCAACCAGGGATGGGTAATAAATGCTGGCCCAGCAATGCCCATGTCCCATGAGTGATTCGAAAAAAGGTTTATTCATGCCTGATGGTAAAATGGAAAGTTGCATGTTCATGAGGTGAGACCTGCAGTAAATAACATTGTTTTCAAGCAACAAGCTTCCTTAATAGGCAACTCATCACTGCCTAGCAAGAATGTCGCCTCAATACCAGGAACTTGGTTCATGGATGTAACAAGTTGTTCCTGATGTCAAGATAGACCTCCACAGACTTCTTGAATGATTCTGCCTTTTTTCTTGCCAAAATCTACATTGTTCAGGCCCCTATAAGATTCCACCCATTGTTTTTCAAAGATTGCTATTTCAGATCAGATTATTTACAGTGTGGAAACAGGCCCTTCAGCCCAACAAGTCCACACTGACCTGCCAAAGCACAACCCACCCAGACCCATTCCCCTACATCAAACACTACGGGTAATTTAGCATGGCTAATTCACCTAACCTGCACATTTTTGGAGAGGGGAAACCCACACAGTCACAGGGAGAATGTACAAACTTGACACAGACAGTCACCTGAGGTGGGAACTGAACCCAGGTCTCTGGCACTGTGAGACAGCAGTGCTAACCACTGTGCCACCCAACCATTAACACTTGCTTCTCTGTTTCACTCTTATGACTTTTCCAAATATTCTAATCTAAGACTCCAATGCAGTCCAAGGTGAGTACAGTATTGTTAAAAGATAAGAAGCCAAACTAATTCATCATAATTCCTACCAGATTGACCTAAAGGGTTACTCACAATTACTTACATAAGGAGTGTCCTATCCAGCATGTATCATACAACCAGCAGCCAAGTTAAACAAAATTAATTTGTCTTATTGGTGTTTGTGGTGCTTTGCTGCACTCAAATATAATTAATGTTGTGTTTGATTATGTTACAATAGTAATTACAGGATTAAAGTATATTATTAGATGTGAAACACTTCAAGATGTCCTGAAGTCATGAATTGTCATGATAGAAATGCAACCACTTGTTCTCTTATTCATCAGATAAGATTAGGCATCTTATATATTGAATGATATCTAAAATCTTTCATTAGTTTTGGACAAAATGGAATTTCAAGTTCTGAAAAATAATAGACAATTTCAAAAAGTTGCAGGCGGCTGACCAGCAAAGTGTTAATGCTGCAAACTAGTAACAATTTGGAGGTTCCAGTTGAGCTGAGAAAGCTGTGAAGCATCAAATACAGCTCATCGGGCTAAGGTTCGACCATGACTGGCCATCCTAGCCGAGCCTAGCCTGCAGGAGGACAGAATCAGATGGTGAGACGTTAACAATCGCAGAGAGAGATACCAGGCCAGGAAAGACACTTCTGCTTCTCTTGACCACCCAATGATTTGTTTCCAATTTACCTCTCCTCATCTCTTATAGTGAATCTGTTCGAAGTATGAATGACACTCTGTCCTGTAATGGGAATCAAGCCCCTATGAAAACGTGCTTTTTGAGTAGATTAGATGATTAGATTCCCTACAGTGTGGAAACAAGCCCTTTGGCCCAACAAGCCCACAACGACTCTTCAAAGAGTAACCCACCCAGACCCATTTTCCCTCTAACTAATGCACCTAACACTATGGGCAATTTAGCATGGCCAATTCACCTGACCCTGCACATCTTTGGACTGTGGGAGGAAACCGGAGCACCCGGAGGAAACCCACGCAGACACGGGGAGAATGTGCAAACTCCACACAGTCAGTCGCCTGAGGCGGGAATTGAACCCGGGTCTCTGGTGCTGTGAGGCAGCAGTGCTAACCACTGTGCCACCGTGCCACCCTCAACATATGTTTCCTTGTTTTTCTAAACCAAACCCTCAATTTCTTTAGTCATCCAGCATTCTCTATACCTATCAGTCTTTGCTTTCACCCTAACAGGAAGATACTTTCACTGGACTCTTGTTCTGTCATCTCTGAAAGCTTCCCATTTTCTAGTCATTTACCTGCCAACATCTGCCCCCAATCAGCTTTTGGAAGTTCTTGCCTAATATCATCAAAATTAGCCTTCCTCCAATTTACAACTCCAACTTTTAGATCTGGTCTATCCTTTTCCATCACTATTTTAAAACTAATAGAATTATGGTCGCTGGCTCCAAAATGCTCACCCACTGACACCTCAGTCACCTGCCCTGCCTTATTTCCCAAGAGTAGTCAAGTTTTGCAACTTCTCTAGCAGGTACATCCACATGCTAAAACAGAAAATTTTGTGGCAAATACTGGTTTAGTTTTATTGTGTTGCGCATACAGAGGTAAAAAGGCTAATGGTGTTTGACTCTCTGTCTCCATGTTATAACACTAGTCCTCTTTTTATTTCAACCCTCCATCCTTACCCAATATACTTTTCCACAATTAATTACTTTCTTCATCTCTCATATTTAACACACACTTCATCAGTTATCCTACATAATTCCCCTCTCATTCACTCACCTGCAAACCTCGCTCCTAATCAGTCAAGCCTTTTACTCCCTCTCATTGTTAAAAATCACACAACACCAGGTTATAGTCCAACAGGTTTATTTGAAAGTAGAAGTATTTGGAATTTCCAACTGAACCTGTTGGACTATATCCTGGTGTTGTGTGATTTTTAACTTTGTCCACCCAGGTCCAACACTGGCACCTCCACACCATCCCTCTCATGGGATCAAATCCATCTCGACGAACATCCCCTCAGTCCAAGACTTAATCTTACCAACCCCTCCCAGGCACCTATTTCGTTGTCATATTCGACCCACCCCTTTCTTTTATTATATTCAGACATTTTTGCTTTCTCTCACATCTTCATCTTCCTTTTTTTACTTGACTGTCTATCGCTCTGCCTGTTCTTACTTGTTTAACCCCTGTATCATGCACATGCCCCACCCCGACCAAATTGCAACCTGTAATCCCAGTCTCCCTTTACTCATAGCCAACCCACACATCTCCCTTACGCAATCTCTCTCAAGCAAACAGAATCCTTCTTCTGACTCAAAACTCTCCCCTCATTCACTCATTTAACCTTTTGCTCTACTGACCTCGATGTATAAATTTATAATGAAAAAGACAGGACTCTAAAAGAAGGAAGGCAAATGTACACAGAAAACAAACTTTGGAAAATATTCATTGATAATGTAGGAAGAACTGATTAGTTTGGCTGACTTTATGACTGTAATAAAAAGTCTTCATCTTTCACAAACACTTTAGCTACTCAATATGCCATTATAAGCAAGCTCACAAAATATATTTTGATCTAAAAATTCAGTAAAGTGAATGACATTGTCACTAAATTAGCTAGAAATTATTGTACTGTTTGTGATGTTATCTTAATGTTTTGCATGCTTGTATCAAATTTCATTCTTATTTTAACAAATTTGACGAGCTTAGCTTAAATGCATTAATACCACCATTAACAGAGAATACAAGGGAATCGGATATGAATGCATTAAGCATGATAACATTACTCAAAGTAAATTCAAAGCTTATGATAATGCTCCATCTGGTCTGTTATACAACGGGTTTTAAATAAAACAAAATGAATATGAGAAGAGGTGAATCGAAGTCAATGGATGATCATATATCATTGCTTTCACAGAGTTTCATTGCATTCCATTTCACAAAGCTTGAGGTTTTCATCACTTTTGGCATGGTAAGGCACTCAAGTCTACTGTCTGACATGTTCAGCCTTTCTAGCACAATGCTAAATAAGTACAATATTCTGAAGAAGTTGCCATTTAGCATTTTATTTCCTTACATTAAATTCAATTTTCCATCCACATTTGGTTTCTGAAAGTTGAGAAGCTCTTTGGAGATCTGATGGAATGTAGTAAGAGAAAGTTTCACATTCACGATGTATGGAATTTAATGCCTTTTTTCTGTTGCAAGGCTGGTGGTGGTGGTGGGGAGGGGGTTTTGACTGCATTTAATTTAGTGGGAAACAGAATATCTTCAAGACGGACATTTTATGGAAGAGCCACATTTAAACACTAAGCCAACAGGCACAGTGGCTTGCTTTTGTATGAGTGTTTCATTCACTTGTCACCTCTCTACCTGAAATGCTGATTATTTCCAGCACTTTCTCCTTTCATATTCATAAAAGTCTCTTGTATGAAATTGTCATTTTGCCCTTCAATCTCAAGTTTGCAATCTCCCATAAATGGAGAGCATTTTGCTCAGAATAGATTCACTTCTCTTTCTTTCTGTTGAAATAATCAGAGCTGTTGAAGGGTCCCTATAGAGAGTCAAACTGAAATAAAGCTTGTTACAGGCAGCCTGATTCCCTTTCTGTTCCTCCTAGAGTAGTTAATTGCTGTTGATGTTACTCCACACAGGCTTTTGAAGTATTCATTTTAATTATAACTATTAATGTAATCAGCAATTAAACGGCAGACAAAGTTAATGCTGGCACTTATTCTGGGTTTTTATAGCCAATGAATCATTTTGGAATAAAGGCTTGCTCAGAAACTCAAGGTATGAAGAGAGGTTACCATGGGGAAAAAGTACTTTTCACTTAAGATTTCCATTATAATTAGAAATGCAAGGACATTTTACTGGCAGATAAAAGTCATTTATTCATGCAGTGTGAATAATAAATCAGATAGCCAGAAACAACTGTGGATTTATCCAGTACCTGAACACCGTAAGGGTTGTTCCTGGCTTCTCTGTCGAACATTAAAGCACCTTAGTTTTTAATTGGAAAAAATAGCATTATTTTTTCCCAGGTCCCTTGTTGGGCCGAAGGGCCTGTTTCCACACTCTAATCTAATCTAATCTAATCTATATGTCAGGTGTAGACATGATAGATCAAATGAATCCTTAGAAAGAGTATGAAGGCAGTAGGAGTATTCTTAAGAAGGAAATCAGGAGTGTAAAAAGGGGACATGAGATAACTTTGGTAAATAGAGTTAAGGAGAATCCAAAGGGCTTTTACTAATACAAATACAAAAGGGTAACTAGGGAGAGAATAGGGTCTCTCAAAGATCAGCAAGGCAGCCTTTGTATGGAGCTGCGGGATATAGGGGAGAAACAAAACAAATATTTTGCATCAGTATTTACTGTGGAAAGGGTCATGGAAGATGCAGAATCTAAGGAAATAGATGGTGACATCTTGGAAAATGTCCATATTACAGAGGAGGAAGTGCTAGATGTCTTGAAATGCATAAAAGTAGATAATCCCCAGGACCTGAACTAGTGTAGTCTTGAATTCTGTGGGAAGCTTGGGAAGTGATTGCTGGGCCTCTTGCTGAGATATTTGTATCATCGATAGTCACAGCTGGGGTACTGGAAGACTGGAGGTTGGATAATGTGGTGGCACTGTTTAAGAAAGGTATTAAGGACAATTCAGGGAACTATAGACCGGTGAGCCTAACATCAGTGGTGGGCAAGTTGTTGGAGGGAATCCTGAGCGAATGGATGTACATGTATTTGGAAAGGCAAGGACTGATTAGGGATAGTCAACATGGCACTGTGCATGTGAAATCATGTCTCACAAACTTGATTGAGTTTTTTGAAGAAGTAACAAAGAGAATTGATGTGGGCGGAGCAGCAGACATGATGTATATGGACTTCAGTAAGGCATTCAACAAGGTTCCCCATGGTTCAATCTCATGGAATACAGGTAAAACTAGCCATTTGGATACAGAACTGGCTAAAAGGTAGAAGACAGAGGAGGGGTGGTGGAGGGTTGTTTTCAGACTGGATGCCTGTGACCAGTGGAGTGCTACAAGAATCAGTGTTGGGTCCTCTATTTTTTGTCATTTATATAAATGATTTGGATGTGAGCATAAGAGGTACAGTTAGTAAGTTTGCAGATAACAACAAAATTGGAGGTTTAGTGGACAGCGAAGGAGGTTACCTCAGATTACAACAGGATCTTGATCAGATGAGCCAATGGGCTGAGGAGTGACAGATGCTGTTTCATTTAGATAAATGCGAGGTGCTGCATTTTGGAAAAGCAAACCTTAGCAGGACTTATACACTTAATGGTAAGGTCCTAGGGAGTGTTGCTGAACAAAGAGACCTTGGAGTGCAGGTTCATTGCTCCTTGAAAGTGGAGTCGCAGATAGATAGGATAGTAAAGAAGGCATTTGTTATGCTTTTCTTTATTGGTCAGAGAATTGAGTACAGGAGTTGGGAGGTCATGTTGCAGCTGTACAGGACATTGGTTAGACCACTTTTAGAGTATGGCATGCAATTCTGGTCTCCTTCCTATCAGAAGGATATTGTGAAACTTGAAAGGGTTCAGAAAAGATTTACGAGGATGTTGCCAGTGTTGGAGGATTTGACCCATAGGGAGAGGTTGAACAGGCTGGGGCTGTTTTCCCTAGAGCACTGGAGGCTGAGGGGTGACCTTTTAGAGATTTATAAAATCATGAGGGGCATGGATAGAGTAAATAGACAAGGTCTAAAGGAGACCTAAGGGGCAAGCTTTTCACACAGAGGGTGGTACGTGTTTGGAATGAGCTGCCAGAGGAAATGGTGGAGGGAGGTACAATTGCAACATTTAAAAAGCATTTGGATGGGTATATGAGTAGGAAGGGTTTGGAGGGGTATGGGCCGGGTGCTGGCAGGTGGGATTAGGTTGGGATATCTAGTCAGCATGGACGGGTTGGACCAAAGGGTCTGTTTCCATGCTGTACATCTCTATGACTCTGTGACTCTATGACCAACAATAATTACTCCAATGGTTCTGAATCAGACTTGTGAAAAACCAAAGCCAAACTTTGTGAATAATAAATTCCAGACACAAGTTCTGTATCTCAAAAGAAGACCTAACATTTATTCAATACACAATAATATTAGCAGAGAAAATATTAAGCAACAAGGCAATCTGATTAATGCCTATGCTTTAATTCTGAACCATTTGTTTTCAGCCCCTATTCAAATAAAAGACTGTGGAAAATGAGATGTTGATCTTTGAACCTAAAGGGGAGAACATTTGTCGACAAAAATGACCCTGAGCTTCCAGTTGCTTGCCAATTCAACATACCATCATGTTCGCTGGCTGATATTTCTATCACAGGCCTGCTCCAAGCTCAAAGGACTGCAACATAAGGGTGGCATGGTGGCTTAGTGGTTAGCACTGCTGCCTCCCGGGACCTGGGTTCAATTCCTGCTTCAGGCAACTGTCTATTGCGTTTGCACATTCTCCCTGTGTCTGTATGGGTTTCCGCCTACATTCCAAAGATGTGCAGGTTAGGTGAATTGGCCATGCTAAATTGCCCGCAGTGATAGGTGCACTAGTCAGGGTGGGCTGCACTTTGGAGAGTTGGTGTGGACTTGTTGGGCCAAAGGGCCTGTTTCTACACTGTAGGGAATCTAAAATAAAAAATGTCATTTTCCACTTAGGGACCCTGCACCCTCTAGGATTCAACAATAACTTTCGAACTTGATTCCATTGTTCCATGTTTTTCCCCACCCCACACACAGCCCTGTTATTTAATGTTTTGTTTAGCACAGTCAACCATTCTAACATGCACCTAAGATCATTATCATATTATATGATATGGGTTGATTTCAGTAACACTCACCCATTTTCTCCTAATCATACCTTATTATCTCTTATTCAGCTTTTCTATGTTCTTACCTGCTATTCATAATCTCCTAGTTTATCTTCCTCTTTCATATCTCTCACTCTCTGGGCTCCGTCTTCACTTATCCACTCATCTCTCCCCTTCCCCCACCCCCAACATCAGTTTCAGCATAACTGCCACTTACTCCCAGCCGCTCTTCTGATGGAGAGTCACCAGACTCTAAACATTAATTCTGTTTTCTTTTCCCCACAGATGCTGCCAGACCTGGTGAATTTCTCCAGCAATTTATGTTTTTTGCTTCAGATCTATCATTCACAGTTTCTTTATTACCGTGGGAAATGACATCTTCATTTTTGTTGAGGTTTGGGAAGATTAAGCTGGATGACCTTCCCAATTTTACATCATGCTGCAAATTAGATTCATCCTCCTAGTCTTGACTCACTGTGTGTAATATTACTGGATACAAACTGAAGGTGAGGATTCATGTAGTTCCCATCTGCTTTATTAGAAAAACAATGAGAAGCTGTTTCACCTGTTAGTTTATGTTCCGAAATAGTTTTATGTTCATAGTGGAGAGATTCAAGATTTTGCTGAATTTGATTGTTTTACACCACGTTATTTGCCTGCTGTGTTCCAATCTCTGATGAAGTGCTATTTCCAACAAGGCAATACTGTTGAGCTTCTTCTCTTGTGGTGACCATTATTCCTTTCTAATGTGTTAATAAATACCTCAAACAGTTTGTTTTTGATTTTCCCATGTGTTGGGAAAATACATGTACTTCACACTAAGCAAGAAAGACATATACTGTTTGCATTAAGTACCTGTTGAACTCCGAATGCAATGACTCAAATTGCATGGGTTAATTGCACCGACAGACCATAGTGCTATTCGTTAGAGTAGACCACAAGAGAGATGTACATAAGAAAGTTTATCCATCCAGAAAGAATCAACAGTTTCTCCATTAGCCTCAATCTTAAAGGATTCCAATGGTTTTCCCTGGTCACCTCCTCTGAAATCCATTCAAATCAGAAATCACTTTTTCACATAAAAGCCAGTGAAACCTCGAACTCATTCCCCTGAAAGGTTATGGATGCTGAGTGCACTGAATTGAGATAAATCTTTATTAAGTAACAGGATCCAGAGATATTGAACAAAGAGAGGTAAATTGGATTGAATTACAGGTCAGCCATGATTAAATTCAATAATGGAACCTCCTCAGGCAGCTCAGTGGTCTATTTTTATTTCGATATTTCTATTCCATATCTCTGTCTGTAAAACTTCCTGATGTCAGTCTCACTTTCCTTTGATATAAACAGAAATGACTCAACAAATCTGGCAACATTTGCAAGTGGGAGTTAACATTTCAGATCAATGACCTTTTAGATATTTTTATTCAATCTGTTTAGATCTTAATGACACACCTCTGGAGCAGGTGTGATTTGGACCCAGCCTTCCAGCTCTGAGGAAGAGACACTACCACATCACCTCAAGAGTCCTCAATAAGCTTCCATTACAACTGGGAAAATTTAGAAATATAATAGGTTTTTAATTGATTGGATGGCGGATATTGCAAAAGAACAGAAGGGATTATCTGTGATCAGACAACAAAAAAGGAGACGTTAGGAGTCAAAAGAGTTCTGAGACGGAGCCAAAGGAAATTGTATTGGGACAAATAAAGAGACAAGAGATGTGTCCAGAGGAGATGCGAATGGCAGAATTATGACCAGTTACCTTTAGAGAGCAAAAACATGAGAAAAACATTAAGACAGAAAAGCTAAAAAATACAAACTAAAGGAAAGGATATTGCTGCAGAGATTACATTCAATTGTTTCATTTTATGTTGAGTCAGAAGGCTGCAAAGTGATTAATTTTTCTCTTACTTATTTAAATTTATATTCTTACTGTTATGATTTGACCCATTCTTCACCTGGAACACTACAGTGCTTCAAAGTGCACAGAGACAGTAACATTGCTTTGAAGTGCTTGTAATGTGAAATAGGCGGAGCTTTGTACAGTGTTCCTCAGCGGATGCTGCATTGAGGGATAGTGGATATGTGAGCTGTCCATTGAACAACTCCCAGCCTTGAATTTCACTGCACTCCCTTCAAAAACTGTTATGCAGGAACAACCCTTCCCTACACAGATGTGTGAAGACATCATCCATAAGGTATAAGTACAGAACAACCTGTACAGACCAGACCCCGGGACATTGCCTTTAACCTTGGTGTTGTTCACATTACACTGTACTGCATTAGCAGCTGTCTGCAGAGTTAAGGTTTAAGGATCCTTGATGGCTAAGTCTATCTGCTATCAAAGACTCGGTTGCTGGTGGGAGATTAGCTGTGCTTGATGACTGAAACTGCTTGTAACCTTAGGATATATGAAAATACTGTT
Source organism: Chiloscyllium plagiosum (assembly GCF_004010195.1). Classification (NCBI taxonomy): domain Eukaryota; kingdom Metazoa; phylum Chordata; class Chondrichthyes; order Orectolobiformes; family Hemiscylliidae; genus Chiloscyllium; species Chiloscyllium plagiosum. The sequence continues at coordinate 24,693,473 of NC_057736.1, forward strand.
CATCTCTCACTTGTGTGTGATCAGGTCTTATTGCAAATAAAACAACAGCAGACATTTTAACTTTGCAGGTTAAAATGTATTTACAGAAGTGATTGGTTATTTACAATGATGTAGCATTATCTGCTAATTAAGTGCCTTCTGTTTGTTTATGTATACCTTTCCCACCTATGACATCCTGCTACAGATCTGCTTTAGCAGCAGGGATGGAGGGAACCCGTGGTCTGGGTGGCTCGGTTGACTCAAACGATTCGGGCAGTTGTACCTGTAGTGATTGTAACGAGGTTGGCTAGCTGGACCTCAGGAATAAGAGTTCCCCAATTGGGGCTATTAATCTGGTCCAGTCAGGGAGCTCTGGCTGACAGATCAAAAGGGGAGTATCAGAGATACTGTTCACTCTGAGAGCTGTCTCAGAATGAGGCAGTGCTGGAGTCAAGGAGTGTTAAGTGTAAATAAAGGGTGACTTGGTGACAAGGTACTGGCCTGTATGGGGCAATTTCACTACCCTGCAGTCCTTCGGCTAAAGGGCCCAGACCTGCTGAAAGTGTCCTGCTCCAATTCAGTCCCATGCTCCTCAGTTTGTACTGCTGAAGGCTTTGGGATTGCAGATGGGGCAAGATGGTAGGGCAGGACACCTCAGAAGCACCCTGAGAAGAGGCTTCTGGGATGCCTATTTGTAAGTCTTATGACAGAAGTGCTCCTTTAACAAAGTGATGTTTTCCTTGTTTTTTTTTCAGCAAGGGTGTAAAAGACAAAGACTCCAAAAAGTCTAAGTTGAAGGGTTTAAGGGTCAGTTTGATTATAGCTAACACCTACTGCCTCAGGCAACACCTACTGCCTCAGGCTTTCAAGTGTTTGGTTAAAAAAATTACTTGTACAATGAAAGGGGAGTGTCCAGGTCTCCCAGCTCGGCTTTTCTCTGGTTAGGTTTGGGTGTTAGCAGTAGTGTTATAGAAGCTGCTGGACCCAAGAAGCAGGTCCAGGCTGTTACTCTCTCTCATGACATCTCTCCTGTAAGACCCTGTGTTCGATTTTACCTTTTGTGCCAAGGAGTTTTTTATGGGGAGTATCGCAAGGATTTGGAACAGCATCATTAAATTGGGATAATCTGTTGGGTTTTCAGATAGGTTAAGTTATTCTGCATTCTGTTCTCTTTCATTTATGTTTCATTCGGGAATCTTGTAAATGAAATTCTGTTTTGTTTAGAACAAAGTGGTTTTACCAGCAGCATTTCCCCTCGAATAACTGTGTTGCACCAACTTAAACAACTAGCAAAGTGAGGGTCTGGGCTACTTTCTTGAAATGTTTTGAGGGGGTCTGGCCTGGCTGATAACAGATTTTTTATGGGATTTGTTCTGTAGTTCCGATTATGGATTAGTGTTGTTTGATTCAAAGGCAGAGAGTGATAGGTGTGAGTGTCTTTTGATTCTGGCTGTTGATTTCGGTTAGTTTAAACAGTGCTTGGGATAGCAATAGCTCTTTCAGTCACCAAGAGTTTTCTGGGGGTGGAAGAAGTGACCTTAGGTGTATTGCAAAAGGTGAATAAGGCCAAGCTGTTGGGATTAGCAGACAAACTGGGGTTGGAGCTGCCTCATTCCATGAGGAAAAGAGACTTAATTACAGCAATAGCTCAGCATTTGCATTTGCTGGAAACACCATCAGAATCTTTAGAGACAGCTAAAATTCACTTGAAAATGAAGCAGCTTGAGTTAGAGACAAAATACAAGGAAAGGGCAACAGAAATGAAACAGTTGGAATTACAATTAAAAGCAGAAGAAAGAGAAAAAGAATGAACTATTTTAGCAGAACAAAAAGGAAAAAAAAAGGGAGCAGAGAAAGAGAGAGAGAGGAGAGAAAGAGGGAAGAGAGAAAAAAAAGAGAGAGAGAAAAGGGAGAAAGAGAGGGAGCTTGAACTTCAGAAATTGGCAGTTGGATAGGCAAGTCAGCTGAAAAGGATGGAGATGAAGGCTGAAGGTAAGCTAGGTGGGGAAGAGAGTGAGGATGACCAAATCCATGGTAGTCAAATGCCTGGTGAGAAACTGTTTAAATATATTCAAACATTCCCTAAATTTGATGAGAAGGATGTGGAAGCCTTTTTCATCTCATTTGGAAATGTTGGTAAACAAATGCAGTGGCCAGGTGGCAATGTGGATTTTGTTAATCCAAACAAAGCTTGTACATAGGGCTAGTGAGGTATTTGCATCGCTATCAGAGGAGATATCTGGGGCATATGAGAAGGTGAAGAAAGCCATCTTAAATGCAATATGAGCTTGTGCCTGAAGCCTACAGACGTTTCACGAATATAAGGAGGAACTCTGTTCAAACCTACGTTGAGTTTGAAAGGATCAAACAAAGTAATTTTGACAGGTGGACAAGGGCATTAAAAATAGAGCAAACCTATGACACTTTTAGAGGGACAATTATTGTGGTTCTGTTCGCCG
>NC_057736.1:24696410-24766818 GCF_004010195.1 Chiloscyllium plagiosum
CCCCACTTTTATAAGGTTTAAGTGCCATGATTTGTAAACAGATTTTACTTTTGGTTGATTTTGGCTTGTTCTTTGGGATTCTTTAGGTATAGGACTTAAAAAGGATAGATCCATTCGGTAAATGCTGCGTCACAGCGTCAGGGACCCATGTTCGATTCCAGCCTTGGGCAACTGTTTGTGTGGATTTGCACATTCTCCCTGTGTCTGCGTGGCTTTCCTCCAGGTGCTCCGGTTTCCTCCCACAGTCCAAAGCTGTGCAGGTTAGGTAGATTGGCCATGCTAAAATTGCCCATAGTGTTCGGTGCATTAGTCAGAGGGAAATGGGTCTGGGTGGGTTACTCTTCAGAGGGTTGGTGTGGCATTGTTGGGTCGAAGGGCCTGTTTCCACACTGTAGGGAATCTAATCTAATCAAAAATGCTTTTATAGCATTGCTTGTGAGACAGGGGATAAAATGAGTGTTTGTGGAATGTGAATGAATATAAAATTTGAGAATGAATACATCCAATACATGATAAAAGAATAAGCTCCACTTTATCACAGGATGCTGTAGGTGAATAACTTCCAGATCAAAAATTCATTAGTTATTCCATGTCCTTCTATTACAACAGACATGCAGACATTAGGTATGTAACTATCAACATGGTGTCGCAAAGTATAGAACGGTCAAAATGACCGATGAAAGAAAGATTTCCATTTATATATTACCTCTCACGGCCAAAGGACATTTGAAAGTGTTTTTCAGTCCATTGTTTCTTTACCAAGATCATTCAGTGGATGTGGGTTTCACTGGCTGGGCTACTTATTACCCTAATTGTCCTTGAAATGGTGATGGTGGAGGAATTGCTAACTCTTGTGATCTAGTCAATGTTGTAATGAGGGAAATGTGGTAGTCAATTTGCCCACAAGAAGAGCCCACAACCAACAATGAAATAATGAGCAGCTAATTTGCTTTTTGTGACGTTGATTTAGAGATAACTATTGGTCACATCACGAGGGCATAACTCCCAAATTATATGGAATTAAGAAAGTGTGAAAATACATTACAGGATATTCAAGGGATTGGAATAGCCAGAGGGCTGGCATAAATGATTGATCATGAGAAACTGTGTGGAAGTTGAACACCAGTGTTTCCATGCAATATTTCTTTGAAATAGGGATATGTTCTTTCAGATCCACCTGAGAAGACACTGGGCTTCAATTTTATGTCTGAACATACCAATTATGCAGTACTAGCAGAGTTGATTCTCGTTCAGGTCCAGGGTAGTGACTTGATGCAGCTGTACTATGTATTCATGTGGAGATTTTTAAATTTCCTGAATTAAACTCTGACTCTTCTTTTGTTAAAAGATAAGCATTATTACTATTTACTACTACGGTTTACTACTCTTCTTATTATTATTGTCACATCCGCCTGTAAATACAATACCTCTAGCAAAACCCTGGGACACTCTTCCCTTGGTGTGATGCCATCGTGGTTTCAAATTCCCATTGTGTTTGCCTATGTTAACAACTCATTGTCGAAATGAGTCCAGTACTGCCCAGAAGACAATAGCTTCATATTGGTTTCGTTCCAGCTTCTCTGCTCACCTTCAAACATCCAGACGTGAAGTTTTTTCCAGGGTTCAGTTCCCATGAGACAGCTGTATCCTTCAATGAGGTGATAAATGCACAGCTGCAGCTGGTTGAAGGGGACCAAATCCGTGCAAAAGTCGATCTGGTTCTCTTTTACCAGCTTCAGCAAAGCATCTACATCTGGTGAGGATAGGGAGTCATTACAATGATAAAAACAGATGTGCTTCACATGTTGTACAACCTCTGTTACCACATGAACCTAAGATGAGATGAAGCTTGATTTGCAGCATATAAGATAGGTATCCAAAAGGGATGTTATGTCAATTTTCTTTTACCTCCCTCCAATAGTTTTCACTCCCAAGTAATTTGGTGATGGAACAAAGCATCTGATAAAAAACACTGGAAAAAATACAACAGCTTTCGGACTCAGGAAATCATGGAAGGTCGACCAGAAAATGCCTCAAAATAACACATTCAGGTCAAAAAGAAATCACTATTACTACAATCACGATCCGTAATGGAATTAAGAAAGGATGAAAATATATTACAGTATATTCAAGGAGTGCTAATAAACAAAGGGCTTGTATAAATGGTTGATCAGGAGAGCCTGTGTGGAAATTCAACCCAAGTACTTCAATGCAATACATCATTGAGCCTATCACTTGAACCATTTCCAACTCCAAGTATACTTTATACAACACAACCTTTATGTATGGATGAATCCACTGCACTTGATCCAACTCAGCAGTCCAACAGGTAGTGTACAGGAGCACGTTAGATGTTGGCTTTACACCTTGACCGATTTTACTCTCAATTAATTCAATTAAGGACCTTTATGGACAAAATGAAAAATGGCCAAATATTTTTCATTCTGGACCATATAGAGCAATCACAGAGAGAAGCCTATCCATGCCCCATGACTGCTCAAGGTTCAACCTGGATCCCAGAGAGAGAACAGTTTTCAGTGTACCCTGATCATTGAATCCCTCAGAAGTATTAGGCCGTATTTTACCCGTTCTCATTTTATCCTCTTATGCAGAAACAAGTTAAATGACAAATTCCTTTCAGGTGTATGTTTCATTTTTTTGTTTTCTAGCCTGTCACTCAATAGCCATGATGGCATTCGACCTCTGCACCTATCAAGCAATCTCCAATTTAGTCTCAATCATGGTGTTTTTCTCCACCAATTCCTCTCCTATTGATCTAAAGAGATTTAAGCACATAAATATTTACCCTATGACACCCTTTTCTATTACTGAGAGCAGTTATTGATCCCACTGTGCAGTAGGTATTCTGAGCTTTCATCTAGTAGTGAGATTAATTAAGCTGCCAGGAAAAAGAACCTACACTCAAGCAAACAAAAAGAGTGGAATTTGTAATATTTGAAGCAAAATAAATACCAGAACGAACACACGCCAACATATTGGAATATGATTAATTATAGAAAAGGATTCTGATCAGCAGAATCCTGTCACAAGTTAGATGCAAACCTTTAATAATTCCATTGTACAGCTTCAAGAGTTTGCACACTGATGTGAATTGGTGAAACCAGTGCAAATCATACCCAAAATTATTTTGAGAATTCCTTCCTTGAATTACCCCTCAAGCTCATTTGTGCATTGCCAATACCAAATCTGTCCTGAATTAGTGCAATTAGGCATCACTTTAAAAAAAAGAGATTAAAAAATAATTAAATTTGCTTTAAAATATTCTTTGAGTCATTTAAGAGTAGTAACAAGATGCCATTTGAATGATTGACCTAAAAATGGGTTTGTATGTCATAAGTATTATTAATCATAATAATAGCCTGTAAATTTAGAGTATTGAAGGTGACTTCAAAACAGTTGCAAAACTATATGCATCTTACTTGTCTTGCTGCATAGGTAATCATTTCCTAAATTAATTAAGATAAAATTATATTCAAAAACTTCTTAATAGGTCCTCGCACCCAAAAGAACATGTGCAATTTTGGAACCTGCTCAAAGATACACAACTGCTGTGATTATCAGAAGCCGCTTCTCGAGATCCCCTCATCCTGATGGTGTATACTCAGTACTGTGAAAGGTGCCTGTTTGCAGCATGATGTTTTTTTTAAATAAGTGCAAAAAATCATGGAAATTCAAGTTGCTGTATATGTAATTTGCACTGACAATTCCATAATCTTTTACACTGATAACATCAATTCAGGTAAATACCACTGAAAAGAACATTACAATCAAACATGAAACTCTGCCATAAACTGCCACTGAAATCTAAGCATGGATATGTTCAAGGGATATCACATGTTATCTTGGAACTTTGGAAAAGATAGAAAAATGGAAGTTGCATAATACAGGACTACTATTATACAGAAATAAAAAACAGAAGCTGTTGAAAAAGCTCAGCAGGTCTGACAGCAGCTGTGAAGAGAAATTAGAGTTAACATTTCAGATCCGGTTCTGAGGAAGGGTCACCAGACCCAGAATGTTGCCAGACTTGCTGAGTTTTTCCAGCAACTGCTGTTTGTGCCCGATTTATAGCATCCATACATCTTTCTGTTTTTATTTAGTAGTATTATACAGTTGCTCATGACAGTTTCACAAAGTCAAATTGGACAAGCAGCATAGAAACAGGACTTTGGGCAAATCAATCCATACCCTTTATGCTCCACTTGAGTCTCATTGTACTTTTCCTTATTTAAATCTCTTGTCACAACCCTCTGTTTTTCTCATTCATATGCTTGCCTAACTTCCTCTTAACTGGATCTCTATTATTCAGTTCAACCACTTTCTGTGGTAGTGAGTTCTGCATTCTCACCCCTCTTTGGGCAAAGATGTTTCTTCTGAATTCTATGACGGTGCTGTGCCTTTAGGAGGGATGTGCCCTGTGCTGTTTCTCTTCCAGGGAAGTGTTGCCACAGTGTCACCGGGTTATCTGTTTCAGACAAGCAGTTGGTGAACAGCTTGGTGGTATCCATGGGTGGTTTTCTTTAAAGTTACACATAAGAAGTATGAGTGGGCAGGTCAGGGCTCACACAGACCCAGGAAGATTTTTAGTTTTGCTTTCAATTATTGAGAAGGTTTCTACTGCTGCTGAGCAAACAGCTTGACTTCTCTGCTCCTCGAGTCTTAAATGAGAGGCTTCCCCTTAGAAATAAAATAAGGCAAACCGTCTCTTTCAGTATTTCGTTCTGCTGGACAGGAAAGAGGCATCATGTGACAATAGCTTCAGTGCAGAAAGAGGCCATTTGGCCCTCAACTCTGCACTGACCCTCCAAAGAGCGTTTCACCTACACCCAGCCTATCCCTGCAAGCCTACAATTACCATGGCTAATCCATCTAGGCTACACATCTTTGTATAGTGGGAGGAAGCCCAAGCAGACATGGGGAGAATATGCTGTGAAGCTGCAGTGCTAACCAATGAGCCATTGTTTTGCTATGATTTGGAGGTGCCAGTGTTGGACTGGGAGGGACAATGTTAAAAAATCACACAACATCAGCACTAGCTGAACTCCACAACCACCTGATGAAGGAGCAGTGTTCCGAAAGCTAGTGTTCCCAATTAAACCTGTAGGCCTATAACCTGGTGTTGTGTGATTTTAACTGTTGTGCTAAATTGTCTTGTCAAGGATATATTCATGGAATGCTGCCTACATGAAAACAGTTGACAATTAGTGATTAATTAATACATTATCTTATTATGTATTTCAATTGAGGTAAAATTTTGCCAACTTTTCTTTTTTTTCGTTATTTAACAGTTTCCAAAGGAAAAAATGTGTATTGATTAAAATCTAGTGGTGGACCAAACGAATCAAACCTGGGACACTTCACCTTACATTTGCCTTTAAATAAATATAAAAGTTAAAGAGGTAGCCTGGACCCTACTTTTTTTTTAAAGGGGTGGGGGCTGATCTGGTCCATAACAATACTTTCTTGTGTTTCTAAGTGATCGTCATGTACTGATTGTGTTTAGTCAGACTTTTTCCCCTGTCCCAAGTGGAAATGTCTCTCGATATTCCCTTTCCCAAAACCTTTCGAAATCATAAATATCTTTACTAAGTCATCGCCTCGGCCTTCATTTTTACCAAGGGAAAAAATACATGACCTGTTAATTGTATCAAGATCAGCTGAAGTCGAGGTCTGAGTCCTGGCCTTTCATCCTAGAGGTGGGTAGCTGGAGTCAGGAAAACTGCAAGATGCACATGCTCCTTTTGGGAGAAATTGGCTCTGCAAGTGTGTTTTTGTTGCTGGAGGAGGCTGCAATTGGGCAGGCTCCTGAGAAACAGTGCAGAGGCAACACACAGGGGCAGGAAAATACCGAGAAGGGTTGTTCAAAAGACCCACCTCAGTGCTACCTGACTTTGTCCCAATTATAATGATAAAAGTAATGCACTCTGTCCCCTTACTCCTCAGCCCTCACACACTCCCCAAACTTGATCGATGACATCCCATGCCCTCCAGGCCAAATTAAGATACTTCACGCCACTACCACATCCCCCCACCCCACCCTGGTACCTCATGCCCTATACACTGTATTGAAGCAATGAGCTTTATATTAACAATAGAATTTATTGTTTTAAAAAAAACTTTAAAATTCATTCAGGCATTGCTTCCTACTTACAATTGGCAATAACAATATCAATCACTAGTTAAAATCTCAGTAGCAAAAACTGAAAGCACGTAAAATTTCTTAAGTTGCTGTAAATTAAAAGTGTACGATTGACAGCAGAAATCAGAGAATGAGAGCTGTTAAACAAGCAATGTTCTCCCTTGGGCTCAGCTGGTTTAACAGTCTGATGGATTCTCGAGTTCTAGACCAAGAATGCATTATTGCACGGTGACACAGACCACAGCACCAGAGACCCGGGTTCAATTCTGGACTCAGGCGACTGACTGGAGTTTGCACATTCTCCCCGTGTCTGCGTGGGTTTCCTCCGGGTGCTCCGGTTTCCTCCCACACTCCAAAGATGTGCAGGTCAGGTGAATTGGCCATGTTAAATTGCACGTGGTGTTAGGTAAAGGGGTAAATGTAGGGGAATGGGTGGGTTGCGCTTCGGCGGGTCGGTGTGGACTTGTTGGGCCGAAGGGCCTGTTTCCACACTGTAAGTAATCTAAGGTTTGTTGGGAGGGGGTGGTGGTCACACAATTCTAATATTGTTCATAAAATAAAGTTTCCAAACAGGCTCTGTTTTCCTCAAACTGAAAAACATAAATGGGAAATAGTAATGATCAACATCCACTGAGAAAAACAGTTAGGTTAATCTTGAATTTAAATAATAATATTAACAACTCAAAAGTCAACAACCTGGAATAACTAGGAAGCCAAATGATAAAGAGAAAAAAAAAGATTACTAATGCAAATACTCAATATTATTTAAAACAATTTACAGCTTCCATGTTGGCTTGACAACTGAATGGAAATTTATCTTTTTTCAATTAACTTTGTTTTTAATAAACATTAACAAAATACAAAATTCTGACAAAAATATTAAACTGTTAAAAGCAATGTCATGTTACTTGTTCAAAATGCTGCAAACTATATTTTTCCTTTGATATTGTTGCCTGAGAAGTTCATCATGACTCGAAATGGTTTCCCAGGACTATCACTCACAGCTGAAGAGAGGCAACAAGATTTCAGAAGCTCACAGCAAGTGTACGGTTTATACAGCATCTCCTCAGAATTGACTGGCCAGTCACAGACAAGCCAATATATGTTGCTTGTAAACCTTGCCCTCCACCACTCCTTTGATTCTACGGAAAACTAAGCAGGTTGGAAATTCCATCAAAAACAATTTTTTAAATCAAGCATTAATTCTCTAACTTTTTTGGGACAAATCTGAAAACAAAAATTATTATGTTCCACACAACTATCGTCAACAAAAAACACAATAAGCAAAGGGAAAAAATGTAAAATGACTCAAAATGTTTTTCTATATATTTAGTGATACATTTGCAATGATTGCACCAGATGTACCTTTCATTTATATTATTCACAGAAATTAAACATTGCCTGGAAAACAAGTTGATACATATAAAAAGTGTCAAGTACTAAAACTTCTAATGGGATGAAAAAAAAATGAACTTGGTGAGCCTCCATTTGGATACTCTCTGATTTGCTGAACATTTCCAGCATTTTCTGCTTTTAGTTCAGATTCCCAACATTTACAATATTTCCTTTTTATCTCTTAAGGGGTAATATGACCTCAGCAAACAGGTGTCACTACTGGATCACCTTGGACCAATAGCAAAAGTAAATGAAGTTTCATTTGGCCGACAGTAATGATCAGTCGCAAATTGAATGATTTTGAACAATCTCCATCCCAATGGACATAGGTTCAATCCGTGATGACAAATACACATTCTTAGTGAAATGAACTGGAATAGTGTCAATCCCAGTGGACAAAGGACCACTGTATGATGACCCTTACCAATCCCAAGAAAAATGAGTTTGGACAATTTTCAATCTCTGTAGAGTGCAGCTCATTCCCTAGCCATAGATCTGATGTGAAATCAATTGGCCAGTTTCAATCAGTGTAAACCATGAAAGTGGAACAAAACAATGGCTAATTTGATACTTCAGTCGGCAGTTTCACCTCAGATTTTAAGGATAGAGAATACAGAAAGTATTAGGAACATTGTGATATTATTTTTGCCTGGTTCTGGATTGATCAACAGATGCTACTTATTTCAAAGCAAATTGTGTGTTTCAGTCTACTTCCTCTTTTCAGGTGAATGAATAATAATTACATTTGAATTAGATTAGAATAAATTCCCTATAGCGTGGAAACAGACCCTTCGGCCCAACTAGTCCACACCAACCCTCTGGAGAATAACCCACCCAATTCACCTAACCTGCACATCTTTGAAATGTGGGAGGAAACTGGAGCGTCCAGAGGAAACCCAGGGAGAATGTGCAAACTCCACAGAGTCATCCGAGGCGGGAATCTAACCTGGGTTCCTGGCGCTGTGAGGCAGCAGTGCGAACCACTGAGCCACTGTGCCACCCCATGGTTGACACATGTTAATTAGCAACATGACAAATTCTATTGCACACCATACAATTTTTTTTCTGGTTGAAACCGATCAATGGCAGAAAGAACACAACAAATTGCTGAGAGACCATCACGAATACAACATTGAATAATCTTATCATTGTAGTGGTAAAACAAACACCAGTATCATTGCCACAGATTACTTAAAGATATACTTTCCTGGATCAAAAGATCATTGTTATGTGTTAAAGGAAGCGTAAAGCTGAACAAATGCCAAAGAGAAGCTAAATAATAAACAAAAGCAAAATTAGGGCAAATCTCAAGGAGTTGAACATGGAACAAAATACAAGAACTATTCACCTACAAGAAAAGCTTGCATTTATCTTTAAAAAGAAGGAAAATGTCCCAAGGCATTTTGCAGGAGCATTATCAAACAACATTTGAAAGTGAGCCACAGATGGAAATCCTGGGAGAGGTGGCCAGGAATTGGGTTAAAGAGGTATGTGTCAAAGAGTGTAGTGCTGGAAAAGCACAGCCAGTCAGGCTCTACATCAGGAATGATCCGAGAGCAGGAAAATCGACATTCGAGCATCAAGATCATTCCTGATGAAGAACGTGTACTCAAATCATTGATCCTCCTTCTCCTCAGACGCTGCCTGACTGGCTGTGCTTTTCCAGCACCACACTCTTTGACTCTGATCTCCAGCATTTGCAGTCCTCATTTTCTCTCAGTTAAAGAGGTATGTGTTAGGAAGCATCTTAAAGAAACAGAGGGGTAGGAAGGCAGTACTGCCTGAATAGCTGAAGGAATAGCCATCAATCGAGGAGCAATTTAAAGTGGGCATGTGCAGATGCTTGGAATTGGTTGGCTATAAAGTTGTTGCCCTGGAGCAGGTTACAGAGGTGGAAAAGAATGAGGCCGTAGAGGAATTTAAAAACCAGGATGAAAATATTTTAAAATTGAAGTATTGCCACACCAGTAACTAATATATATCAGCAAATAAATAGGTGGTGGGCGAACTAGACTTAGAGTGAGTCAGGATATTGCCAGAGTTTTGGATGAAGTCAAGTTGATGGAGGATGGAAGGTAGTAAGTTGTTCAGGACAGCATTGAAATAATTAATTCCAAAGATAATAAAAGAAAGCCTGAGGGTTTCAGCATTAGATGAGCTGAGGCAGAGGTTGAGATGTGTGATGTTATGGAGATGGAAGTTGGTGAGGGGGTGGAATTGTGCCCAGAGCTTATCTCAGGGACAATAGCAATGCATGATTGTGAAGTGTGGCTCAGACTCTGACAATGACCTAGCAAGAGGGATTGACTTTGTGGTTGAGGAACAGAGTTTGAGGAGGGCAAGTTTGGTGGAAAGTGGTGGGGATGGTGACAATAAATTAGATAGATAGATTTTTATTATCCACTTAATCATTCATGTGAAGAGGACATGGCTAGGCAGCAATTACTACCCATCCCTAATTACCCAGAGGGCAGATTAAAATCAACCACATTACTGAGTCTGGAGTCACATGAAGGCCAGACCAGTTAAGGATGCCAGTTTCCTTACTTAAAGGGCATTAGTGAACCAGATGGGCTCCCCCCACTCCCAACAATTGACTTGTGGTCATCATTAAACCCCTAATTTTTTTCTTTTTTTTTATTGAATTCAAATAGGATTGGAACCCATGTCCCCAGGGCATTACCTGAGTCACTGGATTAACAGCCTAGCAATAACACCACTAGGCCATCACCTCCCCATTCCCCTGGGACAATCTGCCCCTGCCCGGTTAAGTACCTGACTGGCACTTCAAACATTGGGCTTTCCCAAAAAGAACTAACAGGGGCTCCTGGGCAGTTCTCCATGTTTGGAGGAAATTTCTGCTCATGTGGGGCAAGCAGCATGACAAGACAGACAAGGGAAGGATGAAGAAAGGTGGCTATCAGCTGGAGCCCATTGTATTTTCAAAAAGGAAATGAAGGTGTAAAACATGGAAATGGGTTTAGTAAGGTCTTAAAATCATCAATTGCATAATATTGTCATGTGCCGCTAAACATAGTATAACACAATGTGGATGTGCTGCAAGTCCTGTATAACTCATAGTGCCATGTCACAAATCAGAAATGGAACAGCACAGAGAATATATCAAACTGCAATAATCAAGTATCCTGTAATGGACTTCATTAATTACACAAAAATATCTTTATTGCTATGGTTTTCATAACACTAAAGCAGGGCATTTTACTAACAGTGGGTGGGATACAGAGAGGCTAGCTGCTCCAAGCTGGCAGGCAGCTAATTAGCATAATTGAAGACCCACTTAACACCATTTGACTTAGCTTTCGGAATCTTGTCAATGGTGTGGTGACTATTCTTACCATTGAGGGAGGTCACCAGCCAAATTAAAGTGAAGTTCCTGCAATAGCCTTGGGCACCAGCAGAGCCAGAGGATCTTTGTTCAAAGTGCAGTCTCACAGCAAGGAAAGAGGTTTATGCCCCATCAGTGGACAAATCTATTTCTAGATAGACTTTGCCTCTGACCCTCAGCACTCTCGAATTGTTACAATATTTGTCAAACAACATCTCGTGCCGTTCTCAATACCAACCACATCCCCTGGTGGCACTGCTGAGGCATCAGAGCTGCCAGTGTTCTGAATGGGCCTACAGCAGCATTCTTCAGCGTTGACCAGAAGTTAGGCAGACTGTGGTAAACTTTCCCACATAGTCCCTTTGCCAGTCAGTTAAGGCTCAAGATTCATTTCTCACCCTGTCATGGCGGCATTGACACCCATGGCAAAATTCAGGCCTCAGCCTCAGTTTGTTTAATCTTTACCATGGGAACAGCTGATGTTCTAAATTTACCTTTGATGTTCTGGACTGGGGAGGGAAAGGTCAAGGGCGTGCAGAGACTTGCTATCAAAGTTTAAATGTAAAGACACCATAGTCTTACCAGATCATAGAGCTACTCTCTCATGGGAGAGACAATTGATGGTGGCTTCACTTGAGGGTCATCACAATTCAGACAAAGAGAGAGGCTGAGAAAGACAGCCTTTCCCTCCTTTAAACTAAAGATACATAGAAAGTAAAGATCCCTCTGCACTGTCCCCATCAAATACTCACACAAAAGGATCAGCATGATGTTAGATACAGAGTAAATCTCTCTCTACTCTTTTAAATAGAAAGTAAATGTCTCTCTACACTTTTGAACTAAAACTAAACCAAAAGGTAAGGTTCCCTTGACATCATCCCCATCAAATACTCCCAGGACAGCGATAGCATGGAGTTAAATACAACGTTAAACGGCCTTTATTCTGAACTAAAAGTAAACTGAAAAAGTTACTTCTATTCTTTTAAAACTGAAAGAAAACAAAGCTCCCTTGACATTGTCCCAAGGACACAGCCCTTCATAATAACCTCAGCCCTGTGGGAATTGAACCCATGCATTTAGTACCATATAAACTGAAAAGAAAACAGTTAAACAGCCACCTTATCAAATCAATGGGTGCTGCTGGCAAAGCCAGCATTTAATTTCCATCCCTGGTGTAATTTAATGGACATTATCCACAAATAGAAAATGTTGAGAAAGTACATTCATTAGTAGAATAAAATCAGACCAGCAATGGCAGCTTATCTCTGCTCTTGGCTTTTTATGTGTACCTGTATATAACGTTTGTAAAAGAAAAGGGAAGACCACAAAAATAAAAAGTCTTACAAGGTGTAATTAAGGAGTGTAATTGTAGGCATTTTCCTTGAAATTGCTGCAAAGGTGTAACTATATTTTGCACTTTTAGTTTTTCTTAATCTTTCATGGAGGTCTTGAACAATACAAGATATTTCATGTCTCTTCACTGACAGCTCAGAGACTGTCCTGCCTTTTTTGAAACATGAGCTTTATTAAAACAATTCACACAATTGTCATGGACTCAATGCCTTTTGTCTTGCTCCTTTTTCTTGACTTTAGTTTGAATGGGCATCCAGAAAAAAAAGCAGAAAATGCAATTTTGGAAATATTGATTTATGAGGAAAGCATAAATCTTAACCTCCACCCTACCGAAATGTTCCAGTTCTGTTCACAATAGTTGCTTCGAAGTATTTTATTCCCAGATGTAAGAGTTATCTTTTCCTTGTTGTTGTTATTTTACGTGAAACAACACTGCATTAACCTTTCTACTTCATTGAGCATTAAAATCTCACATTAATATAGAAGCAAAGTATAATTCAGAATTAAACTAACACCCTGCATGCATACTGAAATGCCAAAAAGAGAGGAAGCTCAAAAACAGAGATTGGATCACTGAGACAGACTTTCAGCTGTCCTATCTATATCCTGATTTTGATTATAGACAATGCAGATTCCTGTATCACCGCCAGGGAGAAATGTACAAAGTTAAAAATCACAACACCAGGTTATAGTCCAATAGGTTTAATTGGGAGCACACTAGCTTTCGGAGCGACGCTCCTTCATCAGGTGATTGTGGAGGGCTCGATCGTAACACAGAATTTATAGCAAAAATTTGCAGTGTGATGTAACTGAAATTATACATTGAAGAATTGATTGTCTGTTAAGCCTTTCATCTGTTAGAATACAGTGATAGTTTCACTTCTTTCATGTGTAAATCACAAAACTCTTTTTTTAAAAGTTGCATTCTTGGGTTAGCTGTTAACAATGGTGATAGCTAGACAATATGTTGACAATACCTGCAACATATTGTCTAGCTATCACCATTGTTAACAGCTAACCCAAGAATGCAAATTTTAAAAAAAGGGTTTTGTGATTTACACATGAAAGAAGTGAAACTATCACTGTTTTCTAACAGATGAAAGGCTTAACAGACAATCAATTCTTCAATGTATAATTTCAGTTACATCACACTGCAAGTTTTTGCTATAAATTCTGTGTTACGATCGAGCCCTCCACAATCACCTGATGAAGGAGCGTCGCTCCGAAAGCTAGTGTGCTTCCAATTAAACCTGTTGGAGTATAACCTGGTGTCGTGTGATTTTTAACTTTGTAAACCCCAGTCCAACACCGGCATCTCCGAATCAGGGAGAAATTGTGATAGACCTAGTTCATGCACAAACCACTAGTTAACTAATAGTTACAGATGAAACTATTAAGTGGTTACACATGTCATCATTAAATCGTTGACCTATACTTACCTTGTCCTCAACTAGCTCTGTCCTGATAGAAAAGGCAATCTGTGAACAAATAATAAAACACAGATTAAAGTAAACTTTCGAAAAACCTAACAGTCTAAACGTTTGCTCAATGCATACTTACAGAGTCTCCAAGGCTTTCGTTCCAAAACCCAGTCTTCAGTTGTGAATATGTCAGAGTTGTATGCTTTCTTCTGTTATGTCATCAAGGTTTTGTTTAAGTTTACACAGTGAAATAACCATACAGAGGCCGGTATCCCATCACCAAGTCACCATTTATTTGCATTTGCACAGTACATCGAGCTGAATAGTTATAGCCAGAGTCAGTCCCTGATGTCAGGAAACTCTCTGAATCGCTTGTTTATGTCAGTCAGCCAGGGCTCCTTGATTGCCCCAGGTTAACAGCCCCAATCAAGGATTTCATAGTCAGTAAGATCCACCTAGTTCCAATCACTACACTTAGGCTCTGTAGGCACTTGGGGCCCCAATTCTTTTTTTAACTAGATAGGCCACAGGTTCCTCCATAGCATTGCCAGGGGTCAGTAAAGAAAAGGTGTATTAAGCTGGACTGGTAACAATCTTTCTTTTATATTTTTCTTGAAGCTAATATGAAGTATTTTAGACATGAATTGGTGGCTGTAGCATGAGGGCAGAAGCATTTTAATATCATTCACTGGGAATGGAGCCAATGAGACTTTAATGGACAGCATGGTGCATAACAGTTGAGATACCTGTAGTGATTGTACTGAGGTCAGCCAGGTGGACTTCATCGAACATGACTTCCCTGATTGGGGCTGGTTAGGGAGCACTGACTGACATATATAAACTGCAGTTTCAGAGATCCTGTTCACTCTGAGAACTGGCTCTGAGGGAGTCTGGATCAGTGCCAAATATTATATATGTGTAAATAAAGGGTGACCTGGTAACAGAATATCGGCATCTGTGGAATTATTTCAGTGGCGAAGACAGAAAAAAAGTATGCTCCTGAAGAAATTTGCTCACAACAGTCATCTTTGAATTAGGTGAAGCATTTCAGGCATCATGGCATTATTATGGGGAGCAAGACCGATTGTCCCGAGCAGAGTTAGCCACCAGGTACTGGCCGAACTTCATTAGGGTGATCCAGTGGTGTCCCCAAAATGAAGATGTTGGCAAGAGGTTTTAGTCTGGTGGCCAGGATTGGATGTGTTGGTGGGGCAATACCCAGAGTGCTAACAAGGACAAAAATTACTATTAACAGCTCCCCACATTTCAGGGGATAACTGGGTCAATCCCAGACTCAACTACACATCTACCACACACACACCACCCCCACCTTTGCTCTCATGGGATTAACGTTCTTACTGACTGTGGATGCTCATTTAAAGTGATTGAGTTCATCCTCCAAACACAGGACTTATGAGAGAAAAGCTGTGAGCGTCTTTTGAAATACACGGGCTGCCGGAAGTGTTGGTCACAGACAATGGACCATCATTTTCCAGCAGGGAATTCGAGTACTTTTTGAAGTCAAATGGCATTCAGCATGTAAGGACAGCTCCATAACACCCATCGTCCAATGGTCTGGTGGAAAGAGCAGTTCAAACTCTGAAGGCAGGCTTAAAGACACAGCCTACAGCTTCACTCAATTCCAAACTCTCCCAATTCCTTTTTCATTTTGGATCACCACAGATGCAACTACAGGGATAGCTCCAGCAGAGTTGCTAATGGGGAGAAGGCTCCACACCAGGTTAAATCTGAGCTTCCTGGACTTGGGGGCTGGGGGAGTAACAGCATGAGGAATGCCAATGCTGGACACATGATCCCTCTAAGCGAGCAATACAGTTTACTTCATGGGACAAATTTCGGTGCCAAAACCACAGAAATGGCCCTGCATGGGTCAGAGGCATGGCCACCACAAGATCAGATCCCGTGACATACAAGGTACGGCTAGGTGAGGTGGTTCTGAATGAGCACGTGGACATCATGAAAGGGCAGGAAATCACAAACAGGGCAGGAACAAATCACACCCGTCCCTTCAGAACATCTAGAAAGGCTGTCAGAACCCACTGATTTTCCCTCTCAGTCTAGCGTTGAAGAAAAATCAGAGTCTGGGATGGACACGTCGGATGTCGCAGCCTTGACACCTTTACTGACTGAAGAAGTGCGTACATTTCTTCCGAGATGCTGCAGGCACAAGAGGCAGGCAACGGCCAGGTACATGCTCCCTGTCTCCGAGGCTGAATCAGACCCAGTGTGAAAATGCCCTGGAGAGGATGTAAGAAAAATAACAGGCATATGTCCCTGGACTTAGAGGGGGAGGGATGTGGTCAATCTAATGAGGGTAGGCAGATGGACTTCATAGAATATGAGTTTCCTGATTGGGGCTGTAAATCTGGTCAAGTCAGGAGCCCTGGCTCTCAGAAATAAGTAGGAGTGTCAGAGATTCTGTTCACTCTGAGAGCTGGATCAATGAGAAGGACTCTCCATGTGTAAATGAAGGGTGACCCTTGGGATACTGGCCCCTGTGAAGTTGTTTCAATATCCTACATTGAAAGGTTTGTACTCAAGTTGTAGCAAACACTTCTCTAACTCAGTGAGCTAAATCCCAAATTAATTTTCAAACTATTGTGTTTGGGTACAAATCTCCAATTAGTGATTTTTAACACATTAAAAAATGCCCAGTTTAGAATTTGAAAATTCTGTCAGCCCAGCTTGAATGCTGTGGAAAAGCTGGGTTTGATGTGGGTAGCTTGTCGTGCTGGAGGTCTGAAATCCATGCCATTTTAACTCCCACAATACAGTTACATTGCTGACTACTGTGGGTAGGAATTAGAGGAAGCGGTGAAAATTCATTCATTCTAAAAGCTTTCTGTGAACCGTATTCAGCTGGTGGGATCAGTTGCTGCAAGCATCTCATGAGGTCTTGCCATCAGGATGGAGGTCAAATCGGTGACAGCAGTTGCCTAAGCTTTAGTAATGAAATCCTACAGAGAACTGGATAAAAGCAAATTACAGCGGATGCTGGAATCTGAAACCAAGAGAGAAAATGCTGGAAAATCTCAGCAGGTCTGGCAGCGTTTGTAAGGAGATAAAAGAGTTGACGTTTCGAGTCTAACTGACCCTTTGACCCTTTGACAAAGGGTCAGTTAGACTCGAAACGTCAGCTCTTTTCTCTCCTTACAAATGCTGCCAGACCTGCTGAGATTTTCCAGCATTTTCTCTTTTGGTTCCTGCGGAGAACTCATGCCTTGCAAAGATAGTAGCAGAATTTGGTCTTGTTTCTCATCCCTGTAGTCCTTCACTGCAATAAACATCTCAATTAGACCATCCAGATCAAATTACAATCACATTCCAGTGATTCACCAGATCACATACATACACAAAAAAGCTTCCATGTCAGCGGAAAGGGGTTCTTGTGAAATCAAATGTGGGGAAATACAATGGTTTTTATTTTGGGTCCAACATTGATAGATTAGCATTAGGAATCAAAAATGTTTATCATTTTTATCACAAGAAAGCTAAAATACAAAGGGTAGAATTGCTGTATTGAAACTAAGTAAACCCCATCTGGAATATTACATTCAGTTTTGGGCACCACACCACAGGAAGGATATATTGGCTTTGGAAGAAAATTTACCAGAAGTGTCACAGCTTTTACAGGGTCACATTATGATGTCAGGCTTCATAAACTTGGCTTGTATTCCCTTGAAATTTAAGGGTCAAAGGGTGATCTAATCAAGATATGAGAGAGGGATTTGATAAAGTAGATATTCCTTTGAGAGGGAATCCAGAACTAAGGGCGCCTTATAGTTCACATTATAGCAAGTTCATTAAAGAATGAAAGAATGAAATATTCTCTCATGAGTAAGGTAGTGGCAACCACTTTCCCTAAACAGCTGTAGTTATTGTGTCAAGAAGAATGTTCAACATGGAGATTGATAGATTTTTATAAAAGCAAAATGCAGCGGGTGCTGACAAAGCTCTAAAAACAAAACTGCTGGAAACACTCCATGTGCCTGAATGCATATGTGAAAAGAAATGAAGTTAACTTTTCAGGTTGATGACTCTACGCTCATTGGAGAAAAGGCTCACCGTGTTCAGTTATGAGCAGCCATAATTGAACTTCTTTCTCTCCAACAAAGAGGGCGCTAGGGAGTTTAATTTCACCAATTTCCCTGGTTAACAAAAAAAAATTACGATACATTAAAATGCTAAATAGTACACGTACATATGTTCCCAGAATGAAGGATGACAAAATTAGCACTACCTACCTGAAGTCCAACAGGTTGGGTCAAATATTGTTTGTATACCGTAATCACATGCAAAATGCACGTACTACCAGAGTACCTTGAATACAGTCGTAGAGATGTACAGCACGGAAACAGACCCTTTGGTCCAATTCATTAATACATCCTTCTGATAGGAAGGAGACCAGAATTGTACACAATATTCTAAAATTGGCCAAACCAATGTCCTGTACAGCCGCAACACAACCTCCCAACTCCTATATTCAATGCACTGATCAATAAAGGAAAGCATTTTTTGTGCTCTCCCTTTGATAGATTTCCTCTTTCAAGCAAGTAATTGACATGACACTGACAGAATCGTTCTCCAGTCTTCACTAGATATGTAAATGCACCTGGTATCTTTACAACAACTTCTTTCTTAGCACATCAATGCCTTGTCATTGTGACCTTCTGACCAGTGTTGAACTCTAAGTTTAAAATCTCACACAGCATGAGTTACCTTTGCTTTGCTTTTCTTGTACTTTGAAATCACATCAGGCTAAAGAAAACTAAACCTTGTCCTAGCAGCGAGTTATAGCTGCCACATTGGCAGCATCTATATCTCTGAGGAGAAAGTGAGGTCTGCAGATGCTGGAGATCAAAGTTGAAACTTTATTGCTGGAGGTCAGGCAGCATCCAGGGAACAGGAGATTCGACGTTTCGGGCACAGGCCCTTCCTCAGGAAGAAGGGCCTGTGCCCGAAACGTCGAATCTCCTGTTCCCTGGATGCTGCCTGACCTGCTGTGCTGTTCCAGCAATAAAGTTTCAACAGCATCTATATCTCTGCCATGGGAGTTCTTGGTAGCCGAAGCATCTTCATCCCACTAAAATAGCTCACTGGCAACCAATCACCAGTCTAATTTCTGGAACATTAGACGGCCAAATCTCAACTTTATAGACTTTTGTTTTCTCAAAACCCTTCAGCTTTCTGGTGAAGATACCATCTAATCTTTATCCACTTGCTACAGCTATTGACAAAAAACAAATTACTCTACCATTCGCACTTCAGAAAAATTGCTGTATAGGTGTTTCCATGGTTTTCTTATGCTTTTACTTGGAATAAAAGGAATCTTGGTTAAATCATTTTTTATTTTGTAATAATTCACAACTTTTCACTGATTCCTCAAAATTTCTACCTACCTTTGGATATCAAAAGTAACATCTACCTACTGCTTTCATATGGATTATCCCTGTGCACTCTTGATAAAGTTCTTCTATTAATCTCTCAACCTTTTTTCAGGACTCCAGATTCTGCATCAAATATAGAAGGGTAATGGTCCTCTGCAGGTTTGGGAAAGAGAGGCCTTGAGCTGGGGGAGGGATGAAGAGACGGAGTGGAGGAGCCTGCACATTGAGAATCCGGAGAGAGAATTGTTTGTGGAGGCATTGAAGGTATTGCAAGTATGGAGCATCGATGGAGGGTCCAAATTTAAACTCTGTACCTGTAAGCCTTTATGGATGAGGTGGTTGCGAAGATGGGAGCTAAGGAAAGTGACGTGGCTGTAGTAGTGACTCTGTTTCACAGTGTGGTCAAACAGCTGGAGGACTGAAGAGGTCACAATTATGTGGAAGTGAGAAAGGGACTCACTGAGTTCACGTCTGAGGGAGACAGAGAATTTCTTCAAAGTGGGCATCCTTTGAAGAGACCTCACAGTGGTATAAACTTGGTTAGAGACAAAAAAAAACTGCAGATGCTGGAATACAAAGTAGACAGGCAGGAGGCTGAAAGAATGCAACAATCAGGCAGCATCAGGAGGGGGAGAAGTCAACATTTTGGGTATTACGCCACCTGTTTGTCTCCTTTGGATTCCAGTATCTGCAGTATTTTATCTTCTACTGAACCTTGGTGGAAGAATGACTCTTAAACGCAGAGGATAGTCCTTCCCTCACTTATGTGAAATATGACTGAAATTTATCATCATCACATTCTATTGAATAACCACTCATTACTTAACCAGTCATTACTTTGTGGGTGGCGCGGTGGCACAGTGGTTAGCACTGCTGCTTCACAGCACCAGAGACCCAGGTTCAATTCCCACCTCAGGCAACTCTCCGTGTGGAGTTTGCACATTCTCCCAGTGCCTGTGTGGGTTTCCTCCGGGTGGTTCGGTTTCCTCCCACAATCCAAAAATGTGCAGGTTAGGTGAATTGGCCATGCTAAATTGCCCGTAGTGTTAGGTGAAGGGGCAAATGTAGGGGAATGGGTCTCTGTGGGTTGCGCTTCGGCGGGTCGGTGTGGACTTGTTGGCCCAAAGGGCCTGTTTGCACACTAAGTAATCTAATCTTAACGGAACATTCACTGAGAATCACGCCACTGAGGTCCACATGGGAGTTCCTACATCAAGTTCTCAAATGTGACTCAAGCCAGAACAGGATTGGAGACTTAACATCCAAATTTTAGAAGAAATAGGGTATGTAAAAATGGAGGAGATGTAGCAATACTTGACCAAAAATAGTATTATTACCCTCAAACAAAATGCAGTTCCTAAATTATAATCTATATGTTTGGAGGTGAGGAATAGGAAGGGAGCAGAGATCTTGTTGGGTATTTATTATAGACCTCCGAATAGTGGGAAGGAAGTAGATGAGAGTATTTGTAGGCAGATTGTGACAATCTGCGAGACAAAATAGGTGACAGTTATATATTTAAATTACCCTTGGGTAGACAGGGAAAAAGGTAGAGAGGGAGAAATTCCTTCAATATGTTCAGAAGAATTTTCTAAAACAATCCTATTGGAGAGGGAGCTGTGCTGGATCTGGTCCTAGGAATTGATGCCTGCAAAGTGGAGAATGTCAGATTCGGGGAACATTTGGGAAATAGCAATCATAACATAAGGCTCAATATTAAGATGGAAAAGAATAAAAATCCGTCAATGATTAAGATCCCAGGCAGAAAAATGCCAGGTTTTGTGAGTCTAAAATTTCAATTGGAGCATATGGATTAGAAACTCATTTTGGTAGATAAAACAGTAAATGAGATATATGGTGCAAGCTCGGTACATACCCAAGAAAAATAAATATAGAGTATCCGAAGCTAGAGTACCCTGGATGAATAATGATATTGATGAGAAAGTAAGGAAAATAAGGCATATGACGGATACCAGAATAATAATAGCAATAGCATTAGAAATCTCGAAGAGTACCTCATTTGCAGAAGAGAGGCTAAGACAGGAACAAAGAAGACTAAAAGGAAGCAAGAGGAAAGGATGGCAGGCTGTGCTAAAACAAATCATAAAACATTCTTCAAACACATTAATAGTAAAAGATTAATGAAGAATAGAGGTGGGCCCATAAGGAACAGCAGGTAAACTGCTCACTGAAACAAAGGATATGGCAGAGGTACTAAATTAATACTTTGCTTCTGTCATTACCAAATTAGAAGATGGTGATAATGACACCCAATTGAAAAATTGGGTGTTGAACAACTGAGCAGTATAGTGATAGATAAAGAGAAAAGGTGCTATAAAGGCTGGCAGCACTCCAGATACAGAAGTCATCAGGCCTGGATAGGATACATCCTAGATTGCTTAGAGAGGATGGGAGCAAATTGCAAAGCCATTGACAGAAATTGTCCAGGGCTCTCTGAACACAGTGTTAGTTCTGGGGTCTAGAGGATTGCAAATGTAACACCATTGTTTAAGAAAGGGGCAAAGGATTGGCAACATGGTGGTTCAGTGGTTAGCACTGCTGCCTCACAGCACCAAGGACACAGGTGGGCAACTGTCTGTGTAAAGTTTGCACATTCTCCTTGTGTCTGTGTGGCTTTCCTCCCACAATCCAAAGATGTGCAGGCCAGGTGAATTGGCCATGCTAAATTACCCATAGTGTATTAGTCACGGGTAAATGTAAGGGAATGGGTCTGGGTGAGTTACTCTTTGGAGGGTCGATCTGGACTTGTTGGGCCGAAGGGCCTGTTTTCATACTGTAGGGAATCTAATCTAATACCCAGGAAACTACAAACTAGTCAGCTTGACATCGACAGTAGGAAAACTGATGGAGCCCATAACATGGAATAACGTAAATACAGGTATCTCCCTGTATCCGCAGGTGATATATTCCAAGACCTAACATGGATGCCTGAAACCGCAGATAGTAGCGGACCCTATCATTTATATGGGAAACCTACCTCCCTGGCAGCCTCTGGAATGTTCCATGTAATGTTTTCAGGCCATGGTAAACCACAGATAACTGAAACCACGGAAATCAAATCCACAGATACGGGTGTTCTACTGTTTACATTTAGAGAAAAATGAACTAATACTAAATACTCAACACTCAACATGACTTTATCAAGAGCAGATCATGTCTGACAAATTTAATCATGTTCTTTGACGAGGTGACACAGACGGTGGATGAGTGGGCTGCTGTGGATGTTGTATATTTGGACATTCAGAAAACATTGGATATGATGCCACATGGCAGGTTGGTTAGCAAATTAAAAGTATTTGGGATTGATGGATCCTTGGTGGATGGATTAGAAGTTAGCTAAAAGACAAGATGCAGAGGATAGGTATAGATGGAGAGTTCTTAGATTTGCGATGAGTTGGAAGTGGTGTTCCATAGGGATCAATGTTGGGACCCTTGCTTTTTCTGATTTAGAAAACAATTTGGAGATGGTGTTGAGGGCAAAATCTTTAAATGTGCAGATGATTCGAAGTTAGCGAATTGTGAGGAAGATGCTGAATGACTTCAGGTGAACATTGACAAGTTGGCCAGACACTGACAGTGGAGATTCAATGCAGAGAAATGAGAGATAATGCATTTTGAGCAAAGAAACATGGCGAGATGATACAGGCTCAATGGTATAACTCCGAGGGGAGTACAGGAGCAGAGGGACATCTGGGGTCAAGTGCATGATTCTCGGAAGGTGGCCAAGAATAAGTTGTGAAGAAGATTCGTAGAATCCTTGGGTTTATAAATAGAGGCATAGAGCATAAAAGCAAGGAAGTGATGCTACATCTTTACAAATCATTGGTCAGACCACATTTGGAATATTCTGTTCAGTTCAGGGCACCTTATTTAAGAAAGGATGTTAAAACCACGGAGAGAGTTCAAAGGAGATTTAATAGAATGACAACAGGAATGAGGGATTTTAGATACAAGGAAAGGTTAGAGAGATTGGCTTATTGTCCTTGGAGCAGAGAAGATTAAGAGGTAACCTTTTAGAGGTGTTGAAAATTATGAACAGTTTTGATATTAAAGAAGGATATATTGTTTCCACTAGTTGGAACTAGGACTCACAGAATCAGTAACTAGGGCTCACAATTTCAAATTTGCAGCAAGGTAAGAATGAGATGAGGAGAGATTTCTTTACTCAGAGGTGTTAGGATTTGGAATGTGCTGCTTGGGAGACTGGTGAAGATGGATTCCATAAAAATTTCAAAAGAGAGAGTTGGATATATATTTGAAAGTGATTAATTTAAAGAGCTATGGCGATAAGGCTAGAGAATGGAACTAACTGGTGGGGAGTTTCATCGCCTTTGGGGCAGTGATGGATGAACATCTGAAGAAGGCAATCACTCTTTTGAGAACTGGTACAGACATGATGGGTCAAATGGTCTCCTTCTGTGCTGTAAAATGATTTGATTCTATGAGCCTATGATTGTCTGGCAGACATTAGCATGTTATTTGTGTGTGATGTAATTCTCGGGTAACCTCTTGGCCAAAAGCTAACCTCTCTTCATGGGAAATCTTAACAGGCAACCTATATTTTCATGATCTGCCAACTTCCAATGTTTAATATCATACTTAGGGCTAATTTTATCCTCATTGTTTAAAATCGACTTCATACTTTTTTGCTGGTTCCTCAGAGTTTTACTTCTATTTTAACTGGTCACTGCTGTAAATACCTCAGCCCAGAATTGTCTCAAACTAATCCTTTCACATCAAACTGGCTTTCTTCCTCGCTACTACTACCAGTGGCAAGTAATAGGCTGCATCATCACAGTCCATTCACATACTAACTTCATCTAACACTCAAATACTGTTACTGGAATCATCAATCAGTTTCACATCAGCTTTACCTAAGGGAATAAGATTTAGAAGCTTCTTGGACTCCTTCTCTGTGATAACAGAAACAGCTGCAACTGTATTCATGATGAAAGTAAGTTGTGAATCTCTGACATTTGAATTTACTGTAGGTGCTGGAATTATATCTTCATTCCTTTTACTCAACTTCCACACAATGTTTCTCTTGCTCTTTTACTGAGCTTAACTCTTGATCTTTCTGCTTACTAACATCAACTTCTGCTTCCACTTCGATCATATGCACATTCAAGGATTTCCAGGTTCCTTTTTTAAAATTTGTTCATTGGATAACGGCCAGGCCAGCATTAATTGCCCATCCCAAATTGGGGCAGTTAAGAGTCAGCCACATTGCTGTGGGTTGGGAGTCACATATAGGCCAGACCAGCTAAGGATGGCAGTTTCCTTTCCTAAAGGACATTAGTGACCAGTTGGGTTTTTCTTCTGACAATCGACAATGGTTTCATCGTCATCATTAAACTCTCAATTGCAGATTTTAAAGAAAAACTATTGAATTCAAATTCCACTCTGTGCCATGGTGCGATTCTAAGGTGCTTAGAACATTAACTGTGTCTCAGGATTAACTGCCCAGCGATAATACCACTAGGCCATTGCCTCCTTATCAATTAGACCAATCGCTGCTGAATGGTTGCAACTTGGAGCTTTAACACAACTTTGAAAATTACTCTTTCTTCTTCCCCTTCATGCTATCTGGATATGACCAACTTCACACAGGCAGAGCACTTCGACTGGAAATGAGGGAATTTAAACAGTTGGTTGCTACCATGGCAACTGACTTGGAGAGAGTAAACTTGGCTGCTACAACTTGAATCTTGCTAAACTCCATTGTAGCCTTAACAAAAAAAAAGTTACAGTTGCAAATTTCAACTGTATCTTTCTGATATTTCCATGGCTGCGGTCTTATCATAGGTCTCCATTCACATTAGCTCATTGCCTTTGCTCAACAGGTTGGCTTGAAGTTTATTATTCTTTAAGATCCAACAAATGTATCTCAAAGATTGCCTACTAAGTTTGGGCCATGTTACAATGTCAAGAGAGTTTGACTTTTAATATGTTATCCCTGCAAAATTCTCATTTGACGACTGTTTCCTTAATCCAACTCTCAGTACAATCTCATTCTTGTACTAAGATTTATTGCTGTATGCAATCATTTTCTCTTCTGCTGGGAAGGCAGATATTGGGTCGGTGGTCAGTTGAGCCCCTTAAGTCAATGGTAATTAACCACATAAAGGGTATTAATTGGTTTTTGAGAAGACCATTCATTGACTATTAATTTAATTATGGAAGTTGTGAGAGGGGCAAGAGTATTTCTCTGGGGTCAACTCTCCCAATTATTTGTCCTTCTCACCACCTCCATGGAGGGTAAAATCACAGTCAGTCAAGAATCTCATTAGTTTCAAAATAGTCCAAAGTACTGAGGTCCAACGGGCAGCATTTATTTAAAACTATGTCAAAAGCATCTGGCCTGGCAATGAAACCATTTACTTTTCCTCTTGTTCTATTTCATTTGCTTCCAGTGAAATATGTAACCTTTCTTCATAATTATTCCAATCCTCTTTGTCAGGTTTGAAATCTTCCCTCAGCCCCAAATGTCTACAGTGTCATTTTCAATAATTAAATACTGCACTGATATACTTGTACCTGAACACATAGTCATGAAGCAATCTTTGTAGATTAGATTAGATTACTTACAAAGTGTGGAAACAGGCCCTTCAGCCCAACAAGTCCACACCGACCCACCGAAGCGTAACCCACCCATACCCATTCCCCTACATTTACCCCTGCATCTAACACTACGGGCATTTAGCGTGGCCAATTCACCTAACCTGCACATTTTTGGACTTTGGGAGGAAACCGGAGCACCCGGAGGAAACCCACGCAGACACGGGGAGAATGTGCAAACTCCACACAGTCAGTCGCCTGAGGCGGGAATTGAACCCGGGTCTCTGGCGCTGTGAGGCAGAAGTGCTAACCACTGTGCCACCGTCCCGCCAACTTCAGGAAGTTTGTAATTGCTCAAACTTCCTGAAAAACAACTTCAAGAGTTCCAAAAATATGTCACAATGTCCTTCAGCCCTTAATTTCTCAAATGCACTATAAAAGAACAGTCCATCTCAGCCCCATTGTCATCTTTCTACTGTTTACTGCACTTAAGACTAACAAATGTTCAACTGCATGCAGTTAGCTTTGAACTATCTTTATTAATACCTCCCCCAATAAGAGGGTAGTATAACACAATGCTCAGATTTGCAATATACCTCTCCCTTCTTCAGAAATCTGAAGGACCATCAATCTTTTTCTTCCCATCAGTAGACTTTTGAGGTAACTGGATCAGTGGATATTCAGCAAAGGAAGGAACGTTAGGCTTAGGTACAAGTCAACACTGATCTGTAAAAATCTGGTCTTATGCCCTTGCTGCTTACTCAACAGACCAGGTTAAAATTGCAATTGGCAGGCTCCTGTGGTATAGTGGTAGCATTCCTACCTATAGGCCAGAAGGTTCAGGCACCATTTGGACCAACCTTTATCATAACTTGTCTAAATACAAATGTCTAAATTTGGGATTGGTTAACTCCCGTCATCTCCAGGCTATCTAAGAAAAATTGTTGACATTCAGTGTCTAATTCATTCCCTTCTTTCTTACTTGGCCCAGCTCCACATCATCAGGAACTTAACAATCTTTGGCTGCTGGAAAGCAGGCTGGTGTTGCTAATTTTGAGTTTGAAACCGAGAATGATAAAAATGAACCTTCATACTTAAATTTGTAGTTAAAAACCCCTGCTCTGGGTGTAGAGAAGTGTTTGCACCAACTCTGCAGCAATTGCAAATTAGTGTGTAAGATGTTTATACTCAAATTTCTTCAAAATAACTGAATTCCTTTGATATTTCATAATTGAAAAACAGGGCAAGTGTGACTTTGGCAATTATGTAATAATGGTAGATAAAACTTTCTTCACCACTATGGGATGGTAATGTACAATGTCACCAAAGTTTGAAACTGTTCATTGGATATTAGCTAAATCTTTGGAGATTTGAAATAAATTGCTTTAACACAACAGTAGCTGTACTATTTCTGACAGCAGTGTGCGGCTGACAGCTTTTAACTGAACTCTCCAAGAAATAGGATCTGCAGTTTAGCATCTGGCACCTGCTTTGAGTAATCACACGACAATATAGGATAATAAAAACTTACAGCTGTTGCTGCCGAAAATCACTGTGTCCCAGTGTGGCAACTAGCAAATGTGGCTTGACTGAAATCACAGTGGATTTGTGAGACACAGGATGAGTTGATTGCTTAAGCTCAGTCCTACCTTCGCCTGTTGTTCAAAAGCATCAGATGGGAAAATCTATCACTGCCAAGTATCCTCACGGAAGTTACTGACATCTCCAGCCATGTGACCCTCGTCAGTGTTCTGCATGCTAGAATCTTTCTGCATGCCATACTGATTTTATTTTACCCTTCTAAGCTTTCCCCTTCACAACAGGTTGATTATCAGTGTGTAAATCCTTCCAAGTCGTCTGAACTCAGTCAGGAAGAGTGGGTGAGTCACTGGTCAGGCATCCTGCAGAATTCAATGGCGAATCACTGCAGTGGTCTGACAACCATATCCATGGACCAATCCAATGGACATTCTTACCTGTTGGAATATGGGAGCTGAAGAGGGAGAGAGGGAAAGGCTTTCCCCAAAATATATGGTACAAATTGGAAAAGATAAAATAATAGATATGCGTCAGGTTTGACATATTCAGTCACACTGACTGCTTTCTGCATCAGGCGCAGATATGAAAACAGTGCCTTGTGCCATGGCCTGGAGAACAAAAGAAATGGAAAGACAAGGAAGAAAGACTTGCATTCAGCGGTGTCCTTCAGCACCTCCAGACATCCCAACATACCCTCTGCTCACACATTGAGGTGCACTCACTGCTCCAATTGTAGGAAACTTGACGGCTAATTTGCACACTGCAAATTTCCACATACAGCATTGCGGTAAAGACCAAATAATCTCCTCTTAAATGTTGATTGAGGGCTAAATATTAGTCAGAATGTGTAAAGAAAACTATACTGATCTTCTCTGAAATAGTGCAATGTGACACTTTTAGATCCACCTATGAGGGAACAGAGGGCTTCAGTTTCACATCTCATCTGAAAGGTGGCACCACTAACAGTATAGCATTCCCTCAATACTGCAGTGCAGCGTCACCCCAGATTTCCTTGCCCAAGTGCTGAAATAGAACAGGAACCAACACAACCATATGACTCAGCCAAGAGTGCTATAACTGAACCACAACTGACTTGAAATTGAATGGGTTTATTTCAGTTCGTCAGTTACAAGCCTGGAATTGCCACACCAGAAAGGAGATACTTGGGGAGGTCAGAATCCTCTAGAGCTCAGAGGAGACTTTAAAACAATGTATGACTGCGTACTGTCAATTCACCAGACAGCCTTCCCCAGCTGCTCAGGAAGCATGTCCAGAAGTCAGAAAGGATTAGTTCCCTTGAATCAAGTTCAATGGCAAATGGAAAACAGGGCTCTTTTGTATAATTATTGGTGGTCCCTTCTACAATACTGGCTAAAGACTGAGTGGTAGCAGTCAGCTTGCTGCTTTTCAGTAGGGAGTGGTAAACTTCACCAAGTCAATGAGGAGAGAAAACAAAAAGAAAATGGACAGGGACTGTAAAAATCAATTAATAATAATAATTAAACTTTTGTTGCTTAAGAAATGGAGATAGATTCCAGGGCCCTGCTAAGATGTCAAGTATTTTACTTTACAAAACTGCTTCAGGTGCTGGGATTTCTACCACTCAGGAATTATGTAGCACTTAAAAATAATAAGCCTTTATTTTTATAATTTCCCATTTTCATTAGTGATACCTTTTCACCTTAACTGCCTGCTTTTTAAGAGGTAAAAACTTCTGCATTCTGGAGAATGAGCAAGTTCCTTCCTGGAAAATGTACTACATGGTAAGGAAGCATCTAGGCCTTTCATTAGGATAAGAGGAATGTGTGAGCTCTGTGCTTTTATTGAACTTGGTTTCTTCATATTTGAAGATGTTCCACACCACAAATACATACTTCTTTACATTCCATAGCCTGGACGTTCATATGGGCATATGAAGAAGTATGTAACTCTGGGCAGAGTCAGACACCAAGGTTTGGAGATTTCTTGATTTGTGTCTTGGACATAAAATATCCCAGAACCATTTCATGGCTAGACGAAACTGTATCAAGAATACAATCAAATTTTATTGAAAAGAATTATGTACTGTGTATGTAACCCCAATACTGAGGATACAGAACAGCAAGTCAGCAACAGTTTCTCAAAGAAACAAGACCTGAAGTGATAATTATTCAGAGAACCAAACCCAAAAGTTAGCCCATGAGGGAAAAATGAACTTTGTACAAGATTAACTTCTGAAATTCCTACTGCAAGTTTTTCCAATTTTAAGGATTCATCTTAAAATTGTTCCAAATATCATATTCAAGGATAAATAATTTTTCTGATAAGCTACAGATGTGCTACTTTGTAAATCCTCAAGGCTCCAGTACAAAAATGTTGCCAAGTGAATCTTATTTGCCTGACCAATTGTGCAGTAATAGTTCAGCAGTGCCCTTTTTGCCACTAGTCACTACTATTGAAAACCAAGATGCTGTGAATGGTGAATGACATGCTATCAGCAAAACAAAACTTAAAATTTGTTTTGATGGAACATGCTTACAGAAGTATCAGAATATCAGAAGGAATTCTTTGATGTTTCAACATGTGGAGTGGGACAGAGTTGACAGTAAAACAAAAAAAAACTCCCAATGCAACACTGGAAACATTCTTTTCCACCACTTTTCCACCAGGGCGGCACGGTGGCACAGTGGTTAGCACTGCTGCCTCGCAGCGCCAGAGACCCGGGTTCAATTCCCGACTCAGGCGACTGACTGTGTGGAGTTTGCACGTTCTCCCCGTGTCTGCGTGGGTTTCCTCCGGGTGCTCCGGTTTCCTCCCACAGTCCAAAGATGTGCAGGTTAGGTGAATTGGCCATACTAAATTGCCCGTAGTGTTAGGTAAGGGGTAAATGTAGGGGTATGGGTGGGTTTCGCTTCGGCGGGTCGGTGTGGACTTGTTGGGCCGAAGGGCTGTTTCCACACTGTAATCTAATCTAATCTAATCACTCTTGAACAAACCAAGAAATTGGGAATAAATTAAAACAGAATGGTATCCACACACCTTTCAAAGCCACAAATAAATTTTATGAAAATTAAACTAAGGAAAATTTGACATTAGGTGAACTTAAGGGAGGTTAGCAAGATGTAGTTGCCTATGTCAAAATACAGTTAAAAAAACAATTGGCTTACTTAATTAGAATCTTTTGTGTCAAATCTGCAATCAAACCAGCAGAAACACTTGCACTACAAATATATTGAGAAAATATAACATTAGAACACACAATCCACATTCAAAACTTACATGCAAGCATCAAACACAACTGAATGTCAAATTTCCATTTATATATTTGCAGAGTTAAATAGCACCATACTTGCCTCATAGCTCTGGTTGTAGATAACTTGGCAAGATGGGTTGGCATTGTTAGAAGTCATGCAAAAACCCTGATTGCAAGTTTTGGCTGTTAGTTCACAAATGGTCTGCACATGGTATTATGGACTACTCCATCTTTGCCCTGCCCTGCAAAGCAGCACCTCCTAATGATCACCTCCTAATGGCCAATCAATTGTGTCGGGAATTCACAAGGAATTCACCAACCAAAATGGACAAAAGCTGAACAACTTTTACAAAGCATGGAAGGAACTTTTGCAGACTAAAGCATTAAAAAAACTCTGTCCTGTGGAATTGCCTCTTCGTGTAATAGCCATCTAATAATGTTCAAATTCTTTATCATTATCAAGATTGTGCTCTAATATTTAAGGGCGATTATAAAATTGTGTTTTTTTATGCCTCTTTTAAAAAGGAAGATTAAAGGTAGATACAAAAAATGTAGTGGAAGACAAAAATTCTACAGAACCAAACTGAAGAATTTAGAATGATGACAATTATTAAGACTGCTGTGTGTGTCAACATAATGACGCAAGTCGTCGATAGCTGGGTTCAGACTGTTTCTCAACTTTTATTGTAATCTAAATCCCTTAACAGCTATCAGACAATGAGGACTAATTTAATGGAGTCAGTCCCTGTGTCTAGCCTGTATTTGTAAAGGTGAAAGGAAGAGTTCTATCATACTGCAATACCTAGGGCCTCTCACTTGCACCTCTCTTCTGTTGGAGAAAAGTCCTTCATCTGCACTGTCTGGCCCAGATTCAAACCCAGGTCCCAGAGGAGATAGAACAGTGTTCTAACTCAGTCTGTAACCCAGTCCTGTGGACAGTTACGGTCTTGTACAAATTGAAATATCATACATATGACAAACTACGTGGAAATGGCAGGATATTTTACAAGCTCCTGCTGACTGCAAAAGCCTCTTAAAAGGACATAATAAATTGGAACTGTTTTCATTTCCTAATACAGTAATAATCATTTATCCAGACTCTATTCTGTACAACACATGTGGCATGACTCAAAAGCTGCTATTAAACTAATATCTGGAAAGTGAAAGTTTGTACTTCAGGCAAGAAAATTTGCATTAGTCAGACTGTCTGGTTTAATTCAAAACAGAGACCAAATTAAACAAAAAGCAAAAAAATGTTGTTATAGGGACTAAACTGGCTCCTCATTCCAAGCAAACTAAAACTGCGGCTAAATGCAGCTGTTTGGTGAAAACTGCACCCACCACATTCCTTAACAAGATGAGAAACCAGGAAACAAACACAACCCAGAGATTTCACATTTTTATAAAATGAAAAATGGCTCCTTTTCATCAGCCCCACCCTCAAAAACATTTTGATCGTGGGTGGGGGCAAGTCCTGCAAAATCAGAATTGGCATCAAAACATTTCTTTCATTAGGAAGCATGTTAGCATACAAGACTATCGCCTGATCTCTTTGCAGCATTCTCTACACTTAACAAAAATGCTTGAAACAGTTAATGACCACTCCCCCGACACCATCCCTCTCCCCTACCCCAAATCATTTGTTACAAGCGAAACTAATTCAAATGAACAATAAGATCAAGTTGAAGGAAACATCGCTATAATATGCCAAATGTTACCTTTGCAGTTCCTCACTGTTCCTAATAGATACACTTCTAATATGGCAATAGCACTCAGTTGCCCTGTCTGTGAGTAACAGGCCAGTTCGATTCTGTCTTCAGCTGCAGGCTCACAGTAGAAGTTTCAGAGGGTGACCTCTTGAAGCCATTTTTAAAGTCACCCATCCTGTTGTGCGCTGCCAGTCGGTTTGTGCTGCGTCATCAGGTAGCAAGGGACGAAGGAGAGAGAGAGAGTGAGAGTGAGGCAAAGGGGCAGAATGATCCTTCTATTTTCTGCATTCTGTTGGCTTGGGAGGGGCCTTGCAGCAACTCCCCCTCTCCCATTCATGGAAGTGCTCCCAATGAACCTGATTCAGCACCTGTCATTAGCTAGAGACAGCTGACCAACCACCGCCTGCTCAGACACTGTCAGTCCTTTTGCTTGCATGTTACCTCTTCCCTTTCCCCAACTGTCCTTATGGAGCGCCTTCATCATTCTTTCGCTGACTTGAAAATATCCTCTCTTTTCTTTCCACTCCTTGCAAAATGCTGTATTCCCCCAATTAAGGCTGAAGGCAGCAAACAGTCCACTAATCCTGACAGCAGTGATGAATATGCTGATGTTATAGGCCACGGAGACACGGGATAGTGAGAGACAGAATCTCAGGATACAGTCAAGGCAGCTCTCCTTTCCTTATCATTACATTCTACTGCTGCTCATTCATAGAATGCAAAAGCTGGATCAGCTTTCCCTCCCCCCACCCCTTCCCTAGATCAATACCAACTCACTAGCAGCAAGGAAAAAAAACCTGACCTGAACAGCTATATGATAATGAATTTTCTCTTCTCTCAATTAGCAAACAATACTGCCACATTGGTGCAAATTATGACAATAACCTTCACAAGCAGTCGCAAAGTCCAGGCAAGTTCTGTCTCCTGCGTGGCACTTAGCCTATTTATCTCCCCCCTCAACTGCTTAAGCAAGGGCCGGTTATATTGGGATGACAGTTAATGGTCCCAGGACCCTGAATAAGTAATGGATTACGTGCTGAGGCTGCGTCTCTTACGTTTCAGCCATTACTGGAAGTGCTGCAGGTAATAACTCTTTAGTATCTCATTGTGGTTTTCAACAATAGCCTAGAAATAAAATGTTGGAGTTCAGCAACAGTATTAATATGGTTTCTAAACTGAATTTTAAAAACTATGGAAAAACATCCCCTTTCAAGTGATCTTCCGACTCATTTGAAAATTCATTTTTTTCAGAATCTACTATCCTTGCCGCTGGTTGTCTGTGTGACTGTAATATTCAGTAAACTGTACACAATGAATTCT
This sequence comes from Chiloscyllium plagiosum, assembly GCF_004010195.1. NCBI lineage: Eukaryota > Metazoa > Chordata > Chondrichthyes > Orectolobiformes > Hemiscylliidae > Chiloscyllium > Chiloscyllium plagiosum. Next base: position 24,729,873 of record NC_057736.1, read on the forward strand.
AGATATTGCCGCTCTCGGTCTCTCAAGAAAAGTGGCAGTGACAGGATTTTACAACAGTCTGGTGCAGTTCTCCTCAGAGAAACATTCAAGACTGTCCCATTTGCAATAAATTCCCTATAAATAACTCAACGACACTTTGCTGCTGCAGTTTGGTGGAGATTTACATGCAGAGAGAACTCTGATCATTTACATCCGAGTCAGAAGAAAATAATAAAACGCATATGCAATAGATATGTATTTTTAATATAGGCAACGTGAGAGAACAGGCAGTAAAGGTTATCATCAGATAGAAAATAAATGGAGCTCTATTGAATAGAAATGGGACTCCGGGATGAAAAGTGCTGATCAGCAGGAAGCAGCAATGACACAGATGACTGTATTAGCTATGAGGACTGTATCAATTACTGCTAATGGTCAGCTCAGAGGCCTAGACTGCAGCAATCAGCAAGGAGTGTTTGGCAATGTTTTACAGGGATGGATGAAGGAAACAAAATTCTAGGTTTGAGAATTAAGCTAAGCCCAATGATAAACTGTGAAGGGTTATATCTAATGATGCAGGGAAGGGAAATTTCAATTTGCTATCCCAATTCTGTATCATTCAGTATTAATTCTGTGCTTTGCAGCACTATGGGAATAGACTGAATGTCAGTGTAGCTTGATAATTAAATGCTCCAACCAACACAACATGTTATTTCTGTAAGGTTCTAACAGTGCAGCTGATGGAGGTTATAGGGGAGTGCAAGGAGAGTTTATGATTGGTTACTTCAAGTGCAGCATTCAAACATAGGAAATTCCAGCACATACTCCACCTTCAATCCACTTTGACCATAATTGTCGCACTCGGGTTTGAAACAAGCTGCCTGTCTGTAACCAGATTCTTCTGCCAAATTGAGCTGCCTGTTGCCAACTGCCATGTAACACTTGTTTTTGACTGTCACACCAGTGAGGTTCTAAAATGGCTGAACATCAACATGGGCCAATGAGAAAAGGTGTGACAATTCAATCTTTAGCCATAAAGTCAAAATTGCATATTTTTTAAACATAAATCTAAATAGAATACATAATATCTCACCTATTTGTCCCTTTTTGATGATTGATGAGGTAACTGGGCATATTATAAGTGGATTTACCTTTGTTTTAACCTGGGAATACAGATGGTGTTTCAATTTCTTTGCATTGAAATCGCACAAAAACAAGATGGAGATCCCTGATTTATGAGCATCTGATTTATGAAAGCTCATACCTTTGGATGTAATCCCAAACAGGGGTATTTTAATATTAATTTTAAAGATCTGACTTATGAACTTTTCCTCATACTTGCAAGCATCTATTTTATATTGTCCTGCATTGTACTCTGTCTATTTAATAAAACAACTTGTGAGCAGACACAAGAATGGAGCCTGTTCACAAGTCGGGGACTGCCTGCATTCATTCAGTCTATAAACTAGACCAAGACATGAAATGTGGAAAGATCCAAGGGGATGATATTACATGTCTCTCTCTCCCTACAGTCAGAGAGAGTTCGAGGAGCATATATGCAGGCAAATAACAGAAAGGTGTGAGAGATACAGGGTTATAGTTGTAAAGGATTTCAAATTTGCTAAGGTTAACTGGGATTACCTTAGGGTGACAGGATTAGGCGGGTGAAATTTTCAAAGTTCATGCACAAGAGCGATTTTGTGCCTACTAGAGATGGGGCAGTGCTAGACCTAATCTAAGGGAATAAAGCCAGTCAACGTTTTGAAGGTTCAGTGGATGATCATTTTGGGGATAGTGACCATAAATCCATAAGTTTCAAAGTCAATATGGAGAGGGAAAAGGATAATGCAGAAGTTAAATGCCTAAACTGTGGGAAGAGCAATTTCAATATCATTAGACAGGATTTGGCAAACATAGACTAGGAGCAGCTACTTGCAGGTGGCTGCAAGTTGGAATTTGGAAAATGGGAATCTTTTTAAGGAAGTAGAGTAAGGATTCAGGACCAGCTCCTTCCTCTAATAGTGATAGATTAGGCCAGCAATTCCAGGCATTTCTCGATATCAAGGGATGTAGAGAGCTTGATAAAGAAAAGGAAAGAAGCATATGTTAGAGACAGGGCAGGTCCTTTAAAAGTATAAAGACTGTAGGTGGTGCTAAAAAAATAAATTAGGAGGGAAAAGTGAGGCCACAGTGGTGGATGCAGGTAGTCTTGCAACATTTAAGAAACATCTGGATGAGCACTTCAAATGCTAAGGCACAGTAGACTATTGCCCAAACGTAGGTAAATGGATGCAATGTAGCTTGGTGTTTGTTGGTCAGCATAGGCATGGTGGGCTGAAGGGCCTGTTTCTATGCTGTAAGATTATATGATGTTCTGTGATTCTATGAGATTCAGCAATGGGAGGTCAGCTTAGACAGAGACTCTCGGGTACAGGACTTAACTTGACAGCCTCACTAGCAGAATATTTTCAAAATATTTTTGGAAGTTTCTTACTGATTATTTATTACTATTTATTTCAGCTTCCAGCAAGGTCAGTTCAAACAAGCTGAACAGCACTCTAGTACAAGACATATAGGCAGAGTAGATCCAGAGATCTATATAATACATATTCAGAGCTAGTGGAAATGCTCTAAAGATAGTTTAGTATTGCTAGATGTTTCTGACAATTCAGCACTTTTTACAATCAAGTCTGAACATCAAGGTAGTAAGCATATTGCAATTTCTCTCTATTAGGAAAAAGCAAATCAGAGGTCTAATTTTTGAAGTCCTCTCTAGACTCCTATTACTTATTCAAGGAACCTCTTTTAGCACATTATCACACCATTTTGTATTCCATCTCTTCCCAAAGATAACATTAAACCCAAACAGCTGTTTTCCACCATTCACATTGATCCTTGACAGGTTACTCAACCACTAATAGCAAATAAAAATAAAATATTGCAGATGCTGGTAATCTGAAATAAAAACAGAAAGTGCTGGAGAAACTCATTAGGTCCAGCAGCATTTATGGACAGAGAAACAGAGGCAAAGTTTCAAGTCCAGTATAACTCTTTATCAGAGCTGTAAGGAACATAAAATGGTGGTTTTATGCCGCAGAGAGAGAGGTGTAGGAGGAGCAAGTGGAACAGATTGTGAGCATGCCCAGAGTAAAAGAAAAAGGGTCTTGCGTTTTGGACAGTGGGCCACTCCCCTATGGCACCTTCCCATGTAATATTGCATTCACTTCCTCCCTCCTCATTATCCAAAGCCTACATAACATCATCCAGGCAAAGTAGTATTTCACTTGTACTGTACTTCTTTCAATCTGACTCTACTATATTCACTGTTCAATAAGCAGTCTCTTCTACATTAATGAGAACAAATGCAGGCTGCATGACCATTTTGTGGAACACCTCTGCTCTGTCTATGGAAATGATTCTGACCTTGCAGTTGTTTACCATTTCTCTAAACCACCTTGCTCCCATGCTAAAATTTCCATCTTGGGAATCTACACTGTTCCAATGAAACCTAATGCAATTGTATCAGGTCCAGTACTTCTCTGGCAGCTCATTCCATACACGTACCACCCTCTGTAGGTCCCTTTTATATCTTTCCCCTCTCACCCTAAACCTATGCTCTCTAGTTCTGGACTTTCCCACCCCAGGGAAAATACTTTGTCTATTTATCCTATCCATGCCCCTCATGATTTCATAAATCTCTATAACGTTACCCCTCAACCTCCGAAGCTAGAGGGAAAACAGCCCCAGCCTATTCAGGCTCTCCTTATAGCTAAACCCTGCAACCCTCGCAACATCCTTGTAAATCCTTTCTGAACCCTTCCAGGTTTCACAACATCCTTCCAATCTGTCTTAAGAGATGACAATTCACCTGTTGAATTGCAAGATGAAAGTGCAAGACAGTTAGACAAGAGAATGTCTGAATTGATGGATAATGAATCGGATGACAATATATCAGATGCAACACAGATAAAATGATTTCAACAGAAATTACATGGTCATTAATTTAACTCTGATGGAAGTCTTCATATCTACAGCGTTTCCTTGAGATATCTTTCATCCCTGAAGCAGAATCAGGCTTTTATCTAAATTCACTTGTGGGATGTAGACATCACTGGGTCAGCAGTTATTGCCCATCCTAGTCACCATAGAAATGGTTGTAGTGAGCTGCCTTATTGCACTGCTGCAGTCTGTGTGGTGTTGACCCATAATGTCAGTAGGGAGAGATTTCCAGGATTTTACCAATAACTTGAAGGAATATATTTCAAAGTGAGACGGTGAATGGCTTGGAGGGGGACTTGCAGGTGGTTGTGTTCCCAAGTATATGTTACTGTTGCCTTTCTAGATGTAAGTGGTCATGGGTTTGGAAGGTGGTGTCTAAGGTGCTTCGTAAAATGGAAGCGATGCATCACAAAAGATAAAGAAACTTACACAAATAGCTGGGAAGCCCTCAGCAAATAGAAAAGGCACGACTGTAAAATATCTAACAGCACACAGACGTGTCCCATGCTAAACTTAGAGGATCAAAATCAAAACGTGTGGCACTGGAAAAGCACAGCCAGTCAGGCAGCATCCGAGGAGCAGGAGAGTCGACGTTTTGAGCATAAGCTCTTCATCAGGAAGAGGATCAAATGCAAATGCAGCACAAAGGCACTAGGGACTGTTAGCACAAGAATCAAGCATAACAGCAAGCTGCAAGGAAACATTAAAATCCTTGCAGTCACGTGTTAGACATCAGGTAAATGCTACATTCATCCCATTCAACAACCTCCACGATTGTGTCCTTCTCCTTGGTTTAAAGGCAGTTACCTGCACTAATTAAATGATGTCCTTTAACTTCACACACCAGTGATAAGTCATTCATACAAACAAGATTTTATTGTGACCCAATCACCAGTGAAATTGGGGAGGAACTGATTGGAAGAAGGTGAGTAATTACACTAATTTGTATAATATCTCTAGATTTCTACAAACAAAATCTAACATAATACTTTTCCGATCGAAATGAAAGTCAATGTGACAGCAGCTGAAGCTCTCAAAATGATATCATAAGAAATGCAATGCACCTAGTGAATTGAATGTGCTCTTTGTGTTTGATACGTAAAGAACACCTTGCCCAAGTGTCGGGTAAAGAAGTGCATGATGAAGATAATAATCACACAACGCCAGGTTATAGTCCAATAGGTTTAATTGGAAGCGCACAAGCTTTCAGAGCGTCGCTCCTTCATCAGGTGGTAGTGAAGGGCTCAATCATAACACACAGAGTTTATAGCAAAAATTTACAGTGTGATATAACTGAAATTATACATTGAAAAATTGGTTGTCTGTTAAGCCTTTCATCTGTTAGAATACCATGACAGTTTCACTTCTTTCATGTGTAAATCACAAAACCTTTTTTAAAAAAAGTTGCATTCTCAGGTTAGCTGTCAACAATGGTGATAGCTAGACAATATGTTGAAGGTGTTGGCCCCCTGTGTTCTCTGTCTATGACCTGATGTTTAGATTGATTCTCATCTAAAAAGTGAGATAACGGAGTTTTACATGAATTCATGCAGTTTTTGAGCAAAGTTCAATGTAACCCTGCAATATTGTAACATTGTACTTTGCTCAAAAACTGCATGAATTCATGTAAAACTCTGTTATCTCACTTTTTAGATGATAATTAATCTAAACATCATGGCATAGACAGAGAACACAGGGGGCCAACACCTTCAACATATTGTCTAGCTATCACCATTGTTAACAGCTAACCTGAGAATGCATAAAGGTTTAGTGATTTACACATGAAAGAAGTGAAACTATTACTGTATTCTAACAGATGAAAGGCTTAACAGACAATCTTTCAATGTATAATTTCAGTTACATCACACTGTAAATTTTTGCTATAAATTCCGTGTGTTAGGATTGAGCACTCCACTGCCACCTGATGAAGGAGTGACGCTCCGAAAGCTAGTGTGCTTCCAATTAAACCTGTTGGACTATAACCTGGTGTTGTGTGATCTTTAACTTTATACACCCCAGTCCAACACCGGCATCTCCAAATCATGATGAAGATGGCAGTGTAGTTGCGCACTTAGGCTTATACTGTGACAGACAGCATAGCAGACCACATCGTTTCTTCTGGCATTACAATTTGCCTTCAGCAGTGAGTATCCACACTGCCACATACTTTAAAAGTTAAAAAAAGCTGCTTTTATACAATGTAAATGATTATATTGTTCAGCTTTTGTTCTGCAAATAATTTGATACAACATTTTATGCAACCAATCGATCTAACATAATAAGCTTTTGTAATTGTACAGTAGACAACTGGTTGCATTTGTGATATCAATTGCACCTTACACCTATTGCTACCGTTTCTACCATAGTGAATGTGTATTATGAAGAGATTTACAATAATTGAAATTATTTATAATTATTTACTCCATTTAAACATCAAGTCAGCCTTCATAGAATGAGAGAAATTCCTGAAGAGCAGGCTGAGCTCTGTATTTTTCTATTTAAACACCTGAAGCAAATTTTGAAGCCGTAAGACTTCTGGTTCTTTCTTAAAGGTTTCAGTAAAATTATATAAGGCCTCACAAATGTGCAGTCTCACCTCTAATTAATAGGAACAATTTGTTTGCCATTTTGTTTCCTGCTGTGGTGCAGGACTATTTTTGCTATTGTTTTGCAAATGAATTCTTTGTTGATGTAAAGGCCTATATACTAAACAATTGGAACCAATATTAATTTACACCAATTAATGGAGTTCAATTAAGAAAGAACTTATTGTTCTAAAAGTTCATGGAATCCTTCATCTGAATACTGTACATTATCAAGCCACAGAGGCACATAAGAAATCTAATCCCTTAGATACTGCAGATATCGTTGGAATACTGACAGCACTGATGATGTTTGGAATGGCTGCAACAAATAAGAGAGATTAAAAATCTGAAACAATGCATAGCCTTAGAGTGGCCATGCATGGTATCCGCAACTTGGAGAATTTGGAGACCTTTGCTGCAGCTGTCTGTCACATCTGAATTTCAGACCCTCTGTTGCACTGTTACTGAGGAACAGGCACAGCTGGTGTTGTAGAGCCAAAGGAGAAGAGCTCCAAAACATTAATACTTTGTGAGTTTTGCAATGCAGCGGCAACCTTGAGAGAGCAATGTGCCTTACTTATTTTTTCTCTCAGTTTTATATTTTCTTTTCATTTGTTGATCAAGTGCAACTCTAATTAGGATGGAAACATTGTTTAGATAATGCAGTAAAATGCACTGCAGTTTTATAACACACTGGGATGAATGTTGTACTTTCATGTCTTTATCTTTTTTCTTTTTCTGGAGGATGCATCAAACCAGCTAAGCACATTTAATGCTGTGTGCTTTAAATGTTTACTCCTGAGCTAATTAACAGTTTGGCTTCTGGTGAGATCCATCTAATCAAATTTCCACAGACTAATGTATGGCCTCATAAATAATTATGTTATTTCTGACCAACTGGGAATGTGTGTTTATGCTACAACAAGACATTAATTATATTTCTTGCAGATTAGTCGCTAACTTAGAAATGAAAAATTCATGTTGATAAAAAAGGGACCAATTCTGGCCAACAGCAGTTTTCTTGGGAGTTAAAGATTCTTAATTGTCTGCAGTTGGCCCCGTCCTATCCTGAAGGTTCTAATTATTGCTATTGTATGGCTCCTTTGGTTTTACCGGTGCTTTTCTACCTCATCCAAGAAGCTGTTTAACATTTTTGAGCATAGTCAATGCAGGGTGATTTGGGGAGAGGGGCATCACAAGCTGAATCCTTTTGTCCACCAACATATTTCCACCAGAAATCGTTCGACCAAGTGCAGCATTTATAAGGTGGCCTGAGCTCACAACAACTATTTTACTGCACATCAGAAACAAACCCTGAGATGTCTCTGGTCCATGAGGCTCTCCATTCCTCAATTTACCAATTGAGAAAACAAATAAAGATCATTTGAAATTTTTCCAATGTGAAGCTTTTCCCTATACATGTTTCTGTTATGCACTGGAGAATAACCTGGCCCAGAATTTCAAGAGAATCTGAAAACCAAGACTGAGTTAATGGTAAAACACCTTGTAAATGTACACTAGATATGCACTCAACATTGATTACACATTGCACCCCAGAGTACTACCTTATCACCTCTAAATATTTAAGTATAGATGTATAATAGCTAAAAAAAAAGCCAGATCACTGTATTTCTGCTCCTTTATTGCTGTCCTGGGATTCTCATAGCTTTCTTGGAGGGACAGACTTATACCTGCAGCACTCACAAGCTGGTGTTGGACTTAATATCAAAGTCCTGATGCTGGAGAGTCCTTGAAATGTATTAAGATTGGACTTCTTTAAGGTTCATCTCCTCTTCAGAAGTTTGCATTTCAGGTCAGCTCAGGAAGTACCAATTGCATCCACTTGACAACACTACAGCTGCCTCTGAATTTTTTAATGCAGACTCTGGACACAGTAGACATATCACTTAGTAGTTTGAAACTACAAATAAATGCAATCTCAAAGCTTAACAGATACTGTGCATTTCAGTAGACCATTCCTTTTAATGTCCAGCATAACAAGTCAAAGAAAATTGTCCCTCAGTGCCTAATCAACATCTGTAATATGTACAAAATTTGGTTCCTGTATAATTTCTGTAACACATGCACTAAAAAATATAATTCTATATATTCATAGTGATCTAACTTCATGAACCCACATTATTTTCATTGATCACAAGGGAAAATAGATTGTTTTAAATACACGTAGAGGTAAATATGATTGCAACACAATGTTAACATTAAACTTTGTTAAATTCAACACCTTTCTTCCTTTCTCTCCAGGAACAAGCATTAACAAATATGTCCTTTTAAACAAGCAAAAATATACCCTAGTAGAAAAGTGGGCAGGTATATCTTCCTATGTTTCATTTTCAAAGTAAGGAAATTCAAAATCTTAAGAGCCATGTCTATCTCCTCCTAACCAAAATCACATCATTCCCTCTCTCTCATTGTAGGTTTACTTACATTCCTTTTGTCTGTTCTTCAATGATGTCCATACTCAGGACTTTCCAGTCTAGCATGTGTCTTGCAGTCAAACTTTCACTGACGGACTCTTGATCATTAGCTTTCCAAGTTACAGAAATATCTTCTTGTGCACTTTTACAGTTCAGAGAATCACCTAACAGGGAGTCGCATACTTACTTTTCAGGTAATAACAGATTCTTTATCAGAGTTGGTCTCGTATTGAAGTCACATTGTTTGCTACATTCCAAATGTGCCTCTGATTGTCCCATTTTGTCATGTGACACAACCACCACCACCAGCCAAAGCAAAGTTCTTGTGTAAGATGGCTGAAGCCACCATAACTGAATAAAGTGGCTACTCCACCACTTTTGTTCTCAGTCGTTTTAGTCAAAGCCTTTTCTTTCTCTCTCTTTATTGGGGGATATGAATGGTTTTGATGAGAGTTAAAGGCTGATCTATAATCTTGAAGTTTAATCAATTCTTACAGCATCTAAGACCTACATTGACTTTTAACCCTCAGCCTAAGTCCATCTCACTTGCCCTACTGTTTCAATACATATCTAATCATTTATGAAGACATTCAGCTTGTTTTAACTTACATTGATTCCAGTTTGGCCAGGAGCAACAGATACAGCAATGATGCTAGGGTTTCAACCTACAGCTGCACAGATCAATGGCACAATGATTTTTTGTTTCAAAGCAATCCCAAAATAAAGCAATAGTCTGCAAAACATCTCCATGCAAGTGGTAGAATTTATACAAGCAACTTTAAATGCAGCAAACTAAATAGTGCAGTGCACAGTCATCATGTTAAACATAGAAAACAGGGAAAGTTAAACACTCTGTAAAGCTGCATTACCTTATTCAGTTTTGCTTGGAGAATCATTCTGGGCAGTTGCATAATTGGAAAAAACAACAGATCTTCATTCATTTTTTAACCAATGACAAAAAGTAATTTTACAAACTCCAACTGGATGCACTAGTAAGGGCACGAGCATCTCTCTCAGCTGCTGGCGTCAACCTGTTTATCTTCTCCTTCAGGCCCTCATTCCATTAACCCCCACATTGCTAAATTCTTTACACTTAGAAAATGTTGTTGATGTGAACAGCATTACAAATTTCTCTGGAATGAATTAATGCAATGACTTAATTGCTATGACTTATTAATATATAGGCAAATTAAAAACAATTTTTTATATATTACTATAATGTTGTGGAACATGGACAAGTTGAGTTCACAGCTTATCAATAGTATCAATGGTTATACACAAATTAACTTGAACTTTGCGCATCTACCAGAAGAATTCAATAATCAAAAGTCGAAAACAGTAGTGTGTGCCCTTATGAGAAACAGCACGTATCATGGATATATCTGCATATACACATGCCAACAGCTAAAGAAATAGAGACAGAGATTAAGACCTGATCAATTTTGAGCTGAATGCTTGGCATGTATATAATAAGTCATGACTCATTGTTGGATTCTCACCTCTCGAGTTTTATACAACTCCAGAGGGTTGAAGACAGAAATCTAGGCTGATACTCCAGTGTAATACTGAGGGAGCACTGCACTGTCAGATCAGAAATTTGGCTTGGTGGTATAAAAACAACTATGACACAATTTGAAAGACCAGTGGTGGGGTGGGTTTTCTGACCAATAGCTATCTTCCAATCAATATCACAACGGGAAGATTACTTAACCATTTCATCAACACTTCGACAGCATGAAGTTGGGACCATTTGTTTCACTGGCAGTGTTCCATAGATATGTTCTGGGGAGGTAGAAACGGTGTGGCAATGGATGAAGACTCATCTTAAGTTTTCTAAGATTAGTAAAGCATTCCTGCTCTTCCTGGCTTCATGATGTTATTAGATTTTAGTCTGACAAATTACTCGTATTTTTACTGGGAGGGTTGCTGATGGTGTTAAGTCCCTCATCTACATTTGAAAGGAACCTTGTGAGCTTTGGGTTGCTACAACAAATGCTTCCAAGGTGCTTTCACCAATTTGACAATGCAGGCACAGCACGGTCCTGGGACTTAGAATCTCAAAATTAGACAAGTCTTAATCTCTGTCCCTGGCTGTTTGGCTGCTTCACATTTAGGATCTGAGTCATAGGGTGTGCTGTACCTACTTCTGGATTCTTTTTTGTTTTTGAAAATCCAAAATAATCCACACAATATATAACAACTATTTTGTAATACAATGTTGGTGGAACTGTCATTGCACATTTACATCAGATCTTTGTAATTTTATGAATCAACCTCATAATGATTTGAGACATATTGGCCCCAATGTGGGTTCCCCATAAGACACTTAATAATGGCTTCTCAAGGGATCTTAAAGCAGATTTCAATTTAATCAAATTGAACTGCTTAACTTCTGATTCTTGTTCCAGGTTTGTGCTCAATTTGATTAAATTATGACAAATCTCTATAGTTTTAAGCATAGCGTACACAACAGAATGTTTGTCTCAGGAAGGAATTTTAATACATTCTACAAAGAGACAACAGTGATATTTTAATGCAGGGGGAATCTGTTCAAAGCAATGATCAGTTTGAAGTTGTGAGTGGGTTAAACTCACTCTCCCAGCTTCAGTATTTGCCTGCTATTTTTGGCAACGCTGAATGAAGTTCTCCCAGGCTATTAATAATGAGAGTGTGAAATTCAATTGGACCCTGCTATATAAGGTAATGAAGATGCTATTCACAGCTAAATATACCCATCAGACCAGGAATGAAACTTGTACCCAAAACGCTGGGCAAAGTGATTGCTAAACAATGCAAGGGCACAATCAAATGGTAACAAGAACCAGAATCAGAACTGTCATTCTCAAGTGCCTATTTCCAAACTGAGATAATAGAGCATCAGTTATGTAAAGATTGCAAAGCTACATCAAATGGTTTCTCAGAGCCTGAAGACTTGCATATTTAAATTAATAAAAAACAAATTACTAATCTTAATTCCAGTTGTGTACTTTTTATTTTTTATTTATTGATTTTAACCCCAATAAGGTGAATTTTGTTCTTCCTGTAGTTATATTTTAAATAGTACATCAAATGATCATTGATTTATGAAGGTGAGCAAGGTAATTACATTTACTAATTATCTTTGTGCCTTAATCTTCTGATACACTTCCAAGGTAATGTATTATTTTGACGCCTGAACTAATATAGCAAAATCTCAAGAAGCAGCAATCCAACCAGTTCAAAATACAGTAAGGAAAGTCACCATAGTCCCAGTCTCTGATTGGAGCTCTGCAGGTAACTACACCTCAGGTACAGAGAGAGATTGAAAAAGAAGGACCATTACGATAACCTGAGTCAGTATAGGAATTGAACGCAGACTGTTACAAGGACTTTATATCATAAGCCAGCCATCCAGCCAACTGAGCTAACCAACCCCTAGTGCAACCAATTACTCCGTTTTCTTGCATATTGTTTAATTCTCAGTCCCACAATGTAGGCACAGGTAGTGTCCGCTACTAAAAATCTCAAACAGCTGGCCACAGGCAGGAGTGCAACCACAGAATGTCTGGTACTGAAAGGTCAGCTTCCAGCACTCTGTTAAGCTATTGCAAAAGATTTTGTGAAGACAGTGGAATAGACAGGAGAGAGAAATTGGAGGCAGGAGAAGCCAAAACATTCCTCATGGTCTCATAAAAGTTTAAAAGTATAAGAAGTATAATGTTCTTCCCAGTACACTACAAGTCAACAGTTAAATTTGCAGTCAGGCCTCAATGGCACTATGGGAGTTTCTTTCTAACTTAGGAAATATTTTTACTGCAATGATGTAATCCTTGAAAACAATCAGAAAGGAAGTCCCGAGTTTGCATTCCAAATCATTCAGTGCACTGCGTCCTGTCACTCACCAACTGAGACTCTGAGTGTTTTCTTAATCTAAATGGCAGGGATCTCGCCAACAGGCTGGAGAGTGGCATGAAACATTATTTTTAGGAAGTGCCAATCACTCACTTAACTGGGCAGTTTGTGGCATGCTTGGGAAATAAAGGTAATCAGGAATAGCAATCCCAAACTACCACCTCCTTTCTCAGGGACCCAGAATTGCTGGCCCATCAGAAGCTGGCAGCTGGGTAATACTCAGCAGCACCACCAGGGGAGGCTACTTCTGGTGATGGTCAAACACAAGAACCAGATCATCAGTGGACCCAAGCAGGGTGGGAGGAGGCTGGTGGGCAGGCAGTCACATGGGTGGGGTACAAGGGTTCAGCAGCAAGGGAAAGGCTACAGCCCTCCTCCACTGCTGGGTCCCTTGATCAGACATAGGGGAGTTCACCCTCTCCATTGCACCTCCCACCCCCCCTCCAGGGCATGCAAGCCACTGAGAGAGGGTTTGGTTCCTCAGGCTCCCTGTATGGTGAGCTTCTTGCCTGCTACTGGATAAATGCCCACTAAAGGACCTTAATTGGTGGCTCTCTATCCTTATTCGGACCCAGCTGAGATGAAGGCTGAATATCAGTGCCATTGCCATCCCCACATCTCCCCCCCCCCCACCCCCACTTGATTAAATGCCACCAATCACATTAGGGTGAAGGGCATTTATGGCTACCCTTTGATTGATTCTCAGATTCAATGGTGCCAATTTGAGAATTGTGATCCCATCTGTGGCTATAAATAATAAAATGCAGCTGACAAAGTCAACTGTAGGATGGTTGGGAAACCTCAACAGACAAAAACATTGGGTAAAATCCTAAAATCAAATGGTGAAGTCTGTTATGGTTGGGTCAATCATCAATGTGCAAAAGCTCAATAAAACAGGAAGGAATGCCCATGGAAAAGTATTTCTTCATATTGAATGAGAAAGATCTCATCCATTTCGAGGTGTGGTCAATGTAGCTTTATTCTCATCTTAGCCTATCCTGAATCAAATGAATCAATATTCTAAGTGCACTTAAATATTTGACACATCCCACTTGGAAAGGAATCTTTCTCACAATATCAGATTGTAACTATATAGAAAGGGGCTTTCCATCTATTTGTATCCGTCATATTTATGGGGCTGAAAGGGCCTGAAAGAGTTAATACTAAGGAGGGCCAAATGTACTCAGCACAATGATACTGACATATCGACTCGTGGAAGAACACCTTAGACCTCACAGTAGTGAGAGGTAACATCTGGTCAACTTTAAAGTATATGTAACAATGTCTTTCATATTGATGTAACCTGGAAGCAGTTCCTAAAATTGCAATAAATTTACATCTTGTAAACTATGAGAGATTCTTCTGGTTAGACCAGGAAGTAGTTTTTCTGTACACATTAGGCCAAGCAGGTGCTATCATCTCTTAGGATGATAGCACCATGAAAAGCAGCTTGTAACCACATATAAAACCGTACCTGGGAATCAGTCAGAATTTCAGAAACTAAGCTTTTCTTTGGGCGAAAAAGAATGCTGGCAGTGAATCAGTTAGAGTTATTCAGCTGGGGCAAGTCGCAGTCCTTTCTGTATTGAATCTGACAATGCGTTATTGTGAAGGAAGCCAGTGTAGACCAGTTCAAAGGCAGAATTGATTTCAAAGCTTTGTCCTCATTTTTCCTTTGGGCCACTCTCCAGGTTGGCCCTTCGCACGCAGCTTGAGACCATGTTCTCTTTCAATCTTGCCTCGGTCCTGGTTGTTGGGAATGGCTTTCCAACCCTCATCATCAGCAATGACCTGCAGCATTTCACTGATTCTTGTGGCCGTTCCTTTTGGTTCCAAAAGAACTGACCTGGCCGTTCAACAATCCCTGTTAAAAAACTAAAATGTTACAAAGAATTATTATTCAGCTTCAGCATGCAATTGACATTACATTTTCCAAATACTTTTAAAATATTTTTATTATTGTGCTACTATTCAACTAGGTTGTGGAACCCAACAGCATGATGTTAGGGTAACTGTAGAATGTGTTGAAACTTTCTATTTATATCCTTTTATTTGTACTGAGCAAGCCAGCAATCAATGGCTGGTAACATCTATGGAGTTGCTTGGTGACAACATTCAACTTTACCCAGCAGTGGAGGAGGAGCTTGTTGCAAGGTCTTCAATAGATCTCTCAGGACAATTCAGGGGTCACTGAACTTGAGTTCAAAGATTGTTAAAGGGGGAAGAAGAAAGAGTTATCAGCAGACTTTATGTAGTAGTTATCTGTGCTACTGGGAAGGCAGCTGAACTACACAGGTTTTGTGTAAGGACTCAGTGAGGCGTCAAGAGCATTTGGGTGGCTTTTAGAAGTTGGTGAGTGGCTAAGTCAGGACTCAGAAGAAATTCTGATGAGCTGAGAAACTGGAAAGGTCACTGGTCTGTGTTCAAGGAAGTTGTGAGTGGCTTGAGAAAAGCTTGCAAGCATTAATAGTTCATGCAGCTAAGAGGATGGTAAAACCTACAAACGTATGTCACTGGGGAAGAGTGGGGGTTACAGGAAAACCCATGGGAAGTGTTAGTTTGGTGAAGCTGGCTGTCAGTGAAGTGTTGGAGTTATCATTGTGAGTCAGTAATAAAGTCCAGATTCAAGTTGTGAGTGAGTAATAAAGTCCAGATTCAGTTTCAAAGTCCAGCTAGCTTAGAATCAAGAAGGGAATGTGATTGAGCAGAATGGAAGCAGTCCCTGAGGTAATGTACAGTGGAGTGGCTCTTCAGAGGGCCCACATTGGCAAACATGAAGAATTTTAAATGCTTATGAAGTTCAATGAGATTTGATGACCCACTTTGTCTGGAGGGAAATGCTGAGAAAACCATGGGACCAGTCTTGATCATATTTGTTACTTTATGTGCACTGTAGAGCGTTCAATCATAACTTATTGCCCCACATTTGTCATGTTTATGCTGGGTATTACAAATAAGGTGTGTATGTATTGTACTGCACATTGTGTTACTGTTCTAACCTTTTCCAGTAAAGTTTGTTGTTTGTTCAAACTGGGCCTTGTGGCTTTATTCTCACAATGGTTACCTAGAGAGTGGTAAGTTAGCTCAGTTGGTTGGACAGCTGGTTTGTGATGCAGAGTGATATCAACAGTGCAGATTCAATTTCCACACTGACTTAGATTATTATGAAGGTCCCATTTGTCAAAAATCAAACAACACCATGTTATAGTCCAACAGGTTTATTTGAAATTGCAAGCTTTTGGAGCTCTACTGCTTCCTCAGGTGTGGTATGATAGGGAAGTATAAGACACAGTATTTATAAGCAAAAAGTTAACAGCTTTAAAACTAGCTGCCCTTATTGAACCCTTTAATCAGTTAGGAGGTAGATTGCTGATTAAAATGCAAAATCCAGATTCCTTTCAAGTCTTTGTCCCTGGATGAAAAGGTTTTTTCAATGTATAAGGGGTGATATCTCAGGTTAGACAATGCACTTCAGGTGTGAGGTCCCACTTTAAATCTTTGTTTTAAACTGAGGACCAGTTTTATTTTTTTGACAGAAAAACATCTTGAATGAAATAATTCCCCCCCCCCCAGCGTGTGTGAGTGTTATTTTTCAGTATTATTTTTAATGTTACATTACAGCGCAGTACAGACCCTTTGGCCCTCAATGTTGCACTGGCCTGTGAATCCAGTCTGAAGCCCATCTAACCTATACTATTCATTCTCGTCCATATGCTTGTCCAATGACCATTTAAATTCCCTTAAAGTTGACGAGTCTAGTACTGTTGCAGGCAGTGCATTCCATACCCCTACTACTCACCATGTAAATAAACTACCTCTGATATCTGTCCTATATTTATCATCCCTCAATTTAAAGCTGTCTCCTTGTGCTAGCCATTGTCATCCGAGGAAAAGGGCTCTCAATGTCCACCCTATCTAACCCTCTGATTATCTTATATGTCTCAATTAAGTCACCTCTCAACCTTACTCTCTCTAACGAAAACAGCCTCAAGTCCCTTGGCCTTTCCTCATAAGAGCTTCCCTCCATACCAGGCAACATCCTGGTAAATCTCCTCTTAACCCTTACCAATGCTTCCACATCCTTCCTATAATGCGGTGACCAGAACTGTACGCAATGCTCCAAGTGTGGCCACACCAGATTTTTGTACAGCTGCAGCATGATCTCATGGTTCCAAAACTCAATCCCGCTACCAATAAAAGCTAACACACCGTATGCCTTCTTAGCAACCCTATCAACCTGGGTGGCAACTTTCAGGGAACTATGTACATGGACACCGAGATCTCTCTGCTCATCTACACTACCAAGAATCTTACCATTAACCCAGTACTCTGCATTCCTGTTACTCCTTCCAAAGTGAATCACCTCACAATTTTCTGCATTAAACTCCATTTGCCATCTTTCAACCCAGCTCTGCAGCTTACCAATGTCCCTCTATAACCTACAACATCCTTTGTTACTATCCACAACTCTACCAACCACAGTGTCATCTGCAAATGTACTAATCCATCCTTCTATACCCTCATCCAGGTCATTAATAAAAATGAAAAACAACAGTTGACCCAAAACAGATCCTTGCGGTACATCACTAGTAACTGAACTCCAGGATGAATATTTCCCATCAACCATTACCCTCTGTCTTCTTTCAGCTAGTCAATTTCTGATCCAAACTGCTAAATCACCCTCAATCTTATGCCTCTGTATTTTGTGCAATAGCCTACCGGGGGGAAACTTATCAAACACCTTACTGAAATCCATTTACACCACATCAACTGCTTTACCCTCATCAACTTGTTTAGTCACCTTCTCAAAGAACTCTTAAGGTTTGTCAGGCATGACCAACCCTTCACAAAATCATGTTGAGTATCTCTAGTCAACTTATTCATCTCGAGATGATTATAAATCCTATCTCTTATAACCCTTTCCAACACTTTACCCACAACTTAAGTTAGGCTTATTGGTCTATAAGTACCAGGGTTGTCTCAACTCCCCTTCTTGAACACGGTAACAACATTTGCTATCCTCTAGTCTTCTGGCACTATTCCTGTGGACAATGATGTCATAAAGATCAAAGCCAAAGGCTTGGCAATGTCCTCCATGGCTTCCCAGAGAATCCTAGGATAAATCCCATCTGGCCCAGGGGTCTTATCTATTTTTACATTTTCCACAATTGTCAACACCTCCTCCTTGTGAACCTCAATCCCATTTAGTCTAGTACCTCAGTATTCTCCTCGATAACATTGTCTTTTTCTAGTGTGAATACTGACGAAAATTATTCATTTAGTGCTTCCCATATCTCCTTTGACTCCATGCACAACTTCCCACTAGTGTCCTTGATTGGCCCTAATCTTATTCCTAAATCTTATTCCTGATTTACCCTTGGGTTTTTTTTTTCAATTTACGGAATCCCTAAAGTGTGTAAACAGGCCCATCAGCCCAAACGGATCCTCCAAAGAGCAACCCACCCAGACCCATTCCCCTACATTTTACCCATGACTAATGCACCTAACCTACACATCCCTGATTACTATGGGCAATTTAGCATGGCCAATTCATCTAACCTGCACATCTTTGGATTGTGGGAGGAAACCGGAACACCCAGAGGAAACGCACACAGACACAGGGAGAATGTACAAATCCCACACAGACAGCTGTCCGAGATTGGGATTGAACCCAGGTCCCTGGCGCTATGAGGCAGCAATGCTAACCACTGAGCCACCGTGCCACTCCCTGTTTTCCTTAATCCTAACTACCAACAATTTCTCATGTCCCCTCCTCACACTTCTCAGCTCTCTCTTTGTCTTTCCTGGCTAACTTGTAACTCTCAAGTGCCCTAACTGAGCCATCACATCTCATCCTAAGATAAGCCTTCTTATTCCTCTTGAAAAAAGATTCAACTTCCTTAGTAAACTACGGTTCCTGTGCTCAACAACTTCCTCCCTGCCTGACCGATACATACTTATCAAGGATCCACAGTAGCTGTTCCTTGAATACGCTCAACATTTCAATTGTGCCCATCCCCTGCAGTTTCCTTCCCCATCCTATGCATCCTGAAACCTGCCTAATCGCATTGTAATTGCCTTTCCCCTGGCTGTAACTCTTGCCCTGCAGAATATACCTATCCCTTTCCATCACTGAAGTAAACATAACCGAATTGTGGTCACTATCACCAAAGTGCTCCTCTACCTCCAAATCTAACACCTGGCTAGGTTCATTACCCAGTACCAAATCTAATGTGACCTTGCCCCTTGTTGGCCTGTCTACACACTGAGTCCAGAAACCCTTCTGCACTCATTGGACAAAAACTGACCCATCTAAAATACTTGAACTATAGAATTTCCAGTCAATATTTGGAAAGTTAAAGCCTCCATAACAACTACCCTGTCAATCTTGCTCCTATCAAGGATCATCCTAGCTATCCTACCCTCTAAATTCTGGAACTATTCGGAGGCCTTTGGAAAACTCCCAACAGGGTGACCTCTCCTTTCCTGTTTCTAACCTCAAGAGGAAATAATTTCATTCAAGATTCTTTTCTGTCAAAAAAAACTTTGCCCTTCACTTGAGGTGTGATGACCCTCAGGTTAAACTCATCACTAGTTGGTTACCTCTCTCTCTCTCTCTCTCTCTCTAATGATGGACTAGGGCTATGACAACTTTACTGACTTACTTCTTTGCATCTCTCATAATCAAAAAAGGTTGTAACATAACTCTGGTCGAGGTAGAAACAAGAAGAGCAGTCATTAACCTAGAGGTGCTTCAGAAATCCAGTCACTTCAACCGTTCATGTCAATTCAGCTGCCACCTGCCTCTGCCTCCCTCTCCTTACTCTGTCAGACTCTGTAACCTCAGTGAACCAGTTCTCTGATGATGTCATCAGCTCTCAGACTTTAAATAAAAATATTCATAAATCAATAGAATAGGCAGAACAAGAAAACACAGGGATGATAGATGCATTCATAATTCTAATCATTTGATATTTTAAAATGATCACTGACAGAAAATCTCCTTTGCAAAGCCACAGATGAGTTTAATCCATGTTTCAGCTGGAGGTGAGTTTGACAAATCTTGTGAGTAATCATTTGTCAATTTGCATTTTCTCTGCTTCTGTGCTGCTGCTTGTGCTGGTCGATATCTTTAGTCTCTCTTTGGAAACTGCTGAGGATGCCACATTTTTAGCAGTGAGTTAATAATCTGAAACACTAGGGTATTTTTTTATTGTTAATCCAATCAAATCTGTAGAAAGAAATATCAGAAATGAGAAGCAAGTGGATTAGAATAATCTGGGAAAAGAATTACCTCAGACTGTCATTTCAACACTCATATCCTATTACTAAACAATTTTTACTTGAACATCTCTTTTGTTTGTGAGCTCATAATTCAATCACTAATATTGCCCATGTATTAAATATCAATATTTCTATTTTGATAGATGTACCAAAATCATACATGTAGTAGATTCAAGACTGCTAAGTTAAAGTAAAGGCATATTGATCCCACTCAATTTGTGTACAAACTAATATATAATTTATTAAAAGTACAGAATTAACAAGTCACAGCCAAGACTGGAAATTAAAATTTCTTTTCCCCCGAGTACTGGGAATGTGAAATAGACTTCAACAAAAGCGAACACTGTGTTGATAAACTAAATCAGACAGTGCAAATTACAAAGGTCAAGTGTTGGGCAGAATAACACTTAGTTTTCTCTCCAAATCCACTCAATCTGCTCAGGCCTTTCTCAGTAATTTTCTGAAAAATGAAAGACACTGAAAGCTCTCTTGATAGCCTAGTTAGTGCACTGATTGCTCTGATACCATGGCTGTACTGAGCAGGAATGCCTCAGGCTATGTTCAGTGTTTCATGATCTCAGGTAAGGTGGGAGCATGCACATGTTACAATTTAGTGTGAGCTTATTGGGATAGAGAAATCCAGCAGGGTTTCACCGCTGGACACTCTCCAATGACCCCTGCTGGAAAGTGCTCGTCTGGTCCAATAATATGCCAATGCAGGCTCAAAAAAGGCCAACTGGATGAAATATCTAGGGACAGATCATTGATATGTTGTAAGGAGAGAAAAATAACTAGAACTGTAAACATCCTCACAGTCAGAGACCAGTGATTTGTTTTTGTAATTTTGTAATTTTTGTAATTACAATTGATAGATTTTTACGTAGGCTGTAAAATGAATTATAACAGAAACTTCTGATTCCAATGAGTGTGTTATTATGGTTCTTATTATTTTATAAAACTATTAAATATCTAGTATCACTGTATCTTGCAGTTTACTAGAGCATGCTAGTAAAATTCCCAGTGGCATTGAAATTTTGTGTTCCTGGTCTAGTATCATAACACCACAATCTCACATCCTGAACTGTGAATGTTCATATTAAATGGGCAATGTTGACCTCAGGGAGTGAGATTGGTAGACAGGAAGTGCGTAGGTAAAAACAAGGACTGCAGATGCTGGAAACCAGATTCTAGATTAGAGTGGTGCTGGAAAAGCAGAGCAGTTCAGGCAGCATCCAAGGAGCAGGAAAATCGATGTTTCGGGCAAAAGCCCTTCATCGGGAATATTCCTGATGAAGGGCTTTTGCCCGAAATGCCGATTTTCCTGCTCCTCAGATGCTGCCTGAACTGCTCTGCTTTTCCAGCACCACTGTAATCTAGACAGGAAGTGCATGCACTATGTAAGGTCTTACTACACAAGCAGATAGATATGTTGATCATTTAAAGCTGATCTAAATGTGATCAGATCAGAATCATTTACCCTTTCAGAAAGGTCAGATTCCATTAATGTTTTGTGAAATCACCTTTTTATAAATGTAATTTATCAAAATTAATATATATTTGCATAGATGGATCTACCCCATCTCGTTCATTCAGGTTCAACCAGAGATCTTTACAATCTTAGAAGACAGATGACTGAAGCAAAACCTGATAGACTGCTTTAAAATTATAAAGGGATTTGGCATGGTGGATGTCGAGATATTTCCAGTTGTGAAGGGTCTAAAATCAGGGGTCATAAATACAAAACAGTCACCAATAAATCCAATGACAAATTCAGAAGAGACTTTCCTTCCCCAGTGAGTGATTAGAATGTGAGATGTGCTAAATGACAAGTGGTAGATGTTAATAGAATGAACATATTTAAAAGGAACCTAAATACGTGAGAGAGAAAAATGTTGATAGATACATAGCTGGGTGAAACAAAATAGAGTGGATACAGGTTTGTGTGATCTATAAACCTTGCAGAGGTCAATTGGACAAAATAGACTGTTTTGTTCTGTAAATTTGATGTAAATTTATGCAAGATGAGGAACTCATCGGGAATAAGCTGACATGTTGAAGAATCATAATAACACTTTTCTGTCAACATGGACCAGTTTGGGCCGAAGGGCCTGTCTCTGTGCTGTGGGACTCCATGACTGTATGATTCTATGACCTGAAAACCACTGACAAAGCCCTCTGACCATGGTGTTTCTGAGTATACAATGAGAAAAGGTCATTCAAGCTACTGACCTCACCACTTCAACAGAGTGCACATTAATCTGTTCAGTTATGAGCTCTGAACTTAATATGAAGGAAAGCGATGCAAAGTTTCTCCTTGAGCCAATGTCTCACTTTTTCCTTTTATTATGTCCTTGTTGTAATCATTGTGTCTCTTTAGCAATTCCATTATTCTTAACATTTCTGATCTCAACTTGAAAATTCCACCCTTATGCTAAGAAAAAATGTGCGCAGAAAAGTATGTTGTTACTTGTTCACTCAATGTTACATCTTTCCTGGGAACTTTTGACTGTAATGATTATATTTTTAAAGGATTTTCACATTGCATTTTATACTATTCTGTTCTGTTTTTTCTGCTCGCATATCTCTTCACTCCGCCCTTGTTACTGCACCCCTGCTCCAACAATATATTGCTGCTGTTAATTTTCTATAATGTATTCTTGAAGATGCACCATTTCCCCCATGTTACTCTCTTCAATAACAACAGGATACAATGCAGATGACTGTAGCTCCTTCCTCACTTCTCCTTAATTGGCCTTGAATCTCTGTTGTGCTTTTCTTGTCCACACCATTGCTTCACTTTAAGCCTAAATCAGACTGTGAGCCATTATTTCCCAGTTACTAATAGTTTGGATTTCTTCTGCCATATCCTCATTGTTCTGATTTCCTGAACTTTCTTCAATCCCTGGTTTTAAACAAAAAGCAAACTGAATAGGTGAATAATTCAAATATGCATTTATCCATTGGCAACCAAAGTACCCTGTCATGGCTCTTCAGTTTTGTGGTGACTATTGACTTATCTCAGCACCATCTAGTGACTAAAACCCAACATTAAATTCTGCTCTAATGGATGAACAAGTCATACATTGACCTCATGTATTTTCTGTGCTTTCTTGCTAAATGCACTATGGGCAAAGGATTCCACTCTAGGTGTGTGGAGTACAACTTGGAGTACTGTGTCACTCCCATTAATACTGGTTTAAATGATGCCTGCCACAATGCATTCTCTTTAACACAAACTAGAACACAACATCATTTCAAACACAACATCATTTAAAACAGAAACAGCGATAGACCATTCAAGCCTGCTCTGCATTCAGTAGAATCAGGGTCGATTTTTTACCTCAACCCTATCATCCCACATTATGTCCATCTCCTTTATTCCCCTTCATAATCAAGAATCTATAAATTTCAGTGTTTACTATACTCGACAGCTGAGCATCCATAGCTTCTTGAGGCAAAGAAATCCAAAGACTTGCATTCTCTTAACTGAAGAAATTTTATATCTTCCCAGTCCTAAGTAACCAATCCCTTTTTCTGTAGCCCCAGTTCTAGCTGTCCCAGTCAGAAAACACATCTGCCAAGCATCTACCCTATCAAGTCTCTTAAAAATATTGAATGTTTCAATGATATCACCTCTCAATATTCTACAATCTAGTGAAGATAGGCATATTCGGTCTCTCCTTGTAGACATTCTCATATGCCACATCTCTTTGAAAGGCGAGTGGTCCCTAAGAGATCAATACTCTTCTCTGCACCAGTATCTTGTGACAATTCCTTGGGATCCAAGGATGCGAAATGGACACTAGTACAAAGCAGCCACAAGAGTGAAAATTTAACATATGAACTATAACGTTGAAAGCATGCTTCAAGAATTTCAATTGTTTTGGGAGTTCCCATGTCCCTGACAAAGGTCTCAAGTTTTGCGGTCATGCATGGCCTTCTACACAATTACCCTTACAAAATAGCTTCAGTCATGGGGGTCCAAGAACAGGAAGCTCCCTGAGGTCAGCAAGGGGTTCCGCTATAGAGACAGTTGAACAGGATACAGAGGATATCCTATTGCTGTCTGCAAAAAACATTGATGCTATTCTTAGACAGTGAGACTTTACAAGGCTTCCACATATGGTTACTGCATTAACTATCTTCCCCAGATCTTCCTCCTTACACTGGTATTTCATCATCTACAATTCCTTCACTGTGCACAGCAACTCAACGCTTCAAATCATATAGACTGATAGCCTTTCAGAACTGTTCAAACACTATTTGAACGCACACATTTAGTGCCTGAATGGAAAGTGAAAGCATGTGAAACTGATTTGAAGGAGGCAATCAACCAATTTCTCAAATTCCCATAACATGGATTACAGACAATTTATGATGCCACATCTTGTCCATTCATAAAGAGTTGCGAGGTCATTGCTACTGAAATAAAATCTTTAAGGTGCTGTGTTTTTTTAAGTGCTAACCCATTCATTTCTGTTACTAGTTGGAATTATATTCATCTTTTGAATAACTAATACATTTTCCAGTGTGATCTTAATCTTTAATACTTCATAAAAATGTAAAAGGTTTTTAATTCATTGGATAAATTCCAATTGTTGGCAGCAAGCTCAAAAACGTCTTCTTCTACAGAGGTCAGAGTGGCCAGATCAGCCTGTCTGCCTCCTGTCCAGCTCCTCTCCCACACATAAGGGGCCCTCTTGTCCTGTAATAAAGTGGCACAGTTAGGGGGCACTCATCCTGTTACAGTTATGGACTGTGAGGACTCTACATTACTCCAAATCATGAGCAGGCAATGCACCATCCACAGTATTCCAAATACCCTCACTTCTTTCCTCTTATAACCCTTGCAAAAGTCCATCTGCATCTGTTTTGAGTCCACCCATCTATTATCTTGTCTG
Organism: Chiloscyllium plagiosum; assembly: GCF_004010195.1. Taxonomy (NCBI): domain Eukaryota; kingdom Metazoa; phylum Chordata; class Chondrichthyes; order Orectolobiformes; family Hemiscylliidae; genus Chiloscyllium; species Chiloscyllium plagiosum. Next base: position 24,754,947 of record NC_057736.1, read on the forward strand.
TAACCTCTCGCTTATGCTCCTGTGTGCCCAACAACACAATGTCCAAATGGTACCTTGCCATTACATTCTATCAACGACCATCGCCATAATGCAGCCTTACTCACTTATCACTGATTTTAGAAGGTCGCGGAGGTACTTCTGAAAATGATCAAAAGGGAGGAGGCTAGGTTTGCTCACCTCCTCTGCTGCCTTCACACAGGCTACCTTCATTGGGCTGGGAGTCATCATGAATCTTGTGTTTCTACCCATGTTCTAGCCAAGATGCTTTCTCTCTGTGGAGACACAAATACAGCTCTTTAACACTTGCAGTACTTTCCTCTGTTTCCACTAATGGTTCTGCCTTTCCAGACAAACATTCTGGAAATAACTCCCTTTTCGTTCCCAGATAGAAATAGAATTAAATACTCATGTGCAGGAAGATGTACAAGTGCCCTCCTTATGCATTTCTTCACTGTGTGAAAGTAAGGCAAAGCAAACGGCACATAGCATAGCCCACTGCCCCTTTAAATATCTGAATGTTGAGCTAGTTCTGGGCAAAGGCTGCCGGTTCTGTGTTTGGGCATCCCACACTCACAACAGCATTGAACAAGCACCAAACTCAGCACCACCGTGTGATCTGAGAACCCACTTGTGGCCATTAATGGTCGATTAACATTTTATGGCATGAACTGGATAGACAGCAATGGCAGTAGACAAATCCCTTCACCTCAGGCGTATTCCTGGAATAATGGGACTCTCCTATGAATAAGGATTGGGAAAATTGTGCCCGTTTACAGCTACAGTAACTGGGAGGTGTTCTTTTTTTCATATAATCACTACCACGTGGAAGCAGGCCCTTCAGCCCTACAAGTGCAAACCGACCCTCTGAAGACCCACCTAAACCCATTCCCCATTACTCTGTATTTACCAACACGACAATAGGGGCAATTTAGCATGTGCAATTAATCCAACCTGCACATCTTTCAATTGTGGGAGGAAACTGGAGCACCCAGAGGAAACTCACACAGACACGAGGAGAATGTACAAATTCCACACAGACAGTTGCCGGAGGCCGGAATTGAACCCGGTCCCTGGGTGCTGTGAGGCTGTAGTGCTAACCACTGAGGCCCCCGTGCCACTCTCATTGATCTCATTGGCGATCTCATTGAAACCCACGTGATGTCACAAAGCTATTCCTCTTTTTTCCTAAAAGCTGTTCCTTGGCTCAAGGAGACTCTGTTCTTGACATTTTTCAGAGGGGCAATAAACCAGGCTGGGCTCCGATCAGTCTGGTTTAGTACAGAGATGAAAAGGATTTTGAAAGTCCTTTTGTTTATGTGTAAAAAGATGAGACTTCAGGCCAAAGTGGTCATGTTTCAGAAGTGGCCTGTATAATAAAACGGGAGTGGTCAGCTCTCTAGCTGAACTCAGCAGGTTAGTTCAGTCTGACCTGGTGAGAAGTTCAACAAGGAGCTGTGTGGAAACTCTCTCTCTCTCTCTTTTCTGCCCTTCAGCTTCAACCTGTAAGCATGTGTTCCATTATACTGGTTTTTAAAGGGAGTTTGCTTATTGGGACTGGTGTGTATATTCAGAACAGCATAATTAAGTTTAGTTGGATAGGCTGGTTGCTGTAGGGGTTCTTTATTCTGTTCTTTGTGTTTCATTGTGTAATTTTGTGAATAAAGTTTTGTCTGTTTTAAAATCTAGTAGTCAAGCTAACTATCTTACTCTGGGTAATTTTCACCGTATGCTTACTGAAACAAATTGCAAAGTTATGGTCTGAGCTGCCTGCTGAAGAATCTTTTGAGTGGTCTGGCCTATTCCATAACAGGTTGTAGGCTCAAAGTTTGTGCGAAGATTTGTAGCTCGGGTGCTCGTTGTTGTGGTTCTGTTCGCCGAGCTGGAAGTTTTTGTTGCAAACGTTTCGTCCCCTGGCTAGGCGACATCATCAGTGCTTGGGAGCCTCCTGCGAAGCGCTTCTTTGATGTTTCCTCCGGTGACAACCGGAAGCGGCAAGGACAGACCACTATAAACACCGGAGGAAACATCAAAGAAGCGCTTCGCAGGAGGCTCCCAAGCACTGATGATGTCGCCTAGCCAGGGGACGAAACGTTTGCAACAAAAACTTCCAGCTCGGCGAACAGAACCACAACAGGTTGCAGGCTTTTTGCACGATTTTTAAACAGCAAGTGGTAGGTGCTAGTGTCTTTATTTCGGGTGTTGGTTTGGTTGGGTAGACAAAGCTTGGGATAGTAATGGCTCTTTCTGTCACCAAAGGTTTTCTGGATGTGGATGCCATGACTTTGGAGGTTTTACAAAAAGTGAATAAGACCAAGTTGCAAAAATTAGCAGAGAAGGTGGAATTAGAACCGTCTGCTTCTGTGAGGAAAGGAGAGATAATTACAGCAGTAGCTCAGCAGTTAAACTTGCTGGAGAAACCATCAGAATCTATGGAGATGTCAAGAATTCAATTGCAAATGAAGCATCTTGAGAGTTAAGGAAAGGGCAGCAGAAATGAAACAGTTTGAGTTTCAATTAGAAGCAGAAGATAAGGACAAAGAGAGAAAACAGAGAAAGAAAAAGAGAGAGCTTTTGAACTTCAAAAGCTGACATTTAAAAAGGAAAGTGAGCTTAAAAGGCTGGAGATAAAGACTGAGGGTAGGTTCAGTGAGGAAGAGAGTGAGGATGAGCAAGCCCCTGGTAGTCAGATGCCCAGTGAGAAACTGTTTAAATATGTTCAAGCATTGCCTAAATTTGATGAGGCGAATCTGGAAGTCTTTTTCATCTCATTTGAAAAGGTGGCTAAACAAATGCAGTGGCCAGTGACAATGTGGGTTTTGTTGATCCAAACGAAACTTGTAGGTAGGGCTAATGAGGTATTTGCAGCACTATCAGAGGAGATATCTGAGGAGTCTGAGGAGATTGAAAAAAGCCCTTTTAAGTGCAGATGAGCTTGCACCAGAAGCCTATAGACAATATTTCAGGATTCAAAGGAGAGACCCTGATCAAACCTATATTGAGTTTGAAAGGATCAAACAGAGTAATTTCGATAGATGAATAAGAGCTTTAAAAATCAAGCAAACCTATGATGCCCATAGCAAGGTAATTATTTTGGAGGAATTCAAAAATTCATTGCCGATTATAATGTGAACTCATGTGGAAGAGCAGAGAGTTAAAACAGCAAGGTTAGCAGCTGAAGGGGCTGATGATTATGAGCTGGTCCATAAAACTCGGTTTGGCTTCCAGAATCAATTTCAGTCCATGAGGGATAGAAATTAGGGCAAAGAGAAATCCTCATGTGGAAAGGGAAAGGTAGATGTCAGTGAAGATCATAAGGATAACTTACCACAGGTGAAAAAGAAACCCTTGAGAGGGACAAAGAAGTTTAAAAAAACTCTGGTGTTTTCATTGTAATAAAGTAGATCACACAAAATCACAGTGTTAGTGGGCGTGGAGAAAGCCAGATGTAGGAAAACCAGTCAAGCCTGGAAGTTTTATTAGACTAGTAACAAAATGCACAGGGAAGTTAGACAACCGCCTCACGATGATCAAAGGTTGATTAAGGAGGAAGAGCCAGATCTGCTTAAATAATATAAGTGCAAGGGTAAAGTTTATTCACATAGGCCAGAAGCAATAGGTAAAGAGGTTACAATATTAAGGGACACAGGATCCTGTCAGTCTGTAATGCTGAAGGATGAGGAGTTATGCACTCCTGAGGGTCTATTGCCAGAAAAGATACAGGTAACAGGAATTCATGGTGAGACAAAAAGTGCTCGATTATGTAAAGTGAGGCTGGAGAGTCCAGAGAAGAGCGGAGAATTTGTGGTAGGAGTACTGGACAAACTCTCAGCTCCAGGAGTACAATTTGTCCTTGCAAATGATATAGCTGATTCACTGATAGGTGTGCTGCCTACTCTAGTCGAAAAGTCGATGGAGATGCAGGCAACTGAAGGCACTGAGAATGTTTACAGGAATCTTCCCAGATTGTGTGGTCACAAACTGAAGTGGGAGAGATCAAAAGGCACAGATAAGGAAGCTGATGAAGTGTTATCCTAAACTTTATTTGATCAAATAAGTGGATCAGAGAAGGAGCAAATAGGTAAACATGCCAGTATTTTTAGCTCTACTAAGCTGATTACAGCAGAAAGATGAGGAGTTGAAACAGTTATATCAAAAGGCATTTACTGAGAAAGAAAGTGAATGCATTCCCATGTGTTTTACTTAACAAATAGTGTCTTAATGTGGAAATGGAGATCATCACACATTCAAGCAGATAAGAAATGGGCATAGATTCATCAAATTGTTTTGCCAGTAGGGTATAGAAAGGAGGTGCTGTGAGTGGCGCATGAGCTACTACTTGGAGGTCATTCAGGGATGAGGAAAACACCGGTTAAAATACAAAGACATTTTCACTGGCCTGGACTAAAGATGTAGTTGAATTTTGTCAGGCGTGTCATACATGTCAGCTAATCAGAAAACCACCGGCTGTAATAAAACCTGCACCTTTAATACCTATTCCAACATTTGAAGAACCTTTCACAAGAGTCTTGATTGATTGCATAGTCCCCCTACCTCAAACACAAAGTGGGAATAAGTATTTATTAACAATAATGGATGTGTCGACTAGATTTCCAGAGGCAACCCTATTATGCAATACCACAGCTAAAAGGGTTGTAGAAGAATTACTTACACTTTTTACTCAACACGGACTACCAATAGAGATCCAGTCAGATCAAGGATCAGACTTCACATCCAAACTATTCAAGGAGGTGATGGATAACTTGGCAATAAAGCAATTCAAATCCACTGCATACCATCCAGAATTGCAGGGAGCGCTAGAGAAATGGCATTAAACACTAAAGACCATGTTGAGGGCTTATGGTCAGGATTACCCAGATGATTGGGATAAGGGAGTTCCATTTGTACTTTTTGCGATCAGAGATGCACCAAATGACTCGACCAAATTCAGTCCATTTGATTTAATCTTTGAGCATGATGTAAGGGGACCGTTAAAATTGATGAAGAAGAAATTAATAAGTCAGAATTTAGAGACCACCCATTTGGACTATGTGTCAAATTTTAGAGAATGATTAAACAGAGCTGGAGAGTTGGCTAAACAGCATTTAAAAGTATCACAGCATTCAATGAAAAGGAAGTGGATAAGAAATCACAAATTCACAATTTTACAATTTGGGATAAGGTATTGGTGAGCCTATTTAGTGGACCGTATCAAATTGAGAGGAAATTGAGTGAGGTGAACTACTCGATAAGGACTTCAGACAGGGAGAAATCTCACAGAGTGTGTCTTGTGAAAATGCTCAGAAGTTATTTTGACAGGGAAGGAAAGCAAGAGGAGAAGGTGTTAATGATTACAGCACAGACAGAAGAACCAAGTTCGGAGGATTTCGAATTGGACATTCCTCAAATCAAATTGGACAATGAGGAAATTGTCAAAAATTGGGATAAATCATTGAGTTACCTTCCACAAGACAATTGAAATGACCTGAAAGAGTTATTACTATCACATGGGGAGATATGCAGAAATAAACTGGGAAGTACTAACCTGATTGTGCATGATGTAGAGATAGGAGATGCTGTTCTGATTTAACAACACCCTTATAGACATAACCCTCGTATGTTGGCACAGGTTCCGAAGGAGATAGAGTGCATACTTCAAGATGGTATAATCAAAGTGAGTTACAATGACTGGAGCTCACCTGTACTAGGCAAAAGTGAGGACTGCAGATGCTGGAAATCAGAGTCTAGATTAGAGTGTGCAGGTAAAGCACAGCAGATCAGGCAGCATCCGAGGAGCAGGAAAATCGACGTTTTGGGCAAAAGCGCTGATGAAGTTTCCTGATGAAGGGCTTTTGCCCGAAACATCGATTCTCCTGCTCCTCAGATGCTGCCTGACCTGGTGTGCTTTTCCAGCACCACTCTAATCTGGAGCTCACCTATAGTCATGGTGCCAAAGCCAGATGGTAGCCAATGGTTATGCGTGGACTAATGTCAAATGGATTACATCAGTTCAAAGTCATGCCATTCGGTATGGAAAATGCTCCAGCCACTTTTTAGAGACTGACTAATAAGGTCATTGCTGGCTTACCCAATTGTGTGATGTATATTGATGACCTGGTGATTTTTAGTCACTCACGGAAGGAATATTTACAGCATTTCTCGGACTTGTTCGATCAACTTTGGAAGGCAGGCTTGGTGGTAAACCCAGCTAAAAGTGAACTTTCCAAAGCCCAAGTCACCTTCCTGGGCCATGTTATTGGATGCGATAACAAAGGTAACTGGGGAATTTCCCACACTGTCAACATGAAAAGCAGTACTATGGTTCCTGGGGTTGAGTGAATTTTATCAAAAGTTTGTGCCGAACCTTAGCAGTGTGGCTGCTCCATTCACTGGATTGTTAAAAAAGGGCAAGAAGTTTCAGTGGACTGAGGACTGTCAAAAAGCATTTTACAGCCTAAAAACTGTATTAACCACTGCCCCATTATTAGCCACACCTGATTACACAAAGCCTTTCAAGGTGGCTATCGATGCCAGTGATGTGAGTGTCGGTGCGGTGCTCCTGCAGAACGATGAAGAAGGAATAGAAAGACCAATCGGGTATTTTTCCAGGAAGTTGAATGTTCATCCAACAGAAATATTCAACGGTGGAGAAAGACACTTTAAGCTTGGTGCTGGCCTTACAACATTTCAGTGTTTATATTCCCAGCAATGTGTCTGAGGCTATCATATACACTGATCACAGCACATTGACATTTGTGGGAAAATTTAAGGACAAAAATGGAGTGTCTAGATGGAGTGTGTTGTTGTAGCCATTCAATTTGACAATCGTGCATGTGGCAGGTCGTGAAAATGTGATTGCTGATGAGTTATCGAGACTTGAAGGAGATACAGAGGTGTTCAGTGGTGGGTGTACCGCGGCCTGAATTTGCATGGGGTTGTGCATGTTTGCATGTTTATTGTTAGTATAGTGTACAAATGTGTGTTTAGACTACTAACCGGGTTTTTGAAGCATTAAAAATGAAGCCACCTTTTGGTATTGATGTTTTCATTGGTGGGGGGAGGTGTCACAAAGCTGGTCCCTTTTTATTGGAAAGCTGTTCCTTTTCTCAAGGATACTGTGTCCTTGATTTTTCTCAGAAGGGTAATAAACCAAGTCAGGCTCAGATCAGTCTGGTTTGGTACAGAGATGAAAAGGATTTTGAGAGGCCCTTTATTTACTTGGCTTCAAGATCATGTTTTTGAAGTGACATGTATAATGAAAGGGGAGTAGTCAGCTCTCTAGCTGAACTCAGCAGGCTAGTTCAGTCTGACCTGGTGAGAAGTTCAACAGGGAGCTGTGTGGAAACTCTCTCTCTCTCTCTCTCTTTCTGCCCTTCAACTTCAACTTCAACCTGTAAGCTTGTGTTCCATTATACTGGTTTTTAAAGGGAGTTTGCTTATTGGGACTGGTGTGTATGTTCAGAACAGCATAATTAATTCTAGTCGGATAGGTTGAGTTCTGTAAGGATTCTTTATTCTGTTCGTTGTGTTTCATTGTGTAATTTTGTGAATAAATTTTGTTTGTTTTAAAATCTAGTAGTCAACCTAGCTAACTTACTCCAGGTAATTTTCACTGATTACTTACTGAAACAAACTGCAAAGTTATGGTCTGGGGCTGCCTGCTTAAGAATGTTTTGAGTGGTCTGGCCTAGTCTGTAACATTGAAGGGATAGATGCAGATAAACTGGCTCCACTGGTTGGCCTATTTAGAATCTGGGGACATAATAGGGGTGCAGCCAATTATGATTGAGATGAGGAGAAATTTTTAACTCAGAGAGTTGTGAATCTTTGAAAGTCTGTGCATCAGGGAGTTGCGAAAGATCAGTATTTAAATTTAAAGTAGCCGTTAACAGATTTCTGAAGACAAAAATTAATAAAGGTAAAAAGGAATAGGAACAGAAGGGATTGAAGTGGATGATGGGACATGATTGTATTAAATGGCAGTTCAGACTTGATGGGCTGAATGGTCCACTTCTTCTCCAATGGTCCGAAAACTCACCATCAGGCTCCCATCTTGCTACTGCCAAAGATCATAATACTAAACCCTCAGCTGTTGTTCAGCTCAATTTAAATTTGTCCACAGCATCGTAACATTGGGCTCTGTTTTCCCACTTTACATTTGAATGTAAAGACAACTTTAATTTTAGCTCCCCAACCTGGAATCAAGAGTGTGTTGGTGATCCTAATCAGAAGGCGTCCAATAAAGAACCTGCCTCCAAGCTCACTGTTTATTGAGAGAGGGTGGATAGGTTGAAGAGGAAGGAGAGCTGACTGCACTGCGCTGTCCTGAGATTGCTGCTGAGTGTCAGTGACACAAAAAGGAGAAGGGTACGTTGGATGTGAACTAAAGCTGAAAGAACCAGCAGCCATTTCTTCAACCTAGCACCACCTGTGATAGCAATCTCCAATGACTTCTCATGCAACGACAAACCTCTACTGGTAGTCAGCTTCACCTTCCAGTTTTTCCCAGGTAAAAGTTCAAATCACATGCCATTTCATTGTTGTTTCAACCTCTCACTGCACTCACACACCTTTTGTGGATTGGTGAGTTGCAGACCATGTGAGAGATTCCATTGTTCTGGCAAAATGGCGACTACAGTAATTGAATTATTAACAAGATCAATTGGCTTCCTACCAATGCTAGGCAGGTTGCCATCAATGCACATAAGCCATTGTGGGAGGAGTCAGACACACACCTCACTCCTGATCAATTGTAGGTGTCTAGTTTACCTGCGTTTAGATCAGAGTGGTGCTGGAAAAGCACAGCAGGTCAAGCAGCATCCGAGGAGCAGGAAAATCGACGTTTCGGGCAAAAGCCCTTCATTAGGAGTGGAGGACTTTTGCCCGAAACATTGATTTTCCTGCTCCTCGGATGCTGCCTGACCTGCTGTGCTTTTCCAGCACCACTCTGATCTAAACTCTGGTTTCCAGCATCTGCAGTCCTCACTTTCATCTAGTTTACCTGGCCCTAGTTCCCCCTCTAACTCCTGCTTCCTTCACTGGATCCATCTCCATGGACCTGGGAAGACTTATTTCATAACAGAACTGATGCAACCAACACCATGTATCACCAAAACCATCCTATGATCATTTACTGATGTGAGACTCAGTCACTATGCCCATCTTTCATAGTGAGGAGCAAGCGTTTTCCATGCTGGGCTGAGAACGTGTTTGATGATAAAACCTCAATATAAATTGAATCCCAAAGACATTCAGAAGAAAACATGAGCTCAATGCTTCAAAGGTAGACTATTAGTCTCAACACAAATTGTTGGTGTGCATCAATATTTCTCCTCGTTGCTGTTTGAATGAGGGGTGTGTGTTTGTGTGTCTGTGTGTCTGTGTGTGTGAGAGAGACATTCTGGCTATTCCTAACAGTGCCATCAAGAAATGTAAGTCACCCTCCTTGCTGCCACTAAAGACTGAGATTGACCTACTGCATATATCTTCTTAAGGTGCATTGGTAGTGTCAGGGAGAAGGCACAGTGCAGGGGATGGCACTATGCCATTCACTTGGTTCTTACCTGAGAAACAACCTGTTTTTCTTATTCACTCTGGGGACATGGGTGTTGCTGGCTGGGCCAGTATTTATTGCCCATCCCTAGTTGCCCTTGAGAAGATGGTGGTGAGCAACCTTCTTGAACCGCTGCAGTCCACAGGCTGTAGGTTGACCCACAATGCCCTTAGGGAGGGAATTGAAGGAGTTGCTTCAGTGACAGTGAAGGAATGATGGAATATTTCCAAGTGAGGATGGTGAGTGGCTTGGAGGGGAACTTGCAGCTGGTGATGTTCCATATATCTGCTGCTCTTGTCCTTGTGGTTGTGAGTCTAGAAGGTGTTGTCTGAGGATCTTTGATGAATTTCTGAAGTGCATCAGTGTTATCTGCAGGTACTCCTTATGTGTTAGCACAGGCTACTGATTTTAAATGGCTGCTAATGGAAAGGGAACCTAATGATATCAATGACATTAGTGAAACCATGTATGGTGCATACCTGTAGTCAGTCGCCTGGATTGAAGAGCCAAATCATGGCGAAGGTGACTGAATTTCATGGTCAGGGTGTGGCTGTAGAGATGGTCCTGGTGATTAATGGAGCTGGATATACCGGCACTTGTTAAATGGATAGTGTCTATCACGGGAGATTTCCAAGACTGTGGAAGTAGAATTGAAGGACATGGGACAACAAACAAAATTGCCATCAATAAGGAATGTTGGTTTGTTCCCACTTTCTCCATCTGGTGCCAGGCCTTTACAACAACAATCTGATTTGCTATAAAATAACAGAAGCTGCTTTTAGAACCTGAGTCATGGGGGTCACAGACGTAGGTATCCTATGGTATACTCTGATAAACGATCCAGCAGTGAATAGACCCTCACTAAAGGAGTTCTCAAGTTTCGTCAACATCTATGCCAAAGCCTCATGCTTTACTAAGAACTTTCTCTTGAACTCAAAAAACCCAGCTTTCAGCTCATTGCTGCTGAACCTCTGCCTGCACCCCCACCCGCCACCATTGTTCTTCCTCTTCATTTACCACTGCCAATCGGCCATGCTCATTCATGTTGTGGCCTGCACTCAGTGTCCTTCCCTCTGGCGGACTCTCTAACTCTCCCAGGTTAGTTACCTGATGAAGGAGCAGCGCTCTGAAGCTAGTGCTTCCAAATAAACCCATTGAACTATAACCTGGTGTTGTGTGATTTTTAACTTTGTCACCCCAGTCCATGACTGGCACCTCCACCCCATGGCTCACAAGCTAGGCAGCTCTGAAATGAGGTTTGGGAATGATAGAGTGAGTGATGGAATGAAATGTGAAGCTGTTGCTGAGATATATGTGTCTTCCTTTTTATAACATACCTAAAAAAGGAAAAAGATGAACAGAGGTGAGAACGGATTATTGAGAAAAAACATTTTGTATCACTTTGAGTAGAAAGAGAATTTTACAGTGTAATTCATGTGTATTAATGTAGGGAACAACTGGGAAAGGAATGGAAGCAGAATGCTGTAACAAATTTGCGGTGATAGATCCTACATCTTGTCTATTATACCCTCTCCAGAATTAGCAACTTCGTCCTAAAGGGCAGCTCTCCATCTTTTGCACTTCTATCTCACTACCCACTGAGCTGTTGTTCGTATTACATATAATAAATATAGATATCAGTGTGGAATGGAATGAATCGGGACACCAGTAAATGTGGATATGGAAAGCTTGGAGCATGAAGTGTTTCATGGTGATACGTTGATGGTAACTCATTCATGGACATTAAAACAATCTGACAGAGGGTCATTGCAAGTGACAGACTATCTGAAGCAATATCCTTAACACATCTTACCTAGCCTGCAAATGACCTATGAGTAAGCCATTCAGTCCCTCAAACCTACTCTACATTCACGAAGCTCACGGCTGAGCAGATTGTAACCTCAAATCCACATTCCTCCGACCTCTGATAACCTTTCACCCCCCCCCTTGCTTACCAAGAACCTACTCATCTGTGCCTTAAAAAAATTCAAATACTTTTCTTCCACCAACTTAGTCCAGTAATTTAACCACTACCATGCTATACCCTTGTTTATATTTACTATAACCATCTTTTAAATAAAAAGGCTTTCTTTTCATTATGAACCCAGCTGATGGTAATACTGAAAAATGTGTTGCTGGAAAAGCACAGCAGGTCAGGCAGCATCCAAGGAGCAGGAGAATCGACGTTTCGGGTATAAGCTCTTCTTCAGGAATGAGGAAGGTGTGCCAAGCAGGCTAAGATAAAAGGTAGGGAGGAGGGACTTGGGGGAGGGGCATTGGGAATGCGATAGGTGGAAGGAGGATAAGGTGAGGGTGATAGGC
>NC_057736.1:24769804-24787608 GCF_004010195.1 Chiloscyllium plagiosum
CTCCGGCCTATCACCCTCACCTTAACCTCCTTCCACCTATCGCATTCCCAACGCCCCTCCCCCAAGTCCCTCCTCCCTACCTTTTATCTTAGCCTGCTTGGCACACCTTCCTCATTCCTGAAGAAGGGCTTATGCCCGAAACGTCGATTCTCCTGCTCCTTGGATGCTGCCTGACTTGCTGCGCTTTTCCAGCGACACATTTTTCGGCTCTGATCTCCAGCATCTGCAGTCCTCACTTTCTCCTGATGGTAATACAGAACAAGGAAAATATAACTTTAGCGTTCATTTCAAGAGGGCTAGAATCCAAGAGGAGAGATGTACTGCTGAGCTATATTAGGCTCAGGTCAGACCATGTTTGTAATATTGTGAGCAATTTTGTGCCCCATATCTATGGAAGGATGTGTTGGCATTGGAGGATGTCCTGAAAAGGTTTACAAGGGGATGAAGGGCTTGTCATAGGAGGAGTGGTTGAGGACTCGGGGGTGACTTCATTGAAACTTACAGAATAGTGAATGGACTGGATAGAGGGGATGTGGTGGAGATGTTTCCATTAGCAGGAGAGAGTAGGATCAGAGGGTATAGCCTCGGAGCAAGGGGATGACCTTTCAGAATTGAGATGAGAAATTTCTTCAGCCAGAGAGTGGTTAGTCTGTGGAACTCATTGCCACAGAACGCTGTGGAGACCGGGTCATTGAGTGTCTTTGAGATAGCAATAGATGGGTTCTTGGTTAGCAATAGGACGAAGGGTTACATGGAGAAGGTACGAGAGTGGGGTTGAGAAACATAACAGCCATTATCAAATGGTGGAGCAAACTTGGTGCTGAATAGCCTAATTCTGCTCCTATATCTTATGGTCTTAAGTCAGAATCCAGAATGAAACCTTCTTAACAGATCATAAGTTTTATTTTTGTAGTTTTATTGTTATGACACTCAATCACTGACCATTTTCACATAAGGCTGCCAATATATTTTAAACAAAAAACATACTTTTATTACATCAAAAAGCTACATATTAGAAAGATCTTTCAAACCTATCAAAATGAAGGCATATGGTTTTTTCCAGCAATATCCTTTACAGACACTCAATCCCAGTGAAATATCACTTCTATCTGCAATTCAAAGTTTCCTATTTAATGATTATGTGACAAGTATTTCCTTTTGGTGACTTTCTGCACATTCATTAGATGTGATTTACTCCATTTCTCCTAGAGACACATAGGCTCAGACTAAATTTGCTGACATTTTGCACTGCACAGTAAGAAACACTCAAAAATCATGAGGAGCATAGATAAAGTGAAAAGCAAGGGTCTCTTCTCTAGGATGGGAGAGTTCAAAACTAGGGGGTTATATTTTTAAGGTGAGAGGAAAAACTTTTAAAAAGGACATGAGGGACTTTTTACATACAGAGTTTCATGCCTAGAATAAACTGTCAGATGAAGTGATGGATGCAAGTATAGTTACAATATTTAAAAGACATTTGGGTAAGGACATGAATAGAAAAGGTTTAGAGGGATGCGGGCCAAATGCAGGCAAGTGGGACTAGTGGGAACGTGGTCAACGTGGACTAGTTGGACTGAAGGGTCCGTTTCCATGTTGCATGACTCTATGACTCTAAGAGAGTTCCAAAAAGTTAAGAACCTCTGTGAAACAAATAATTTGCCTTATCTCTGACTTATATAGGCGACCTCTGGTTTTTAATCAGTGATTCGAGTGCAAGATTCTCCCGTAAGATGAAACATCCTCTTCACATCTATCCTGTCAAGATCCCTCAGGATCTTAACTAGACCAGCAAAATGATTCAAGTTTTAGAAATTCTCTCAGGTTCAGGTGCGTTAGTTACTCTATGTGTCGTGTCCAGGCTTTATATTCTTAGTATCTCCATAAAACCCAATGTCAAATCATCTAACCAAACAAGGAGCATAGCAACAGCGCCCTCTTGTGCTTTGAACTTGATGGAGCTCATGCTTGTTTTGCAGTCATTCTCCTGCAAAACTCTCTAATCTTTTGGTAGATGAATCTGAACATTGAATTTATTGTCACGTGTACCGAGGCACAGTGAACAGCTTTATCTTGCGAGCAATACAGGCAGAATACAGAGTTGAATAGCATAGATAAGTAAATAATAGGTAAACAACGGCAAAAACAAAAACACAGGTACAGGCGAATGTTAAGAGTTTGTGAGTCCATTCAGTATTCTAACACCAGTAGGGTAGAAACTGTTTCGAAACCAGCTGGTGCATGTGTTCAGGATTCTGTACCTTCTCCCCGATGGTAGAGGTTGTAGAAAAGAATTGCCAGGGTGGGATTGATCTTTGAGAATGCTGGCGGCCTGTCCTTGATAGCGGGCCTGGTAGATGGATTCTATAGATGGGAGGTTGGCCTTTGTGATTGTCTGAGCTGAGTTCACCACTCTCTGTAACCGTCTCTGATCTTGAATGGTACAGTTGCCATACCAGGTAGGGATACATCCAGACAGAATTCTATCGACGGTGCACCTATAAAAGTTGGCAAGGGTTTTCGCCAGTCATGCCAAATTTTCTCAGCTGCCTGAGGAAGAAGAGACATTGTTGGGCCTTTGTAACCAACATGTCCACACGAAGAGTCCCAGAAAGCTTGTTGTTGATGACCACTCCCAGGAGCTTGACACTCTCCTCTCGTTCCACTTCTCTGCTGTCAATGTGTAGGGGGGCATGAGTAACATCCCGCCGAAAGTTAATAATGAGTTCCTTGGTTTTGCTGGCATTGAGAGCTAGGTTGTTCTCAGTGCACCATTTTTCCAGGTCTTCCACGTCTGTAGTCTGTTTCATTGCCATCTGAGATTCGACTGACTTTGGTGGTGTCATCAGTGAACTTGTAACTGCCATTAGTCTGGTATTTGGTGACGCAGGCATGGGTATAATGTGAGTACAGTAGGGGGCTGAGTACGCACTCCTGGGGGGCTCCAGTGTTGAGGATGAAAGGTTAATGAGGATGAAATATTGTCACCAATCTTCACTGATTGTGGCCTGTGGGTCAGGAAACTGAGGATCCAGTTGCAGAGAGTGGGGCTTAGTCCGAGATCACTAAGTTTAGTAATCAGTCTCGAGGGGATAATCGTGTTGACTACAGTTCAGCCTTCAATGAGTAAAATTCTTACGTAGCTGTTCTTGGTGTCAAGATGTTCTAGGGAGGAGTGAAGGGCAAGTGATATGGGCATCTGATGTGGATCTGTTGGTCTGATAGGCAAATTGGAGTGGGTCAAGGGTAGTCGGGAGGCTGGAGTTGATTAATACCATGACCAGGAGAAAGTGAGGGCTGCAGATGCTGGAGATCAGAGCTGAAAATGTGTTGCTGGAAAAGCGCAGCAGGTCAGGCAGCATCCAAGGAGCAGGAGAATCGATGTTTCGGGCATAAGCCCTTCTTCAGGAATGAAGAAAGTGTGTGATACCATGACCAACCTTTCAAAGCACTTCATGACCACTGAAGTTAGGGCCACTGGGCAGTAGTCATTGAGACATGCTGCATGAGCCTTCTTGGGCACAGGGATGATGTTGGCTCTCTTGAACCAGGCAGGGACAGCGGCCTGCTGCAGGGAGAGGTTGAAGATGTCAGAGAAGACCTCTGCCAGTTGATCTGCGCATGCTCTGAGTGAACGACTGGTACTCCATCTGGTCCCATGAAGGAAAACTGACCTCTGATGCAGTGACTGTTGGGATAGGTTTGTCAGGACTTGTCAGAATAGGTGTTACCTCCGCCAAAATTCTGCTCAAAGCAAGCATAGAAGGCGTTGAAACGATCTGGGAGGGATGTGTCATTGTCTGTATCTTGCACTGTCTTTTTAGAACCTGTCATGTCATTCAGTCCTTGCAGTAGCTGCCGGGTGTCTGTCTGGGTTTCTAATTTGAATGGGTATTGGTCCTTGGCTGTCCCAATGGATCTGCAAAGGTCATACTTGGATTCCTTATATTTGAGTGGGTTTCCTGATCTGAAGGCCTCATACCTTGTTTTTAGCAGGTTCTGTATGTCCTGATTCATCCAGGGTTACCTGTTGGGGAACACCCAGATTGACTTCCTCAGTATGCAGTCCTCCACACACTTGCTGACAAAATTTGTGACGGTGATGGCGCACTCACCTGCGGCCTGTTTGGACATGGCCCAATCAGCCAATTCCAGATAGCATCGGAGTTGATCCTCTGCCTCCTCTGACCAGCACTGGACCTGTATCCGTGAGGGGGTCTCCTGCTTGAGCTTTTGCCTGTAAGCCGGGAGAAGAAACATAGCATTGTGGTTGGAGTTCCTGAAATGAGGGCGGGGGATGAAGCAGTAGGCATCCTTCACAGTGTTGTAGCAGTGGTCTAAAATGTTCTGGCCCCTGGTGGGGCAGGTAATGTTGTGGTGGTACTTAGGCAACACCTTCCTTAGATTGGCTTGACTGAAGTCGTCAGTCACAATAAATAGGATCTCGGGGTGATCGGTCTCCAGGGTGTTAGTGGTGGAGTACAGCACATCCAGAGCTTCCTCAACCTTTGCTTTTGGTGGTATATACACAGCAGCTAGTATAGCAGCGGTAAATTCCCATGGTAGATAGAAGGGGCGACATTTGATGGTGAGGAATTCAAGGTTTGGGGAGCAATGGCTGCGAGGGTTGCAATGTCCGTGCACCACAAGTTGGTGATTAAAAAACAAACCCATCTACCCGTGAAAATGCCTTGAATGAAACAAGGCCAATTAGAATTATTTGCACATTATTTTAACTATAGTTTTCAATCTGAGATGTTAATAATAACAATAAAATATACCATACTATCCCCACCAACAGGTTGTCTTGGCTTTTCTTGGCTGGGTTTCTCCAGATTTATTTGGCTGTATCGTAAACTCACATCTCTCCTCTAATCTATCTTTTGCTCCAGGGCTGGAAACTAGTGCTTGACCTTTGACTTTCTCCCTGTCTGAACACTAGCCAGAAGAGCTATATCCCTGGAAACCATGACCTGCTACACTTAAAGGTGAATCTCAACACTATGAGTTTGGGGTGAGTCTCAATTTATAAGTTTACATCAGAAGCAATATTTTACAAATCATATCAAGAACATTTCTGTTCTCTTCCAAATAAGACTGCCCTGCTTCCTCCAATTTCATAAAGTGATGTGCTCTGCAGCAGTTATGCTTTGAATCATCATGTACATTACTGAGTTCAGAACAAATATTTCAATTGTCCAAACAAGGATTGGGAAGGGAGAATATCTTAATTCAGGATTGTTTAACATCATCTCCATCAGTATACCTCCCAGCTGTTAAAGACTGTAAGACACAAACCAAACTACTTCAGACCAACAAATTCAACACTAGCAGTTGGTAGATTCCAGAAATCCATCATCAGGGATAAGGTAATTGAATACTTGGGATTTAGGAGAGTCAGTTGGATCTTATGAAAGATTGGTCATGTTGAATTAACATAATGGGATACTTGAAAAGAA
Source organism: Chiloscyllium plagiosum (assembly GCF_004010195.1). Taxonomy (NCBI): domain Eukaryota; kingdom Metazoa; phylum Chordata; class Chondrichthyes; order Orectolobiformes; family Hemiscylliidae; genus Chiloscyllium; species Chiloscyllium plagiosum. The sequence continues at coordinate 24,775,261 of NC_057736.1, forward strand.
TCACTGAGGCTGTTGCAAAAAGAGAATTAGTGGAAGCCATCTTTCTTCATAGATTTTAAGAAATTCTTTGATAATCTGCACAAGAGATGATTCATTAAAACTGAGGCTTGAGGTTTGACTCTACTTTTATATAGGCTGATTAAAAATGGAGGGCAGCTCATCCACACTCATAACATCTGGAGGATTGTGACTGGATAGAAAACCAGAGGTGGTGTATTTAACCGTCCGTGGGAGTGACCTGAGTGGCGGAGACTTTTAAAATGAGATGCAATGACAGTAGTGAGGGAGGCACAGTGGCCTGTCTGAATCTTGGACCAACTGAGGCCCTCAAGTGGCCAATGAATGGTAACATAATGACTTCTTTCTGCCATTGCTGGTGTTTTATTTTCATATCGATAGAGTCATACAGTCAGACAGTGATGGGAGGTGTCTACATTGTGTGGTGAAGTCACCAGGTAACTTTATACACTCTGAGGGGACTTCCTTCTACCCAGGCATCCTTTGCCCAATGGACCCTCCACTCCAGAGTGAAATCCCCCTGTCTGCTGAACTTGGTCCCCCAGTGTTCTCACTAGAGTTGTCTGACTGGCCCTGGCATTACCCTAGACTTCTCACATGGCCAGGAACATGGCTGCTCATTCGTGTGAAAAGGCCCAGCTGTGCCTACCACTGACAGTGATGCTGCTGGGTCTGGTGAGATGCTAGTCATCTGATTACACAGCAGAACATGAAGGCAAGATATCCTGCCAGCTAAATCATGCCATTGGCCTGACCAGGCTGAGGTGGCCTCTCCCCTGCCTAGTCACTTGGGGCTTAGGGTGCTCATCTCCACATAAACCTTGGCTAAAGTATTTTCATGAGTCAATAGGACATTGGTTTGCAAGGTTTGAGGGGATTAGCTGAGGTGGGGTCAGTAGACATCCGCGTGTCAGATGACCAACAGGGACAATTGATATGTTCAGAGGGCGGCACGGTGGCACAGTGGTTAGCACTGCTGCCTCACAGCGCCAGAGACCCGGGTTCAATTCCCACCTCAGGCGACTGACTGTGTGGAGTTTGCACGTTCTCCCCGTGTCTGCGTGGGTTTCCTCCGGGTGCTCCGGTTTCCTCCCACAGTCCAAAGATGTGCAGGTCAGGTGAATTGGCCATGCTAAACTGCCCGTAGTGTTAGGTAAGGGGTAAATGTAGGGGTATGGGTAGGTTGCGCTTCGGCAAGGCGGTGTGGACTTGTTGGGCCGAAGAGCCTGTTTCCACACTGTAAGTAATCTAATCTCTTACTAGAAATGAACATAAATTTGTAAATAGTGGGGTGTAAAAGCACGCTGTAAAATGAATTATTTTTGCCAGAAAACTGCCAAATGATGTAAAATGATAAAATATAATTGGTAGAACAATACTTGTTTCAACAGCACATTTTAAAGTGCCCAGTGAATGGATGCATGTACAGCAGAGGAGAATATAATGTGAATGATAATCCACGAAGATGTTAAACAAAATTAGGAATTCAAGTGCAAATCAAAGGTAGTTTACAACAGGCTTCAATAGGTACAGTACCAACCACTGTCTGAAGTTCTCTTCTATTCCAAACAAAAGCAGTCTATTTGACTGGGATTCTACTCCGGGCCATTAGCATTAACATCCACTCCCTTTAGCATTGGTATATTGTAACTACAGTATGTACTACCCACTGAATGCACTGCAACAACTTTGGCAGCATGACTTTACCCTCCACCCTTGACCACCCAGAAACATAAAAGAAATATGTGCATTGAGACACCATCATTTTATATATAAAATTCTTCCTGTTCATGTCAGCACTATGCAAGCCCTTCCCTCAAAGTGACAGCAATCTCTGCACATGCACTGCAGCAGTTCAAGAAAGCAGCTCACCAGGCACTTTTCAAAGATAATTAGCAAAGCAGTTTGCCAGTGTCACCCGAATTCCAAGAATGAATTTTGGGAAATGTTAGGCTAACATAGTCTTAATGATATTGTTATTCAATAGACTACTACCAGAAATATGAATAGAGGCACACTCACAAATCCCAGATAACTGTATATAGCAGCGATAAGTAAGTACAAAAATAACTCTGAAATTATTATTTATTTTGACTTTTGAGAAAGAGAATTCTATAAATCTCATCTATTTGTGCTTGTCTTGCAACATAAATGAAGAAATGATAATTGAATGTATGTTTGGTATGGGCAAAGAGTTAGGAAAAGCAGCAGCATTGAGTGACTAAGGAGAGCGAGCAACAGGGAAGCAGGAAAAGGAAAGAGACAGAAAAAGATCCCAAACCTGACAGACAGATTGACAGAGGAATATAGAGTCAAGCAGAGATAGATGGAGAGACGAACATAAGCAGGGGACATAAACAATCAACTTCCCAGCTGTAACAGCACAGAGGATAGGCAAGTTGCTTTGCTTGTCAGCTTGCCAATATAACTCCCTGGCAAATTGGTGAGTGGCATTTTTCTCCACAAAGACAGATGATGGTTGAACCTTTAAATCAGCATTGCAGGAAGGGCCCATTTCCTTCCAAACTTGAGGATATTGTGCACTATTTATTTAAGCCAACTTGATAAAACCAGTTCAGGGAGAGTAATTGCTGGTCCTTTTAAAAAAAAGGATTTACAGTTAAGTTTCAAAATCAGGACCCTTAAATAGCACGACTCCTTAAACAGATTGAAATGCAGGGAGCTGGTCAGGGCAAAGTTAGCAGACAAAAAGCTATCCCTTTCTATGGCTCTGTCAATTAACTTGTGCAGCCATTTCATAATTTAATAAGTATTAACATTCCCTCAGTGCTATTTCTGCAGCAACCATCATGTCAATGCTCTGCAGTGCTCTTGCAGCATGAGTCTTATCACAAATCTTTAACATGTGAAGAATGTGGACTTTCAAAAAATAATTGTTCTCAGTACATTTTATCAGAGAGGTGCCTCTGCTTTTAGGTTGCTGTAAAGCTTTTTTCTTAAACCAATGACATGTTACTTTTAATGTACACATCTTAAGAAACAAGTCACCCGACAAGAGATTATTTTAGAGGCTACTTTGTCTGCCTGTTATTAATAGATTTCAGAAGAAGTGTTGTTTCATCCACAACATGTTCTGGTTCTTGGCTTTTTATTTCTTCTACTCAAAAGCACTTCAACTTAAAATGTCACATTGGGCCAATGATGAGGAGGCACAGGAGGAACATATATGTTCTCTGTATGGTAGAACATGGTTAATTTTCTTTAAGAAGTCAACATATTCTACAAAGTGTATGAGTTTGACCAATTCATCAAAGAAACTGTAAAAATATAACCTGATCTGAACATTGTGCATGAAATTTATGCCATAAAAATAAAGAGATGGACCACTTTCATGGTTCCTCGACCTCTCTATACCCATTGAATTGTGCTGAAACATGGAGACTGACAACAAAATAGGAAAGAATGTTCTGCATTATTAGTCTCCTACAAATGCTGTGGTTATTGGGAGAACCCTCATTCTCATAGATTAGAACCACATGTTTAAAATGAGTCAAAATGGTCTGAGTCTAAAGTCTCGTCTGAAAGACAAATCTTACATTCTCAGAGCATTTCTTTATTTCGATCTATGCTGTGTGTTCCTCATAAAAATTCTTTAGATCTTTTATATATATATATATATATATATCTGTTATCCCTGTAATCATGGTTATAATTTTATTACTACAAGTTTAAAAGAGAACAAGATGCCACTTTTAATGTGGTGAATCTTCAGGTTATTTTCCAACATTATTTACCAGGTGTTTTACCGCATTACAAACAAAACTTTATGACCCTCTCATTTTAAAATGAAATGGTTTGGTTTCTATTGCTGCACTTCAAGAGAAAACAGACTTTCTCAGAAAAATAAAGGTCTCGGGTTAAAATCTGGCGTATTCATGTATTCCCAGGCCAGTCTGTGGATATAAATGCATCCTGCCCGTGATGGCTTGCAGATCTTCAATTAAACCAGGATGGATAATCTCACATAAGCTTTTAATGAGTGTAAATCCACAGCACACAGTTGTCCAAAATTCACCACAAACTAAAAGCTGATTAATAGTGTCATTTATATGCAATTGAATCCCCACTTCGAGAAAAAACTGGAACTGTTGTATTCAAATGTCATATTGGGTGAATGAATGAGGAGGCACAGGTCATATGCAGTCAGAAATGCTCTTCTGTGCTTGGACACAGCATATATTACTGTACAGTGTTGAGAGTGTATTAGCTAGTTCCTTTTCTGTGCTAAGACTCATCCAGACTGAGTGAAGCAGACCCTGAATAAAATGGAGTAGAAATGTTCCAGTTCCATTTTGAGATGTCATTGTTCAGGGAATCACTAAGCTCCCCAGGAATAAACCTGAATAGTCATTTAATACAACATTTTCCAGTGCAGTTGCATCATGGTCAATACTTACATGTTCCCATCTGGTACTTACAGTTTGCTGTCATATCACTAGCAGAATATAACCTTACTGAGTGCCTAATTTAACGTGAGCATCTTCGGACCTGACCCATATAATCTATGGGATGCTGCAACGAGGCAAAGAGAAGGCAATTAGTCATCAAACTCAATAAGCTGCTATTGTGCACAAGCCGAATACGCTGTCAATCAAATCTCCAAGGGTCAAAGGATATGTGTCTCATTGAGAAGGACTGTACTCTGTTAAGTAAAAGACTAAAAATGCAACATTTTGGGAAAGCAAATCTTAGCAGGACTTATCCACTTAAAGGTAAGGTCTAATGGAGTGTTGCTGAACAAAGAGACCTTGGGGTGCAGGTTCATAGCTCCTTGAAAGTGGAGTCGCAGGTAGATAGGATAGTGAAGAAGGCATTTGGTATGCTTTCCTTTATTGGTCAGAGTATTGAGTACAGGATTTGGGAGGTCATGTTGCAACCATACAGGACATTGGTTAGGCCACTGTTGGAATATTGCGTGCAATTCTGGTCTCCTTCCTATTGGAAGGAAGTTGTGAAACTTAAAAGGCTTCAGAAAAGATTTACAAGGATGTTGCCAGGGTTGGAGGATTTGAGCTGTAGGGAGAGGCTGAATAGGCTAGGGCTGTTCTCTCTGGAGCGTCGGAGGCTGAGGGGTGACCTTATAGAGGTTTATAACATCATGAGGGTCATGGATAGGATAAATAGACAAAGTTTTTTCCCTTGGGTGGGGGAGTCCAGAACTAGAGGGCATAGGTTTAGGGTGAGAGGGGAAAAGATATATAAGAGACCTAAGGGGCAAGAGATGGGTGCACTTCCTGCAAGTGTAATCGGCAGGGACGTCGATGGCATCCCTCACCTCATACATGTTGCAGGAGGAACATTGCACTGCCTTCACTGCCATCCCTCTAAAGCTAACTGTTTAAACAAAAACTGTGTCTAAATAATACAAGCAAAATTCAGCACTTACCTGCTTGCCACAACAGATGTTATTATTAGGTTAGAGGAGGAGGGCGGGTGGGAGGCACTACCCGTGTAGTGCCTCGGGTTCCTCTCCTTCACGCTTTTAAAGGGGGAAAAAACCAACCCAGCTAAGCTTACACTAACTGGGTTAGTATGGGTTAGTATACCCATTTGGATGGGTATATGAATTGGGAGGGTTTGGAGGGATATGAGCCAGGTGGGACTAGATTGGGTTGGGCTATCTGGTCAGCCTGGACGAATTGGACTGAAGGGTCTGTTTCCATGCTATACATCTCTATGATTCTATATAATGAAAAGCAATTGCACAAATATTTTGGTCTTTTGATGCATTGTCTCTAAAGAAGTAAATAAATAAAATAAATACTTGCATTTATGTAGCCTCTTAGTGACCTTGAGGCCTCAGAAAATGCTTTGCTACTCAAGAAGTGTTTTTTGAAGGGTAGTCATTATTGTCATGTGGGAAACACAGTTCTGAGCTTAAACATCTACAAACAGCAATGAGATAAAATCCAGATAATCTGGGTCTTGAAAAATAAATATTGGCAACAACACTGGCAATGAACTTTCCTGCTCATCATCAAATAGTAACGGAAACTTTCACATCCACCCAAGAGAATAGACAGGAGCTTTATTCAATATCTCAGTAGAGCAGCACTCCCTCAGTAGTGTACTCAAACTATCGTTTGTGCTCAAATTCTGCCTGATGTGCAGGTCAGGTGAATTGACCATGCTAAACTGGCCATAGTGTCAGGTGTGTTAGCCAGGTGTAAATGTAGGGGAATGGGTCTGGATGGGTTACTCATCAGAGGGTCAGTATGGACTTCTGGTCCGAAGGGCCTGTTTCCATACAGTAGGGAATCCAATCTAACTACTGAAAGTGAGCCACAGCTGGTACTGCAAATGATGACAGAGCATGGGTCCATTGCTGACATGGACAATCTGAACATTGAATGTTCAAATCTGAGACATTCCAAGACATAAACAGATTGACAGCTAATGACAAAATTTGAAGCTGAATTTGTAATACGTTTTTGAAACTGAAACCACTTCAGATTCTGTGTGTAATTTCACAGACTGTTTAATCTTGGTTTAATGGCATAAGCTTTATATGGGGCTGAATTGCACACCAAGCACTTTAGGAAGGATAGGTTTCCTTTCAAGTATGAACATCAACTCAATGTTCTTTATAAATTAAACAATGATTTGATGCTGGGATATTAAGTACAAGAATAATAAAAAGGTTATTGCAATGTATGCTAACTTAACCAACGTCTAACACATTCTACCCTGTCCCCTGGCTCTTTGCCTTGACAGAGGTTGAGGTGTATAAGTAATCATTGTTCATATTAATAGGACACTAGCTTCAATATACTGTAACTAAAACTAGCAACAAGACTCTTCCATATCATTTATTTTCAAATACTCCCTCAGTGACTGCAACAAAAGGCACAGTGCCAAAAAACAAAGTATTGTGCCAACCTGAAATAAAAATAAAAAAATCACTGGAGAAACTCAGCAGGTCTGGCAGTATCTGTGGAGAGGGAAACAGAGTTAACATTACAAGTCTGATATGATTCTTCTTCAGAACTGAAAGAGCTGGAAAATTATGATTTTTATCCTGTTGACAAATGGGGAAGAGGAGAAAGTAGAACAGCTGGTGAGAGCAGAGCAAAAGACAAAGGGACTTTGTGACGTTCAATGTGGTGTCAAGAAACAGCAGGAGGCACAAAATACCAGAGAGGCTCTGACAACATTTCAGCAATAACACTTGTGTTCCAGAACTAGCTGACCTCCTAGCCAAGCTGTTCCAGGAAAGATACAGGCATTTATGCAGCAGATTGGCCAGATATTCCCTGTACACAAAAAGCAGGACAAAACCAACCCATCCAATTAGGACCCCATCAACTTACTCTTTATGATCAGTAAAATGAAAGAGGTGCTATCACAGAGTCAGAGTCACACAGCATGGAAACAGACCTTTTGGTCCAACCCGTCCATGCCAAACATAATCCCAAGCTAGCCGCATCCTGCCTGCCTGTTCCTGGACCATATCCGTCCAAACCTTTCCTACTCATGTACTTATCCAAATGTCCTTTAAATGTTGTAATTGTACCCACATCCACCACTTCCTCCGTAAGTTCCATCCATACACGAACCACCCTCTGTAAGCAATTTGCTCCTCAAGTCTTTTTTAAATCCTTCTCCTCTCACCTTCAAAAATGCCCCCTTGTCTTGAAATCTCCCATCTTCAGGAAGAGACAACTACCATCAAGTCTATCTATACCTCTAATTATTTTATAAAATTCTATCAGGTCGCCTCTGAACCTCCTATGCTCCAGTGAAAGATGTCCCAGCCTATTCAGCCTATCTTTATCAATCAAACCTTCCACACACGACAACATCCTGATAAATCTCCTCTTAACCCTCTGCAGCTATATAATATCCTTCCTATAACTGGTGTCCAGAACTGGACACAGAATTCCAGTAGAGGCCTCACCAATATCCTGTACAACTTCAACATGACTTCCCAGCTCCTATACTCAAAGGACTGAGCAGTGAAGGCAAACGTGCTAAATGCCTTTTTAACCATCTTGTCAATGTGTGAAGCAAACTTCAAATAATTAAGTACCTGTACTCGTAAGTCCCTCTGTTTTACAACACTACCCAAGGCCCTTCCATTATTTGTATAAGCACTATCCTTGTTTGTTAATGCAATACCTTGCATTTATCTAGATTGAACTCCATCTGTCATTTTTCAGCCAATGCATTACATTTTTTTAACCAATAAACAGCTCACTGACACACAGTTCGGCTTATACCAGAGTCACTCACATCACATCAATGAGATCAGGACAATATCCAGGAGTGGGCTGACAAGCAGCAAGTAAACTTCATGCTGCACACATGACCACTTCCACCAAGACAGTATCTAGCCATCATTCCTTGGCATTCAATAGCATTACCATCACTGAATTCCCCCATTATCAACGTCTTTGGGGTTATTAAGTACTGAACTGTACTCATCATATAAGTACTGTAATTACAAAATCAGGTCAGAGGGTAGTAACCTATGAGTAAGTAATTTAAATCCTCACTCTTAGAGTCATAGTCATAGAATCATACAGCACAGAAAAAGATCCTTCGATCCAACTCATCCATTCTGACCAAGTTTCCTGAACAAAACTAATCTTATTTGCCTGCAATTGGCCCATATCCCTCTAAATCTTTCCTATTCACATATCTGTCCAAATGTATTTTAAATTTTTTTTTAGATTAGATTAGATTACTTACAGTGTGGAAACAGGCCCTTCGGCCCAACAAGTCCACACCGACCCGCCGAAGCGTAACCCGCCCATACCCCTACATTTACCCCTTACCTAACACTACGGGCAATTTAGCATGGCCAATTCACCTGACCTGCACATCTTTGGACTGTGGGAGGAAACCGGAGCACCCGGAGGAAACCCACACAGACACAGGGAGAACGTGCAAACTCCACACAGTCAGTCGCCTGAGGCGGGAATTGAACCCGGGTCTCTGACGCTGCGAGGCAGCAGTGCTAACCACTGTACCACCGTGCCGCCCAAATGTTGTAACTGTACCTGCATCTGCCACTTACATTGGCAGTTTATCCCATATACAAACCACCCTCCCTTTGAAAAGGTTCACTTTTAAATCTTTCATCTCTAAATTATGCCATCTAGCTTTGAACTTCCCTACCTTAGGGAAAAGACCTTTGCTATCCATCTCATGATTTTGTAAACCTCTGTTGGGCCACCCCTCAACCTCCCATGCTCAAGTGAAACAAATCCCAGCCTATACAGCCTCTTGTTATAACTCAAACCTTCCAGTCCCTGTTCACCATCCACAAGGCACAAGCCAGGAGTGTGATGAAATATTCTCTAGTTGCCTGGACGCATGCAGTTCCAACAATATTCAAGAAGCTTGACACCATACAAAGTAACCTGCTTATTTAGCGCCACATTTACAAATAATCACTTCCTCCACCACTGAAGCTCAGTAGTAGCAGTGTGCCATCTACAAGACACACTGCAGAAATTCACTAAGGTTCCTTAGACAGCATCTTCCAAGCTCATGACCACTACCACTTAGAAAGACAAAGGCAACAGATACATGGGAATACGGCCAACTAGATGTGTCCCTCCAAGCCACACACTATCCGAACTTGGAAATATATCATTGTTCTTTCACTGCCAGTGGGTCAAATTGTGGGTATACCAACAGCAAATGCACTCCAATGGAAGGCAGCTCACCACCAACTTCTCAAGGGCAACTAGGGATTGACAATAAATGTTGGCCCAGCCAGCAACACCTATAGTGCATGAATGTGCAGAAAAAAGCAGTTAACAAGGATAATCTTAACTGGATTATTAATGAAATCAGTTCTGATAGTTATTTTGTACATTCTGGTTCAGTAGCCGGAACATAGCCTATTCAGGGAGGCTTTGCTCAGTGTTCCAATAAAAGCAAATTACACCTCAACAAAATTACTCATAGGCTGATTGGCTTCTCTCCCTAAGCCTCACTATTTAAGATCTGCTGCCATCTTGTGGCTATTATTACAAATCTCACAGCATAACTTGCATTTGCACAAGTTTCCTTTTAGAAAATTTATTTGCCAGTCATTACTGACCACAAAGTTTAAAAAGCAATTATCTGAAACGGTATTTAAAAAGACATAAAGTAAAACTTCATTACCATGTTCTCATTAAAAAAGGAGTAGCACTTGATCTAAATGTTTTGCCATGAAGGGTCTATACTTAGCACTTTTTTAAACATCAAGAGTTCCAATATTTGTTCAGTAGCATGAGACAATGCCATTAGTGATGTTTTAAAAAGGTTACTTTACTGCACAAATAAAAGAATTTAACAGCTCAGAATAGTAATTATTATGCCTACGTGTTACTCTGAACATTATTGATTCCCATTATGTACTATTCTATCACTTACACATGCAGTCTTATTGCTAACTTAGTTGGTTTGCATCCTTATTATCAATCCTGAAAACCTAAATTATTATTTGTAATATATAAAATGTACATAATCTGTTTGTTTTTAAATATGGAATATGGTGCAAGCCACATATCCCAGCAGGGTACTGCATGCAGAATTGGAAGAGCCTTGTTTTTGAACAATTAAAGTAAACTTTTAAAAACGTGTTGGCTCACTTTAAAAATTGCTAAATTGATTTCTATAAATCACAGAGAATTTTGCAGCTTTAATATGAACTAACAAAATCATATCTTGTGCATTAAAGGCATTACAATAAATTGCTGTGCCAATTATCTGTGTTATCAAACTCTGTTAATAATCAAACATTTCAGAAGAATTTATGTGGCATGTGATTACTGAGTGTAGGATGACCAGATATCAGATGACTAGGTCCTGATTTTTAATTAAATATCCAATGACACTGACAATTTTCTAGAAATAGTTCAAAAGTCCTGGTTTTCAACTTTTCTCTTTTGTCAAATATAAACTGGGGCTATGGAAAGGAAATCTGTATGAAATTTCATCCTTCCTCCTGTAAACAGCCATCACATCACATCATATTGCATGTAGCTGACTTAAACCACTCTCCCACTGTCCCCTTGACACCTGCAAGGGAGTTGGCACAACCTCATTGGCACTGACTGCCCCATTGCTGATAATGCCTTTTAAACACTCTACAGGAAAGGACTGTCAACTCTGGTGACCTCCCACCTTCAACTGACCCCTGGCTCCTGCCATTGGCCACCCAAAGTATCAGTCATTCAAAAAGCCTTGCCTTCCCATTGCTTCTCAATGTCTCCCAATGTTGACTTTTGAAAATCTAGTCACGCTAATCACGCCTGAAGATCAAAGTTGTAAACTGCAATTTTAGAAAGTGAATTGGAATACAATCACTTGAGCCCTTCCCTGATTTTTCACTTGTGAATGTAGATGAAAAATTAAAATCACTAGTAGTGTTCTATGTTAGAACGTTTCTCTTCAGGTCTGAGTTCTGATTTTAAATTTAAACTAAAAAGGTTTCTCTCCTCTGACTGAAAGAGCCCTAGACTAAATGAGCTTTAAGTTAAGCTATCAATCTCACTCTGAAATGTTGTGAATGTGTTGGTAGAGAGGAAATGTGCAGCATTTAACATAAAGCAAAGATTTGAATGAATTCCTGAAATTCCTGAAGAAGGGCTCATGCCCGAAACATCAATTCTCCTGCTCCTTGGATGCTGCCTGACCTGCTGCGCTTTTCCAGCAACACATTTTCAGCTCTGATCTCCAGCATCTGCAGTCCTTACTTTCTCCTAACAGTCAGGGCAGGCAGGGACAAAGCAGAGAACAAGGTAGGACTGATAAATTAAACTGCATTTATTTCAATGCAAAAGGCCTAACAGGGAAGGCAGATGAACTCAAGATATGGTGAGGAACATGGGACTGAGATACCATAGCAATTACCGAAACGTGGCTCAGGGATGGACAGGACTGGCGGCTTAATGTTCCAGGAAACAAGTGCTACAGGAAGGATAGAAAGGGAGGCAAGAGAAAAGGGGTAGTGGTGTTTTTGATAAGGGATAGTATTACAGCTGTATTGAGGGAGAATATTCCCGGAAATACTTCCAGAGAAGTTATTTGGGTGGATTTGAGAAATAAGAAAGGGATGATCACCTTATTGGAGTTTTTATAAAGATCCCCCAATAGTCAGTGGGAAATTAAGAAACAAATTTGTAAGGAGATTTGAGTTATCTATAAGAATATTAGGGTGGTGATGGTAGGGGATAGAACATAGAACATAAAACATTGAACAATACAGTGCAGAACAGGCCCTTCGGCCCTCGAAGATGTGCTGACCTGTGAACTAATCTAAGCCCATCACTCTACATTATCCCATCATCATCCATGTGCTTATCCAAG
>NC_057736.1:24788259-24828186 GCF_004010195.1 Chiloscyllium plagiosum
GTGAAACTTGAAAGGGTTCAGAAAAGATTTACAAGGATGTTGCCAGGGTTGGATGATTTGAGCTATAGGGAGAGGCTGAACAGGCTGGGGCTATTTTCCCTGGAGCTTTGGAGGCTGAGGAGTGACCTTATTGAGGGGCATGAAATCATGAGGGGCATGAAAAGGGTAAATCTACAAGGTCTTTTCCTGAGGTAGGGTAGACCAGAACTAGAGGGCATAGGTTTAAGGTGAGAGGAGAAAGAAATAAAAGAGACCTAAGGGGCAACGTTTTCATGCAGAAGGTGATGCGTATATGGAATGAACTGCCAGAGGAAGTGGTGGAGGCTAGTACAATAGCAACATTTAAAAGGCATCTGGATGGTATATGAATAACAAGGATTTGGATGGATATGGGCCGGGTGCTGGCAAGCAGGGACTAGATTGATTTGGGATATCTGGTTGGCATGGATGAGTTGGACCGAAGGGTCTGGTTCTGTGCAGTACATCTCTATGATTCTATGACAAGAAGTTAGGACAAAATCTCAGTCAAAATAGATGGCTGCTGCTGGTGTGTTAAATAAATCTCTCGTAATCTACTTCCTGTGATTTTCCTGTGTATACCCAGGTTGTGTGTGAGGCTTATAAGAGCCAGAGCATTTTCACAAACACAAAAGCAAGTGTTTCATTTTGAAGGCTTTACTTTGATTAGTGAAATGTTGAAACCAGATTGGTACAAAATGTTTGATTGTAATTCTGTTCTACATATTAGAAGGCTATATCACTGATCCACACCTAGTTCCACCTACCAAAAAAATGTATGAAGTGACGTATGTACCAATTTTGCATTACTGTGTAAAAACATGATACTTCAACTTCACACTTGCTTAACGCTGGGTTAGAGACAATCCTTCATGTAGCTAATAAACAAGACTCCACCATTCGGGTCTTTTAACTTTTCAGGCTCGGTGGTTCTCGCTACATACAGCAGGTTTGACTGGACAGAACATGAATATGTCGTTAACTTTAAGATTTAGTTTGCACATATTGAGCATTCAACTAATTTGACATTATTTCCTTGGCAATTCTGGATGAGTTGAATTTTTTTTCCCATTCATGAGGTGATTTGGATTTTTTAAAAATGAATATTGTAAGTACAAGGAAAAACATGATATTTAGAAAGCAAATTATGAAATTTGAAATATTATCCTCAGATTGAAATAGCTTAAACTTCTAATTTAAGATAAACCAAAGAAAGAACACACATTTCTATTTTACTTCTCACAACTTCAGGGTGTTGCCTAACATTTCAGTCAGAGTCAAATATATTAATGGATTCAGTCAATTTGCATACAGCAATCAGATATATGAGCAGTTAGTCAGCTTTAGGTGATTTTTAGAGGTTATCAGGGAACCAAGGGATTTTCCCTCTTTTCCACATAATGCTGTGGGATCATCAACGTTCACTTCAGAAGCTCCACCTGAAAGATCGAATTTCCTCGTGTTATCAGTGGAAATTATGGGAATGAATTTCCTCATGTTTGGAAATGCCCAGCGAGCAGTCCAATTTGATGAGTGGGGCCTGATTTCGACAATTTGATTTTGTACCTGCACAGAATCTTGAAATAGCATTTAAAAACCCATCGGTGTAATTCTTGTGCGTTTAAATCTTCCCAGTATGTCATGCAGGTTTGTCCAATTTTACCTCACAAAGCTGGGCAGGCCGCTGGGTAAAAATCATGATATTGAGCTCACCTGAGAGACGCCTCAAACAGCACTCATTTTCTTAGTCACACGAACACTTGCAGGTACACTGAAAATATTTTCCACATCAGTATGTATTGTTGCATTCTTGTGGGAGTGAGACTTAAAATCTCTCTAGTATCTAATGTTGAATGTGGACAAAGCAGAAATTATTTTGGCCAATGTTTTGCCAGTAATCTGTAGATATCAGAGAAGAGAGAAAGCTGTTTTGATCCACTCCACCATCTGCACACCTCAGCACTGTAGGGACTGAATTTGAGACTCCTGCTTGAACATCTCAGCACAAAAAATAGCTGTTTGTTACTGCAGAGAGGCTGTGAGAGAACAAACGCTTCCACCCTCCCACCTGGATCCTTGTGTGTTTTGGGTTCAAACTCTGTTTAGTCTCCCAAGGTCTACTGCTGAAGTTCTGGAAGAACTTTTTATTTACTGCTTAATCTTATACCCACATTCTCTGAAGATCCTGTTACTGATTTTCAGGTCCTATCCAGTTCTCTCTACATAATGCTGGGGCACTGACAGACATCGTACCATATCAGCAGACATATTGCTGATGTTAATCTATTACTCGACATCTTTATCCCAGTCTTTAACCTTCTTGTATACATAATTATGAGCAGCTAACACCACCCTCCTAAACTAGATTCTCAGGGTGTAATTTTGCCTTCCCTAGAGATGGTGAGAGAGGTGACAAACAACAAAGTAATAATTGGGTGAATTGACCCTCGAGAGAAACTCGCTCCCTTCTTGCCACCACTGCAATTAAGTACAAGTCGAGAAAATCCAAGGTAAATATTTCCAACTCATTAGCAACTAGACCCTTAAGTGATCAATTAATGGCCACTTACAGAATTAAACTCATTGCCTTCCCTACTTGGTGATGGAAGTGGCTCGTGAAAATATGGAGACCTGTCTACCATGTTCAGGGGGAGCTCCTTGAGGAACCTTGATTATCTGAAGGACATGAATGGGGAGTATTTCGCTCAATTAATTGAATTCCAGATAATCGAATGCCAGATATCATAGTTTAGTCAAGCATCAGGACCTTGCGATTGCCACATAATCTAATATTCAGATAATCAAATGCCAGCTAATCAAGGTTCCTCTGTATATCAGCAATCAGACACACAAATGGGGTGCCAGTAGGTGGCCTCTGAAAGCGACACACTGCCCTTGACGTGATTAGCTGCCCTGAGCCCCTTTCCCTGCAATTCCAACCCCAAGTGCTTGTCTTTTCAGCACTAGATCCCTTGAGTAGGCCTTGAACAGCTAACTTAAGGACCTGGAAGCAACTGGTCTCTGATTGGATGGCAGCTTCTAGTGAACCAGGTCACCAATGTCGAGAGCTGTGATAGGGCAGGGTACTCACTCTTGCTCACCTGTCAACTCTTAATGCACCATGGGATACCTTCGCCCACACGCTTAAACAAATTGGAAAACTGCACCTTCAGATTTTACAAGGTTACTTTCCATGGCACTTTGAACAATCTCTTTGATCTGGATCTGGTCTCAATCTGAGATCTTAGCTGCACTGAACTCTTTTTTCCTTTTAGTCTGTGTCCCCCTCTCTTAAGTGACTGTAAAGCTTTTTTGTGTCTCTTCTGAGAAATAGTTTCTTATTCAATAATATCAATGTGTTATGATTCTCCTTATGATTCCATAATAATAATTCTATCCTATTTGGTCTCAGTTATGGTGTTTTCCAAATAGTTATTTGATAGTTTAAAACTTGAATATTGCTGAAAAACATACATTCACAAGAAATACCATTGTTTTAACAGCATTTATATCATTTGAGAAGAGAGTGCTGATTGATTGGTAAGAGGCAATTGATATTTCTTGCAAACTGTCCTGGTGAGTGCAAGAGAATCAGCTTTCACAAAATGTCTTTTTCAGCAATTTTCAAGCTTCTGGTTTTGTTGATGACCAATCCTTCTTGCTGTTGATTTCCTATCCACACTCTGCCCCGAGGCTATAGATCTGGTAAAGCTTGTGATCTGTATCTTCTGTTGAAATATCTATTTTAGTTGTCTCTTTTCTCTTCTTTTTCACACCATTTCACGCTTCAGTTCATTTTTTCAGTGATGCTTGGCTGTAGTTTCTGAAACAGAGATGTTTTTTATGTTCTCACTCTCCTACCCATCAGTAACTCTGACCATGATAATCCCTTCTGTCCTGGTAAAGATCTATACAATACAAGATTAAAATCTTTGTTTTTCTTCAGCAATGCTTGGATCAAACAAACCCCTTACTCAGCTTCTCCATTTACTTGCGGATAGTGTGTGAATTTGTAGCATGAACAAAATCATATCCATGTGTGAATGCCCATTTGTAAACTGTGTGTGTGTCTGAGTCTACGATATCTGGAATGTCATGCATTGAGTACATGTTCTTGAGTGATCCAATCTGTTGCTTCATAATTTTGCAAAGGTAGTTTGTCTAAGTCCACGGTGAATAGTGCTTTATGATCATAAAGAAGATTTCACCCTTGAACATCAAAAAATCTATTTCAGTTGCGTGATATTTTGCTATAAATTCTGTGCCTTATGATCTTATACTCCACAATCACCTGATGAAGGAGCAGCACTCTGAAAGCTAGTGCTTCCAAATAAACCTATTGGACTATAACCTGGTGTTGTGTGATTTTTAGCTTTGTCCACCCCAGTCCAACACCGGCTCCTCCACACCAAATCCGTTCTTCTCATGCTTTTTGATGAAAAAGATAATTGTAGTGGCTCCTTCTTCGCTTGGCCATTCACCACACACAAAGTATTAAATAACTCCTATACTGAATGTACAAGCCCAATTGTTATACTCTCACTCAACATTTTGTGATACCCTGACAAATTCTCTGCAACATATATATCAGCATCATACATGTGCTGATATTAATCCCTTTAAAAGTACACATTCCCTTTTCTCTATCACATATATTGTCTGTCTGTTTATCTATCTATCTACCTATCTATCTATCTATCTATCTATCTGTCTACCTATCTATCTACATATCTACCTATCTACATATCTATCTATCTATCTACCTAACTATCTATCGACCCATCTATGTCCCTATCATTCTATAACATATACAGACAGTAGGATTAGTATTGTAAAATTTGTTTGTGACCCTCACTCACTGAGCAGGCACAGATCAATTGATCTTCCACCATTGTCCTCCTTCTCTCTCTTCACCTAAGGATTCACCTGTAATTGAAAAACATAAAACCTGTGCCCGAAACGTCGAATCTCCTGTTCCCTGGATGCTGCCTGACCTGCTGTGCTGTTCCAGCAATAAAGTTTCAAATTTGTTTGTGACCCTCACTCACTGAGCAGGCACAGATCAATTGATCTTCACCATTGTCCTCCCTCTCTCTCTTCACCTAAGGATTCACCTGTAATTGAAAAACATAAAAGTAGAATAAAAAGAAAATACCCATATCGATCTTTTTCACAGTAGCTCCAACTCCAGATCTCAGCTGTTGTTTACCTCATGTTGAATTTACTGAATAAGCACCATATCTGTGTTGGTGATATCCACCATGGGTTACAGTGTGAAATCATAAACATGCTAACAAAAGAATCTATTTGATACACAAAGCACAAAGAGGAAATCTCGCTTGATGTGCTTTGTAAAAGACCTCCTTTGGTCAAAATTCAAATCTTGAAGAGAGTGGAGATTGTAGCCAATGCTGGGTCACCTTAGCTCAGTATTCTGTTTGGCTCACACCACTTCAGTGTATTTCCCAGTTTTTTGCCACTAGAAGGAGCTCATGTATTTCCACAACTCATCGAACTGACCCAGTGGGTTACATCCGACACTGCAATGACACAGCACTGAGTGACCCTTCGTGGGAGAACACAGCACGTGCTACTGTTCCTCCTCAGCCTAAAATATATATTGCCTGCGTTCTTCATCCTTAACGGATCTCTTCATTACCTTGAAATCATCTTTTTCTCACTCATTTTGCCCCACTCTGTCCCAAAACTGTGAGACTCTTCATCACCATCAGTCCTGCAATTTACAGCCTTCTAAAACCAAGCTTGATTTCACCTAGCCATCATTTTTACTCTGCTGCTCTGTTCAAACTTAATCTTTGATTTCTCAGTTTTGAATAAAATTATCATAGTTAAAGTCTCCTGCATTATGTTATCCTTTTTAAGTTTTCCACACAGATTCTTAACAAAGACAGTTTGTGACATCTCAGTATAATGACCATAAATCCTTCTCACTTAGTGTTGCCTTTGGAATATCTGGCATCATACATGGTGGAGGTGTGAACCGTTCCTTCACTGTCATGTAAGCAACACTAAACCATCATTTGTGCCTCCAATCTGTTCTTAATGAGTCTGGTTGCTGAACTGGCTGGGGCTTTTTTTTTCCCTGGAGCATCAGAGGCTGAGGGGTGACCTTATAGAAGTTTACAAAATTATGAGGGGCATGGATAGGATAAATAGACAAAGTCTTTTCCCTGGGGTCAGGGAGTCCAGAACTAGAGGGCATAGGTTTAGGGTGAGAGGGGAAAGATATAAAAGAGACCTAAGGGGCAACTTTTTCACACAGACAGTGGTGCGTGTATAGAATGAGCGCCAGAGAAAGTGGTGGAGGCTGGTACAATTGCAACATTTAAAAGCCATTTGGATGGATATATGAATAGGAAGGGTTTGGAGGGATATGGGCCATGTGCTGGCAGGTGGGACTAGATTGGGCTGGGATATCTGGTTGGCATAGACAGGTTGGACCGAAGGGTCTGTTTCCATGCTGTACATCTCTATGACTCTATGGTTTGAATGACTTCAAGCTATTCTTCAGACAAAGCCTGTATTTATGGAACACATGCTTCCTTCCTCATCCTCATTCTGTACCTGTGTCCAGTTCATCACCGAAGCCATCTATATCTACCTTGATACTATCTCCTGCTCTTGACTGCCCCAGTTAATGTTTTTGATGAGGTTATAAGGAAGGATAATGAGATTAGTGCATTTAATGTAGTCAATATCCATTTTGCAAAGGTTTTGGACTAAAACCTACATGGAAGATGATCTGAGAGTCAAGGGACCCAAGACAAAGTAGTGAATTGAATCCAAATTCAACTTAGAGAAAGAAAACAAAGGATAATGCTCAATGGGCAGATTTTTGCTTACTTGCTCAACTTACCTATGTCTGTCTACAATCTCCTTATGACTTCCTTATGACACAGTTTCCCACTTACCTTTGTGTCATCTGCAAATTTACCTACCATGTCTTTGCTCCCCTCTTCTAAAAAGTCAAGGCCCCAGCACAGAGCCCTGGGGGATTCCACTCATTACATCCTGCCAATCAGAAAAAGATCCATTTATGTATGCTGTGTGGTTTCTGCCAGCTGAACAGTCATCTAGCCTTGTCACTATGTTACCCTCCGATCTACCTTACACAATAACTTTTTTATACGGCATGTTGATCAATGCCTTCTGTAAATCTACAAACTCTCATTTATCCTTAGTACATCTGACTCATTCAAAGAGCATCAATAAATTGATTAAACATGATCTCCCTTGTACAAACCAAGCTGACATTTCATGGGAACTGCAGGGAGGATGCGTAAACTTATCTCAATGCCACAATGCAGATGGCCATTCAACACAGGAGTCTAAGTAAAGCAGCACCCACCTTTATGCAAATCATCTTGTACTGTATGGGATGGTGCGGTTAGGGTGAAACATACTGCTCTCTGAAGACATTAGTGTGACCATGAATTCCACGTCTCACCTACCCAGAGCCAGTGTTAAGGGGATCTCTCGAATCTCCATATTTCAGTCTTGAGGACATGTGAGTCTTTCCTCAACAATGGGATTGAGCCAAATACTATGAATGAAACAAGAACTGTCTAACGAGTATTAATTATCCTTTAACAATACAAGTAGAACAAGTAAACTGTATCTATTGTTTGAACTTTGATTGCTTTTTGAGCTGTGTGTTATCACCTCTTAAAAATCTGCACATTAGCCTGCCAGCAAACTTTATATTTAAGAAGAGCATATTAATTCAGTCAGTTAGATTACTGGGAACTGACCAGCTCAATATGGAACAGAAAGAAAGAGACCAGACATTTTCAGGTTCAGTCACAGTCTGTACGAGATTGGACCATCTCAGCTGTAAAGACCTCAATAATTGAAAGTTGACAAAGGAATAAATAGATTAGGCAGAGTTCTGGCTCCTCACTGCTACCTGGTAGTTGAGTGAGATAAACTTTCAGAGTCTAGAAAGTCAGCTTTGTTTTAAACCTGCACTACTCCCACAGTAGAGGATATTTCAAAATGGAGCTTCAAGCTGCTTTCATGCCTGATACAAGATGTCACTAATGCCAGGCACTCCCACCTTTATGTAAGTCATCTTGCATTGATGTCATTACAGACACAATATTGTAATGCTCATTCCAAATACAGCAAGTATACATGTTCTGTTTGGTTTTAAAGAAGCTTTTCTAACTCTGCATTATTTTCCTTGAACCCTTCAAAATAAGAAAATGTTGTCTCCCATGAAGCTGGAGATATAGTGACCAGATTTGCTGTACTATAATACTGCAATTGAATAGTTACCTTCCCAGGACAGCAGCTCTCTTGATCCATCCTCCCCCATCTTCCCTTTAGCTCCTGAGGATGGATCATGGCCAACCCCATTGCATGGCATAAGTGGACAGCCCCAGGAGAAAAGTGCTCAGAACCCCTGACCTTGTTAGCCTTATCCCTAACCCCTGGACTGATTGTTATGTGGCCACAGACTACAGAGGCACAGACTTCCTCACTGAGATTACCCAAACTGGGTACCTTTCCATGTCTAGTCCCTTGGATTGGTATCGGCAGTTGTCCTTGACTTATTGTGCCATGACCGCTTGACTGGTGGGTACCTCCATAGACTTTGTTGAGGCTTACTTCCCAAAGACTTTGAGAACATCCTGTGACTAGGCTAATTGGCAAAGTAAGACATAGATGGTGTGAGCTTGCAAGTAAATGCTAACTGAGCAAGCAAGGTAGGCTGAGATGCAGTCCAGTCCAATAGTGAGTTGGGTCTCTGTTCATACATACAAAGTGACCCTGCTGCACCCTTTCATTGCTAATTGCTGATGTGCCCTGCAATGCTTTCTGCAAGGGAATCAGGAAGGTGCCATGTTGGATGTTGAATGTCGAATGTCAACGTTCATAGATGAGGGGTGCAGTGGCTGATGCCAGTGGATTGTACCCTGAGATGCTGGTTAGTTCTCAGTAAAATGGAGACCCTTTGGAGCAAGCAGTGAGCTGAAGTTGCCGGGTACCTGTTCTGAGTCCCACATTGAGTTTTCTTAATGTCTAGCTTGTTTGGTGAATTTGGTAAGATAGGAAGCTGAATATTAATGAAAAAAGGAGGGCATTGACAAGATATTTAACCAACGTTAATTCCCCTTAATTGGTAACTTTGTTGCTTAGCAAGGAACTCACCATGTCACTTGTGAAAAATGTAAGGTATGGAGGCAGATGCTCCTGCTGTCAAGAACTGGCCTTATCAGACTTCTCATCCAATTCTACCACAAGTCTCTCCATAGCCTGCGCCTCTCAAACCCCTATGAGATTTCACCCAATGTTTCAATTTCAGATTTTTGATTGAATTTAAATTCCATTTGCTGCTGTAGTGGGATTTGAACTCAAACCCCTAGAGCATTAGCCCAGATCTCTGGATTCCCTGTCTCTTACACAACCATCTCCAACTCTAAGAAACTAAGATGTTTAACTTGCCTGCTCCAAATAGGAAAAGATGGGGCAGTAGACTAAAGCAAATTTCCTAGCTATACAGGAACATAGGAATTGTTAGATGATACAATCCCACCTAATTTACTTTCTACAGTCCTGACAGTGATATGATAAACTACAATTTTTTTTTCCCCAGTTCCTGTTCAAAGAATTAGTTATTAATTGCTAAATTGAAACCATTCATTTCAGACCATTTCTTATCAGGAATTTAAACTGAAAGAGAATTGCACCTGTTCATTAGTAAAATTTCTAGATTTGTTTCAATGAAAACAAATGAACCATAATAAGAGACATTTGCAGATCATCCAAAAACCTTACAATGTAACGGATGGATTGTTATTTCATCACAGAGATAGAGTACACTGAAAAAAAATTATGACATTTTTGACCATCATTTTGTCAGTATCTCCATAAGGCTCATTCTATGACAATAAACCCTCCATGGTATAGCAGGACCACAACCTAAATCAGTTTGAAAAGTCAACTCAAAACATTATGCATTTGCCCTACATTTCAGAAACTTGAATGGGAACCTTGCAAGATATGCATGGCTGGTAGATATCCACATGAATTTTTAAAAATATTGATCAAGAGCATAGGAAGGATTAAAAAGTGAAGACGACAAAATGAGAAATTCCATACTTAACAAACACATGAAACTGAATTTTTCAGTGAACTGTTCTTTAAAAATAATTAGTCTCAATGTATTTTATTTACTTAATCAGTTTTGAAGTTGGGACTTTACACTCTGTTTAAAATGTGTTTTCAAAATTTCTTCTTCTCCCACACTACATCATATTTAGTTTAACTGAAGCTAAATATGTTCATGTTACCAATGTTGGATTTTAGATGGTTAGCCATTGCCTTGCGGTTGCTTGGGTCTTGATGTCCCTTTGTAACAATAGGTTCCACAATTACAGACAATAAACATAACATTCCAGACTCAACAAACAGGACACCAAACCAAATTGTGTTGTGGTAAAATATTTCAATGTAAAAGTTCAGACTTTGACATATCCTTCAGGAATCTGGGTGGCATAGTGGGTTAAAACCTTGGCTGTTAAAGACCCACTCCCTTTGGAATTCAAGGTAACAGCTGAGCCAGCTGTATAGATCTACTCCAGTGACAGACCAAATTGTTCCAAATAATGCTACTGGAATGTTGGGGAGTAAGATGTGCGTCAGAGTTGTGTGGCTTGTTGACCTTGGGTGGATACAGCTAAAATATGTTCCATTCTTTCCAAAATACTGCAGGCTAGCTCAAGGGTAAAGCTTCCGAAAGTACAATATTAGTGTCTTTTGAGAAAAGAGAAAACATCCTAGAGATAGTTTAGTTTCCTGCTGGTCCTGTTCTGGCTTCAGATGAGACCCAGTGGATGGTGAGTGAAGGATCAGGTGCTTAGAATTGCCACCAGTAGGGATTGCATTTCAAAGCATGAGGGAAACTGGTCAAGATTGTTTCAGGGCATTGTCTATATGGACAACATACTGAACTGCCTCTATCATTTATGCATTGTTTATGTATTACAAGTCACGGATTTTGATGTTAAGATCACAGGACACAGCTTATTCACTTTTAACCAACATGGTCCCAATTTGAATTTGGATAGATTTCATTTTTTCATTTCTGTGTCTTGATGCTTTTTCTGTAGTGCAATTCTTTCCCATTATTGCCATTCCCACGTGTGAAACGTGAAAAGCAATTTGACAACAAAAAATGAAAATCAGAGATGATGTAATTTTCTGAAATTATTTTGCATCAGATTGATTCGAGCTGGCCAGCTCCCAGACAAGAGGCAGCAGAATTAAATGATAATGAGGTCCTGCTGTTAAATTTGTCCGGTTCTCCATGACCCCAGTCTTCCCAGGGATCCCCATCATCATCATGCTCCCTAGCTCCCTTTAGAGCCAGGGTCCAGACACTCTGCAGCTCCCTCCACTGATTCTGCATGATTTCTTTAGTGTGTCTCCAGTTATTCTTGTTTTTATTAATCCAGCATAAATTGTACAACTTTCTTCCTATCATTTTACTAGAATCCCAAAATAGTTATGTTGTTTACTGTTTAAAATGCAAGGAGCATTTGTATGACAATATATATTGGACTAAAGTTGTTAATATTTGGAGTTATCTTTTTTTTAAAATCACCTCTATACTATCTCTGCAGGCACAGTGATGTAGTGGTGTTCTGTGATGTTGAATATTTAACTGTTCAGTTAGTGATATCTTGACTATATGATTAAATTATTGCATCAAGTAGAATTTGATGACAATTTAGAGTACTTAGTACTGAGGGAGTGCTATATTACCAGATGTGTCAACTTTTGATTACATTTATTACTAATAAAAGGTTGTCTCAGTTGAAATATTTTCCACACATGCTCCATGACATTATAAGTATTTCCAGCGATTTTTATTTCTATTTAAGATTTTTTGGCAGACATAGTAATTTGCTTTTATATCAGAGTTTGCTTGTTGGTTTCCCTATATAATGAATCCTCCATCAACGCTGGTTGAATATCAGGTGTGGACCTTACATGGGCAACAATTAACCACTTAAGGCCTTCATT
Organism: Chiloscyllium plagiosum; assembly: GCF_004010195.1. NCBI lineage: Eukaryota > Metazoa > Chordata > Chondrichthyes > Orectolobiformes > Hemiscylliidae > Chiloscyllium > Chiloscyllium plagiosum. Next base: position 24,800,329 of record NC_057736.1, read on the forward strand.
TTAAAAGTGTCCTTGTTGGTATATTCATGAAAGAATATTCATGGTTTCTTTACTCAAACCAATTTCATTTTTTGCTAGAAACCTTTTGTTGTTTAATCCAGTTAATGTAACATTGACATAGTAAGATGCTGAGATATACCTCAAAATTAAACCACCTTTGAATCAGTTTAGTTTTCAAGCTAAGCATATTCTTTCTAGCACATATTACCCTAACAACTTGAACAGCGGTTACACTCAATTGCATCATTAGCTCTGTCGCCTGCAAGGTGTTAGAAAGGATTCTGAGGGATAGGATTTATGACCATCTGGAAGAGCATGGCTCTATAAAACTTTGGTTAGACCGCACTTGGAATACTGCGTCCAGTTCTGGTTGCCCTATTATAGGAAAGATGTGGATGCTTTGGAGAGGGTTCAGAGGAGGTTTGCCAAGATGCTGCCTGGACTGGAGGGCTTATCTTATGAAAAGAGGTTGACTGAGCTCGGACATTTTTCATTGGAGAAAAGGAGAAGGAAAGGGGACCTAATTGAGGTATACAAGATAATGAGAGGCATAGATAGAGTCGATAGCCAGAGACTATTTCCCAGGGCAAAACTGGCTAACACGAGGGGTCATAGTTTTAAGCTGGTTGGAGGAAAGTATAGAGGGGATGTCAGAGATGGGTTCTTTACACAGAGAGTTGTGAGAGCACGGAATGCGTTGCCAGCAGCAGTTGTGGAAGCAAGATCATTGGTAATATTTAAGAGACTGCTGGACATGCATATGGTCACAGAAATTTGAGGGTGCATACATGAGGATCAATGGTCGGCACAACATCGTGGGCTGAAGGGCCTGTTCTGTGCTGTACTGTTCTACGTTCTATGTTCTAAACATTTATGGAAAAAGAATCATCCTAAATCCTCCATCATAGTCTGCCTCTTTGTCAAGTTGGACCACTTTAATTATATTTAGAGATGCAAGATTAGTAAATGAGTGAAGATCCACTTTGATCGGATACATAATATTAATAAGGGGTGATATCTCTGTGATTGCAGTAAAATAGGTAGCCACTGACTAATGTTGGTTAATGAGAGTTGCTTGATTCTAATTGTTGGAGTCATAGATAGTGAATGGTAGTCCACTGTTATAATTTTGCTCAGTAACATATACACCATGCAGAACTTGCACCAACTCAGTCAGGTTGCCATTTAAAGTAATGTGCCAAATTAACAAGGTAATGAAAGGAAGATCACAAGAACAAATCATGCGTCATGACTTTGCAATGTTTTTCTCTTAAGAGTGGCACACTTCTAATGCATATTTGTATAGAAGTTGCCCAAACAATTTGCAATTCAATGAACAGAAGCATTAAGATAAACCAATTAACACTCCCAAACATAGTGCGAGTACCTGTCAGTAACTTCAAGGTAAAAATTCAAGGCAATAATCCCTTGAGGGTGTTCAGAAGACATTATAAACCATAATAATGAAGGCCAAGTGGATGATGATGTTCATATGACACATAATATGAAATGATTGCCAAAGCATCCTTCAATGTTACTTATTACATTTAGTGCCCACTTGCTTTGACAGGGGAATTGGATATATATGTGGAAAGAAAACATTTTTAGGGCTGTGGGGAAAAAGCTGGGGAATGGAACTAACGGGATTGGATTTTCAAAAAGCAAGCACAACATGATGGGCCCATGTGGAGAAGGAAACGAGTTGTGGAGCTGGACTGATGAAGCCCATTGCACTTTCTTTATTCCCCATCCCTGCCCTGCCCAAACCCTTAAAGCTACCTCTGTGACGCTGAGAGAATTCAGCCATCTTTGGCCTCTGCTGTAAACTTGTCTCTCTTGTCAACAAGTTCTTTCCCATCTTAGCCACCGCTTGAGGCTCAAGAATTGCTAATGATCATTTTTTTACCTGGATGCAAGATTAATATGTTTCATGTCACCAAGGGGAAGAGGCAGAGGTGAACATATTTGAGATCAGGCTTCAGGCTTCCTAATGAATCATTGAGTATCACGGGTGGTCAGCAGAGAGAAAAGGCTGCTTAAATTTGCAGGCTCCCAAGGCCAGATTGGGGAGGAAGGTAGTTTCCAGTCAATGAGCTGCATCCTGTAACCATCTAAGCATTTCCAGGAGCATCAGCCGGCTTAGGTAGAGGTACAAGAATATAAGAACAGACTTTTCCACAAGCGTTGGATTTTTAAACAACTCTACAAGAACTGAGGAAAGTGCCTGAAGAGAGTCATTCAAAGTTCCTACTCAGTGAAGCAGGGATACAGGAACCCATTGGAAGCTAGAAGCAACTGTGGGCAGTCTACTAAAAGAGCTACAATCCATTGGGAGGTATGAGAGATGATGTGTGTAAAAGGGCAATGATCATCTCTGGAATTTTGTGCATGTTGCCCACAAAATAGAAAATAGCGTTTCATTAATAGTGCTTTTAGTCATTCAAAAGTAAAAGTTTTGATAAACTAAAATCATGATAAAATTGTGATATGTCATCTTTTATGAAAGTTTGAATGTCTTATAAATATTATCAGTCTCTTCAGAAACAGTCACAAAGCTTAAAAAAAAATCTCATTGCCCTACTTTCCTCATATCAATGTACTTTCCTCCATTTCGCATGTTTTTCTCTTCCACAAAATTGGATTCCATCACAGTCTGGTCAACTCTCTATGTTCTCTTGAAATTTTTTTATGGGCTTCCACACTGTTTGCCTACCTTCCCACTTTTGTGCTATAAACAAACCTTAATTTGTGTTCCCTCCACCGAAGTTTATGCATCAAGAACTAGAATGGAGCCAGATCTGAGATCTGAAGGACACCAGATCCAACAGTTCTTCAAATCTGAGCCATGAGCCTTCATCCTAACAACTTGTTCCTTCTTTGTCAATCAGTTTTGATGTATTAGATCATTTTAAGTATCGGCTTGAATCATTTAAATCTGAAAAAGGCAATGCTTTTGCAGACACCATTAAGTTTTACAATTTAACAGCAGGGCATCACACATTGGTATTTGTAAATCCAAAAAGAAAGAATTGAAATAGTTCTTGAAACAATTTGAACTTTTCACCTTGATTTTGCAATACTAGTGATAATATTTCCTTTTGAAGATTATTTCAATTTTTCTAATGATGCCACTCTCAAGACAGCTCCAGCACATTGAGGTCATGGGTAGAGAGTTTTGAAGTTTGAGCATGATGGAAATTTGAAGTACAAAGATTCTTCAGCACTGTATGATTATGGAGACTGGTCACAATGACTCAAAACAACAAAGACTGAAACAAGTGACACGAAGAAAAGTACAGGACATTTAAACCGAGGGTAAGGATTATGATGGAATTGCAGCAACGTGTTTCAATTTTCTACTTTAGTATTTGTTAGGACGGTGAATCAACATTAAAGGACTTACTATTTCCAATGATGCAAACCAGACTTTTAACTTTCTTCAAGAAACTAAGTTAATTCCTTCTCCAGTGGATTAAATCAGAATAAGAAAACACAAGGAAGTAGAAAATGATAAAGGATCAGTTTGTGATGTCTGTTACATCTTTTCTCAGGGCCTACATGAAGCTTTTTTATCTCCCTTCTGCTCCAGCTCCAGCTCCGGCACCTCCTACTTCCCAAAACAGGCCGACATCCTTTTGCACTTTGAACATTTCAAATCCTTCTGCTTATTGTGTAAGTTAACAGCCCAGAGTTTTGTACATCAGCAATGCTGGTACCAAACAACATAGGGTAGACAGTTATGCTCCAAGCCTGCTGATGTTTTTAAGTCTTCGTAGCAAATGCTTGAAATCTGGTTAAAATTTAGAAAAATGGTCATTCTCATTTCAATGGGAAGGAGCAGAGCTTTAAAAATGATCCCACATTATTCAGACACAAATCACAGTAAAACGTAGCCCATCTACTTTAACTATGCAGTTGCTGCCCATTAGTCTTTTAGTGGTTTCCTTCAGTAAATGTTAATTCATGCTTCTACAAATCAAATGTCTCCATAAGATTGAAAATCTGAATCATACTTGCACCTAATTCTTTTTATTCTTTAGCCAGTCTTCATACTTAGTGTTCCAATGTAAAGAAATGTTTATTGATTATTTTTCTTTGAAAGCTTTCCATTATGTCTAAATGTCTTTTGTAAATATTATGCTCAAATCCCGACAGACAACATCAATAGTGTTCGAACACTGTGTTGATAAGCTCAGCAGCAAGTATCATGCTCTGGAGAAACACACTTGCAAACCCAGCATCCCCTTTGTTTCAGCTATTACTTTAATATGTTTTGGAAACTTTGAGCATTTCACCAACTATCACACCCCAAACATGTTCTTGTTCCACCTCATTTAATGTTATGCTGCTCAATCGTGACAATAATGATTACAGACTAACCATATTAGTCAGGGGATTGCAGTATTTATAAACACATCCATGTGGACCTTGCATCACCTGAGTTCTAAGTTCTGCAGAACAGTTATGACTAAACAGTCATGGCCCACTTGTAACAACAAAGTGAATTTTAAAAGTCGATCTCTGTAGTTTCACAGGAACAAAAAGCCGTGGTTAATAAAAGCTGAACAATATCTGCACTGGAGATCTATGCCCAGCTTCAATTTCCAGCTGTTTTCCATGAATGTTAAATATTCTAAGGCTGTTCTTAAGTTTCCAAATGTATACAAAATTGATGCCAAAGTGACAGCAGGGTTGAGTGGAGGCAATTTCTGACTGTACTGTGGAATACAGAGGAACCTCAATTATCCGAATGACACAGGTGGGGAGCATTTTGTTCAGATAATCAAATGTTCGGATAACACAGTTTAAAAAGCATCGGGACCTTGCAATCTTGTTCGGATAATCCAAAATTCAGATAATCAAATACCGGAAATATCGAGGTTCCTCTGTACACTAAAAGTAATCAGTGCAAGATAACCTCGTCAATGTCCTTGCCTCATGTGAATCTAGCTCCAGTCTGTAATGCTTTCTCTAAATGGTGCATTTACAAATTGTGTGAAGCCACTTTAGTTTAAAGCAATAGTGAAACAATACCATCCTAATATGAAAAGTAATCCACCAGGGTTATAGGGTTTTGTGTTTGGACCCACAATTTCCATGACAACAAAATGTCACATTTACCATCTGCTCGGCTCAGACCAGTTGCACAGTAAATCAATGAGATACTTAGAAGCTTTCTGCACAAATAAGATTGCAGGTAGCTGATTAGTGAGCAAGCAGCTAGTTCTTGTTAAGTTAGATTTACAGAGATGGTTTCCTGTTCAGTATCAGAATCCCTCCAAAATTGTATCTGCAATTTCAATTAGAGGCTATAATCCTGTAATGTACCAAAACATGCAGAAAGATGTTTTAAAACTGTAACGTGGAGTGAATATGATGTTATTGTCAAGGATTAGCACTTACTTGAACTTTTAAAATCTTGGCACTGTAGCAGATTTGAGATTACATGTACAGGATTAATTGGCTGGCTACTGCTCTCATATGGCTGTCTCTGTAAGGAATGTGCTGGACATATATCAGATCTGATTACATCACTATAATATATGTTCAAATGTATGATAACATGTAATTAACATTCAATCATATGTAAGAAAAAGGAAAACATGCCTTCATAATTAAAAACTCCAGCATTGTTATTTAGTTCCATAAGGCTAAGAAAGCAAGCAACAGTTCTAAATTGGCTTTCATTTAACAAAAGCAGATTGAGCAAGTTCCAAGGAAAAGCAGAGGCACCCGGCAGGTTGGTTTGCACTGGCACTAATTCAAAAAGCAATCCAAATATGATGAGAAGAGCCTGGTACATGATGGCACAAATATTATGTTATAGTTGTGGCATGTTTTGTTGTAAATCTATGTTCGTTTTAATCACGATCCTGACTATAACATCCCTAATAATTTTGATTAAGCATTTTTCTAATCTTTAGAAATTGAAAAAAATTATGAAGAATTAAAATGTAATTGGTTCCTTGTTGTAAAACATGTATTATTGCTAAGGCCAGTGAGGCAGAAAAGGTATCCTGACCATAATTTGCATAATTGCTCTGTTAAGGTGGAATGGAGAGGATAGCAGAACTGGGAATGAAGAAACCATTGTAACTTTTATGAACAGGAATGGCAGGCAGGAAGTAAAGTTTTTGATCCGTCAAAGCAAGAAGCTCTTTCTCAAAGATAAGTGGAAAGGCATAACAATATGATGACGCTGCATGAAGCACCAATCTGTGAGGCCATGAACCAATGGGGTACAGGGTTGGATTTCTCACTGTGCCAACTTCCTGATCTGAATAACATGGGTGGTATTAAATATAGACCAGGCAGGGAGAAAGGATATTAAAGGAAAAACCTAGCATCCGATCATTCTCGCATCTAACCTGTTGATTGCTTCGGAGCAATACAGACGGAAACATTGTGGTGAGGGGCAGTGCCAGGGGGAGAAAGTCATCCGTTGGCTAATCCTCTTAATCTACAGAAGGTACAAAGTCAAGCAGTTCAGAAGAGAAAAGCAGGGAAAGCTTTGAGAAAGGATGCCCTGGATTCCAAATTTAAAGCTCATTGTTTTTTCTTGTTTCGAAAAAATTAAGCTGAAGAATTTCTTTTCAATAATATCTCTACCATAATTCGCTGATTATATTTATTCTAATGTGTATTGCCAACGTCAAAGTAGTTTTTGATTACAATAGATTACCACTGACTCTAGCATTTTTTTCAATAGGTTATCAGAATCTTCGATATTAGATAAAAATGTTCATCACTTTCTTATTAGTAGTCAACCCATTTGAAGCAGCCCCTTTGCGCCATTCCCTTTGCATGGCTTTTTGGACAGGGTTAATGCTTCACACTGTATCCTTGTCAAAATTATTTTACAAATGCCCCAAACATTATATGGTACATCAGAACACTGATCACATTGTGGGATTTGTAAGTTTCATTTATTTGCCCCATTGTCCATCAGCTCAGTGAAACCCACAGTGATTTAAACGTCACAGACTAGACCAGTGACTAGTAAAATTATGATAAGTTTGTGTTGAAGGATACTGAGAATCAACACTGTGGGCACCATGAAGATATTTAGCTGGGTTTGGGGGTTCAACATAAAGCAAAAAGTAAAAAGACTACAATTCCCATATATACAGAACATTTAATGTTACAAAAAGGCCAACAGCACTTCACAGAGGCATAATGCCAAGGGATATGGGTTGACACTAATTGTCCATTCACCTCTTGCATCCTTGGAGATTCAGTAATAGTAAGTGAGTGGGAAGACAAGACATTGCTGCAACTATGATTAGGTAAGCAAGAATGGAACTAAGGAGAAGTGTTGGAGGCTGATTACATAGTCAGCTATGTCAAAGGGTATAAGGAGGACATGGAGGGGGGAAAAACATTGATAAAGTGTAAAGTTCATACATTATAAGTCCACTCCTTCAATGTCAGAACTGGAAAAGCTGCCCTTCACCGAAATACTAATATAGAAACTTGAAAACCACAACTAGATGAAACCTTGTTGCAGCAACATGGGACTGTTACAAAATGTCAAATCTTTCAGAAGATTGAGTTCAATTTTCATTCTTATTTAATGTGACACCAAATTTATGAAACATGACAGGTTTCATAAAAAAAAAAGGAAACTATTTGCTTTGGTGATGGGTGGAGAAGCAGAGAAGACATAAGTCATTAATTGTCATACATATCTATATGTGAGTCAATATCGCTTGCTTCTGGTTATATACAAATTTAATATAAGCTATGGAAGGAAGCTTTAATGCTATACAGGCAGTCCCTGGGTTTGAACGGTCACATTCTGATTTTGCAAATTGGTTTGCGTGAAAATTGGAAACAGCACACAACAAGTTAAAGCAGCTATTCATAATTACAGGAAGTATTTATGTGTCCAGTCAAATGGAATTGCATTTGTAAGAATGAACAATTGTAATTCAGATATTCATAAATTGGGGGTCTCCTGTAATTCACTCTGAGTTCAGATACTGATTATAATCTATTTAATTTTCTTGATTACAGTTGCTGACATTTATTTAGTCATCCTTGTAAGTCACTCACACACGTATATAGAATTTCACATTCAGATTCAGATTTATATTGAGAACTTTGGGTCTGAAATTGGTGTCTTCAACGTAAATAAAGGAAACAACAAGGCTATCTCATAAAAGTTGGCAAACATGGAATGGGAAAATAAGTTAAAATATAATAGCACAAACGCTGCAGCAGACATTGAAGAAAATATCTCAATAGAGTTATATCTCACTGAAACAAAATCTCTACTGGAACAAGGCACCATCTGTAACTACCTACGGATATTATGGATGGTGTCAAAAGACATAAGATGCTTCAAAATTAGTGGTAGATTAGAAGGTTAGGAAATGTTTGGAAAACAACTAAGGGTAATTTAACAAAAAGAGACAATAAAGTATAAGAGAAAACTAGCAAGAAATATAAAATCAAAGCATAAAGGCTTCTGCAAATATATAAAAGTAATAGAGTAGCTCAAGTGAGCATTAGTTCTCAGAATCTACAGCATCCCAAGAATAATAGAAAAGTCAGAGACAAACAAGAGGGAGGAATTTTAAATAATCACAATTACTAAAGTATTAGGAAAACTAATGGAACAGATCCCCTGGATATGATGGTGTGCATTCTATCTCTTCAACAAAGTGACAGCAGAGATAGTGAAGACATTGAGTGTAATCTTCCAAAGTTCCTTAGATAAAAAAAGGAAGGGTCATAATTTTTCAAAAAAAGAGGAAGACAGTGTGACGATGCTGCTCCTTTAACAAGGTTATGTTGTCCTTGGTTTTTTTTCAGAGGGGTCATAATGTCATGGGTTTCAAAATGTCTGGGTTTATCTACTTGAAGAAGCTTTCGAGTTTAAAAAAACACTTGTACAATGAAAGGGGAGTGGCCAGTTCTCCCAGTTCAGCTTTCCTTTGGTTTGTTTTGGTTTTATCAGTCTGGCTGTTCAGAGTTGCTGGTCAGTTTAAACTGAGGAATCCAAAAAACAGCGACAGTGGAAGGAGGTTCCATGCTAACTCTCTCTGCCATCTCTTTCTCCTGTAAGAACCTGTGTCTGATTTTACCTCTATGCGAAAGGGGTGTTTATGGGGACTGTTGCAGGCATTTGGAACAGCATCATTAAGCTGGAATAGTCTGTTGGGTTTTCAGATAAATTATGTTATTCTGTATTCTGTTCTCGTTTGTTTGCATTTTATTCGGTACTCAAAATAAATTCTGTTTTGTTTAAAACCGAGGGGTTTTGACCAGTTACATCACTCCTGGAATATCCACTTTACACCTGCTTAAAACAACTAGAAATGTTAGGGTCTGGGCTATCTTCTTGAAATGTTTTGAGGGGCTCTGGCCTGGTCCATAACAACAGAAGCAAGAAACTATAAGTTGCTTATCTGTTAGTGAGAAAATGATGGAGTCTATTACATGAAGGTAGCAGCCAGACAAATAGAAGATCATAAACTCAGGCAGAATCAACATGGTTTTGTGAAAAAAAAATATATTTGGCAAGTTTATTTACATTTTTTGAATATGTAATACAATGGATAAATGAAGGGGAACTTATAGATATTGTGTGTTGATTATCCAAAAGTCATTCACTAAGTCCCAGATAAAAGATCACTGCAGAAATAAAAGCTCATGGTGTTGTGGGTGATTCTTCACCATGGTTAGATGATTGGCTAACTAACGGAAACAAAGAGTTGGCTTAAATTGACCATTTTCAGATCGGCAATTTATAATTAGTGAAGTGACACAAGCATCAGTGTTGGGGCCTCAACTACTTACAACTTGTATTCATGACTTAGGTGAAGGGACTGACTGTACTATTGACAAATTTGCTAATGATACAAGATAGGTAGGAGAATAAGTTGTGATGAGAATAGAAAGGCTTTGCAAAGGGATATAAATGAGTTAGCAAAGATTTGGCAGGTGGACTATAATGTGGGAAAACATAAGGTGATTCATTTTGACAAAATGAGTGGAAAAGCAGAAGATTATTTAAATTCAGAGAGACAGCAGAGTACTATAGGACAAGGGGATCTGGGTGCTCTTGTCTGTGAATCTTAAAACGTTAATATTCAAGTACTGTAAGACATTGCGATGGTAATTGAAATGTTTTTATTGCAAGGGTATAGAAGTAGGGAAATCTTGATACAATTGTCCAGACATTAGTGAGACTGCACCTAAAGAACGTGTACAGTTCTGGCCTCCAAACCTAAAGACCATAAGACCATAACATATAGCAGCAAAATTACACCATTCAACTCACTGAGACTGCTCCACTATTCAATCATGGCTGATATGTTTCTCAACCCCATTCTCCTGTAACCCTCAATCCCTTTACTAATCAAGAACCTATCTATCCCTGTGTATTAAATAGACACAATGTCTTGGCCTCTGCAGCCAAGTTAATCCATAGATTAGCCACCCTCTAGCTGAAGAAATTCCTCTTCATACAACAAGCCCTTTATCCCCGGGATCATTCTTATAAATTTTCCATGGTCCCCTCCAACACCAGCACATTTCTTTTTAGAAACAGGGACCCAAAACTGTTCACAATATTCCAAATGCAGTTGGACCAAAGCCTTATATAGTCTCAGCAGTACATTTCTGCTCTTGTATTCTAGCCCACTTAAAATAAATACTGACATTGCATTTGCCTTTCTAACTGCCAACTGAACATATAAGTTAACTTTAAGAGAGTCTTTAGAAAATAGTCTGCACCTCTATTCTTCTACCCAAAGTGCATAACCTCACACTTTTCCACATTGTATTCCATCTGCCGCTTCTTTACCCCCTCCTAGCCTGTCCAAGTCCTTCTGCAACCTCCACACTTCCTCAGCACCATCTGCCCCTCCATCTATCTTTGTCTCATCTGCAAACTTTGTCCAGTTCCTTTGTCCAGATAATTGATGTAAAACGTGAATAAGTATGGTCCCAACATTCACCCCAGTGAAACCCATTTGTCGCTGTCTGCCATCCTCAAAATAATCCCCTTATCCCCACTCTTTGCCTTCTGCCAGTCAGCCAATCCTCTATGCATGCCAGAACCTTGGCCCTAACACCATGGGCTCTTAACTTATTTAGCAGCCTCCTGTACAGCAACTTGTCAAACACTTTCTTGAAATCCAAATAGATCATGTCCACTAGCTCTTTCTCTAATTTGCTCATTACCTCCTCAAAGAATTCTAACAGATTTGTCAGCCATAAATGAAGCTGTACTAACTCAGCCATATGTTGCCATGCACTTCCAAGTACTCTGCAAACCTCATCTTTAATAATGGACATGAAAATCAAGGCAACTGACCTACAGTTTCCTGTCTTCTGCCTCCCTTCTTAAACAGAAGAGGGTCCTCTGTGACCCTTCCCAATTCCAGTTCTTATTAAAAGATCACCACCAATGCCTCCATTGTGGAAGCTTGAGAGAGGGTGCAGAGGAGATTTACCAGGATGCTGCCTGGACTGGAAGGCATGTCTTATGAAGAAAGGTTGAGGTAGATAGGGCTTTTCTCATTGCTGTGAAGTGTGAGAGGTGACTTGATGGAGATGTACAAGATGTTGAGAGGCATAGACAGAATGGATAGTCAGAGACTTTTTCCCAGGGCAGAAATGGCTGTCACACGGGGGCATAATTTTAAGTTGATTGGAGGAAGGTTCAAGGGAGATATCAGAATATAGAACATAGAACAGTACAGCACAGTACAGGTCCTTCGGTCCTTGATGTTGTGCCGACCTTTTATTCTACGCTAAGATCAGACTAACCTACATACCCTTCATTGTACTACCTTCCATGTGCCTATCCAAGAGTCGCTTAAATGTCCCTGATGTACCTGACTCTACTACTACTTCTGACAGTGCATTCTGCACACCCACCACTCACTGTGTAAAGAGCCTACTTCTGACATCTGTTAGGGATATTTAAGCGACTCATGGATAGGCACGTGAATGATAGTAAATTGAAGGGTATGTAGGTTAGTTTGATCTTACAGTAGGATAAAGATTAGTACAACAGCAAGGGCTGACGGGCCTGTACAGTGCTGTACTATTCTTTGTTCTTTGGTCTATCTCTTTTGAACACTGGGGTGTAGTCCATCCGTTAAGGTGATGTATCCAACTTCAGATCTTCCAGCCTCCCCAGTGTTTTCTCCTTAGTGATGGCCACTATTCTCACCTCTGTCCCCTGACTCTCTTGACGTTCTGGTATGCTACTGGTGTCTTCCACTGTGAAGACTGAGGCAAAGTACCTATTCAGTTCCTCTGCCATTTTCTTGCTCCCCATCACTATTTCTCTGACCACATTTTCTTGCCTTTCTCTTACTTTCTACATATCTAAAAAAAACTTGCAATCTTCTTTTATATTATGAGCTAGCTTACACTCATATTTTATCTTCTTCCCCCCTTATTCAGTTTTTTTCAGTTGCCCTCTGCTGACATTTGAGGCTTCCCAATCCTCTGACTTGCCACTAATTCTCACCACATTGTGTGCATTTTCTTTTGCTTTGAGGCTGGCTCTGACTTCCACTGTCAGCCATAGTTACCTTCTTCTTCTTTAGGATGAATTTCTGCTAAAGAGGATTTTTCTTGCATTGGAAACAATTCAAAAAAGGTTCATGGAGCTGGCTCCTAGGAAGAAGTAATTGCCTTGTGAGGAAACGTTTAGCAGGCTGGCCCTATTCTCTATACTCTATGACCCCATTATAGAATGAGAGGCGACCTCCTTGAAATATATAAAATTTTGCAGAAGTTTGAGAAGCTAGATGCTGAAAGGATGTTTTACCTCATAATGAAATCTAGGAATAGAATCCCTACAGTGTAGAATCAGGCTATTCAGCCCACTGAGTCCACACTGACCCGCCAAAGTGCATCCCACCCCCTATCCCTGTATTTCCCATAGCTAATTCACTGACCTGCACATGGGAGGAAACCAGTACACCCAGAATAAACCCAAGCAGACATGGCGGGGGCGGGGGGGAGGGGAGGTGTGAAAACTCCACACAGACAGTTATCCAAAGGCAGAATCAAATGCAATCCCTGGCACCGTGAGGCAGCAGTGCTAACCACTGAGCTACCATGACACCCAGGGAGGATAAGAAGGAGAGTTTAAAAATAAGCGGTCTCCTATTCAAAATGGAGAGGGACTTGTTTTTTCTCTCAGAGGATCATTAGTTTTTGAAATTCTTTCCACAGGAAGGCTGGCTCAGTGAAGATATTCAAGGCTGAGATAGGCAGATTTTTGATCGACAAGGGAGTCCAGGGTTGTAGGGGAAAGCAGGAGGCTAGAGTTAAATTAGGCCAGCTGTGATCTCATTGGCTGACGGAGCCAGCTTGCCTGTTCAAATCAGCTACTTGTGAGCACTTGAGTTGGGATAGGAGGCCTCAAGAAAGCTGAAAGAGCTCAGCTGTTACCTTTAGTTACAGTTAGCTTATTGTCTCCCCTCTCCATCAGCATGTGTTTTTTCCGACACCGGAACAATATTACTATCAACCCTCGCACTTCGAAACAGAAAGCTGCCCTTCTTCAATTCTATGAAATGCATTAACAGTTAAAATAATAAGGTTGGTTATGTCAGGAGAATTTACTGCTAATCCTTTTTGCTGACATTTCGTTTCCCATCAACTTCCATATACCTGTGATTGGTTCTATTTTCATCGCTTTGCTCTATTTTCATTAACCATTTTTTTGTTTGCCTTTTGCTTTTATCCTTGGACTGTCCAGGCTGTAAATCTTTTGGAATATTGCCGGTATGGAATTCTAAATTGCAGGATAAAGGAAGTTTTAGACTTTTCCTCTGCGGTGTGTTCAGAAGTCTCGTTACTTGCACCAGCAATCTCGGATGTAATAATAGGGAATGATTTATCTGTTTATGTGAATGCATTCTCTCAGTTCAGGAAATGTCATGCTGTAATAGAGCAGATTAGGAAACTGTGAGAAGGAAGATTGGAGTTCAGCGCCCAGCTCCAGCATCTAAATGACGCCGGTGGAATATGGGTTGGCACGAGTCAACAGAGCAAAGGTCTATTCACACCCAAAGAAGCACACGCCCAGCTGACAGCAGGCAAAATAGTTAACTTCCTGTCTTTTGGTTAACGTTTGACCTCCATTTGATTGTACTTCCTTCCTCTCCCTTTTGCACAGATCTCATTAGTGTGCACTCCTGCAATCCTTTCTAATATCCTGTTTTGATCACTGGCCCCATCAAAATTGTTCTTAAAGATCCAGACTTCTATGGTCAATGATGAATGTGTGTTATGCAGTGTAACATTCCCCTTTAAATTTGTATTTCTCTCACTTAAACATTTAAGAGCTGAAGACCAGTCTGTTTTCATTAAGACATTTACTTACAGTTTATGTACCAATAGATGACTACTTTCATTCTGCCTTTCAAACATTTTTATAACCTTACAATAAAAATTCATACAGGCAGCGCATCACTACTGCCTGGAACTGGATATGAATAAAATTAAAAACAAACCACTTTTTTACGAGACCACTGAATGTCTACTAGTGTCCCGACCGTTGTTCCTGCAACCATATTTTGATTTAACGCATCTCCACATCTTAATCAGGATATTATAAGTGCATGTTAACATTAGTTCCAAGTCTCAGAATACCTCTGTTTAATACATATGTAATTGCAGTCAGTAGCTGGGCAGCCCACAGCATTGTCTGTCCCTTTCTGACTCCTAATCCAAACTGACGACATTCTGCCTTTTCTTCAGCACTTTGATGTGAATGACCAGCCTTGTGGATTTTCTTTTCTCTAAGATCATGTTGTAAATGTTTGGCATATGTCTCAATTCCTAACACTGGACAGAGTACTTAAAGTGCAGAGTACAGTACAGTTTTAACATGATGCCCTGTCATTTGAATTCCATTGATTCAACGATGTTAGACATTAAAATTCTGATTGTTTGGTTATGAAAAGTTTCAATTAACACAAAGGAAACTAATGGGCGAGGGGGGGAGTAAATTTAATCCTGCCCCAAAGTACACATGATTCCACACTAGTACAGCAATAACCAACAGAATGGATCACAGTTGGCCTTGAACCTCATTCTCCTGATTGAGTTGAGTTTATTGGAGCCTGCAGGGCAACCATTCCATCCTGAACAATACCAGCCCTTGAGAAGACAGTTAAGTAAGTTAGCAGAGGGATGGCATCCCTGTTTCTTCCAACTACACAAACAACTTGTTTTGTTGTTAAGTTTTAGAGTCTTAACCAGTCATTCCTTTAAGATTTAAATAGAAAAGATCTGTCTATATTAATCACAGTATAGAAATGACAACATTTCTGAAATGAGCTGAGGAATCCTTCTTTGATATTTAACTGACGATGGGAGATATTTTCTAATCAACCAGATCCGAGATGTTACAACTCACTCTAGAGCAGATGGGACTTCAGCCTGGGCCTCCTGCTCAAGAAGTTTTACAAACAATTGCAACATTTAAGAGGCATTTGGATGGGTATATGAATAGGAAGGGTTTGGAGGGATATGGGCCGGGTGCTGGCAGGTGGGACTAGATTGGGTTGGGATATCTGGTCGACATGGAAGGGTTGGACTGAAGGGTCTGTTTCCATGCTGTACATCTCTATGATTCTATGTGTCATAGAGATGTACAGCCCTTCTTCAGGGTTTATGCCCGAAACGTTGATTCTCCTGTTCCCTGGATGCTGCCTGACCTGCTGCGCTTTTCCAGCAACACATTTTCAGCTATGTCAATGCCATGTCATCTTCTGGCTTTATGTTCTTTATAATTTCTCTAGTGGCTTGATAATGGCTTGCTAGGTCATTTCAGAAACTAAGTCAACAACATGGCTGTGGTCTGGAGCCACATTAGCTAAGACCATACCTGAAAAGCCTATTTCTTTCACTCAAGGGCATTAGTGAAACACCTATTTTTTAACAATCAGCAGTAGTTACATGGATGCCATTTGATTGGATTCAAATTTCATTACCTTCCATTGTGGGATTTGAGTCCATGTTCCCAGAACATTAAAGTCAAAAAGTGTGGCACTGGAAAAGTGCAGCAGGTCAGGCAGCATTCGAGGAGCAGAAGAGTTGACTTTTCGGATATAAGCCCTTCATCAGAAATGTGGATGGGATGGGGGGGCTGAGAGATAAATAGGAGGGGGGTGGGGCTAGGAGGACGGTGGCTTAGAAGGCAAAGGTAGATGCAGGTGGTGGGTGATGGTGATAGGTCAGAGGGGAGGGTGGAGTGGATAGGTGGGAAAGAAGATAGACAGGTGGGACAATCCAAGAGGGCAATGCCGAGTTGGGGAGTTGGATCTGGGTTGAGGTGGTGAGAGGGGAGATGAGGATATATTAAACACCAGGCTTCGGATTTCCAGTCTGATTGACATTAGCACCATGCCAACACCTCACAAGGTAGCCAAGTGCTTGCATGCCAAGTGCACTTTTCGTCTTTCATTCTGATGTGCCTGAAGTTCCTGAACCTGTCTCCACATTAGTTCTTCTACATGGAACTGAGCTGGTTTGTAAATATCTTCTGATTTTTTTAAAAATCAGCAAAAATGTACTTCATGATGTATTAAAAATGTTGCCATTCATATTTGACGATGAGGAAGTAGTGAACAAAGGCAATGCAGGGCAAAACAAGGGAAACATAGATAGAATATATGCCCAAATAGGTCCCAGCATGAAATGTAACCATCATGGTGTAATGGACATATCAATAAAGCAGAAGAAAGTACTGCTGTATGATTAAGAATTGGCCAGGCCTATCTGCTTACAGAATTATCTATCCATTTGCTTTTGAGGTATTTTCCTATCAACCTGCTCACAGATATTATTATGCACCTCTGGAGCAGGTGGGACTTGGACGTGGGTCTCCTGGTTCAGAGAGAGGGACACTGCCAATGCAACACAGGAGACTACCTGTTTGAATTTGGACTATCTAACCCATGATACCTAGCTTTCTGTTCAGTTTTGGATTTGATAAAAGTTAGTAACCCAGCGGTCATCAGGTTATGAAAGGGCTTTGCATTCTAAATGCAATTGGAATTAACAGTTCTACTGAAAATGAGCCTGGTAGCTAGTGAAGATCTACAACTCTGTGTACTATATCTAGACATATGTACATAAAAACATCAAACAGAAAGAGAGACTTAGCAAAAAGAATAATGAGGGGAATGGTTATCTTCCCCCTCAGCAGAAAGCCACTCTTTGCAGAGTGTTTTCTGTTTTGCCCTTCCAACAAAAAAAGAGTTTAAACCCAAACACTAACATTGTCTTTCGGTGCTTGTGGCAGAATGTATGCTATTGGAGGAAAGTGAACTATGAAACTGAGGCACCCATTTAGTACCAGCCTTGTTCCCAGTGGTAATGTGCTGTGAAGGTCACAGATGAAGATCCACCAAGTAGTCACCTCTGCATTGCAGGTATAAGGACTTCCTTGCTCAGAGTGCTAAATTCCAGCTAGCTAACAAGCCAGTCAAAAAGAAAAGGCACAGTCAAAGGACTCTTTTGCTTTCAGTGTTGCCATCAAAAGGAAACAGGATAATAGGATTGCAATTAACTAGAAAAACCAAGAATCTTAAATCAACTATCCACGTCCAACTATTTACTCTATACAAATGACACATAGGGATTGATTCACAAATCTTTTAACATTTTTCTCTTTTTGGATTCTGTTTTTATTCCTAATCTGTGTGTGTGTTTTTTTTTCTGTTTGTGGTTCATAGCTAATAAACTCATACTTTTGCTACCTCAAGAAAACCTGATTAAAACATAAATTCATCCGCCAGGGAGAAATCCTTTTTAAATTAATGATTTTGTGACAAACGAAGGGAGTGGATGAAGAAATAAGGGAACCAGGTCATCCCTCCTCACCCAGGAGCTTAACAACATGGGTTCTCCCACTTGGAAACATAATAACTTGGGAAAACATCATTTGCATCTAATCGTAAAATATATTACCTGTACATTTGTAAGTATAGATTCAGCTGATCTGTTCTCATGCCTATTTTAATCTTATTGTTCCAAAAGGAGATGAGAAGGTATTCCCAAAGTAAATGATCAGAAAAGGTCATGTTGCATTCCAGTAGACATTTTGGAAATTCTCTCCTAATCAGCAATGTTGTTGACTCATGATTGACTCAGCAGTGAATGATTAGATTCCCTACAGTATGGAAGCAAGCCATTTGGCCCAACAAGTCCACACCAATCCTCCAAAGAGTAACCCACTCCTCAACTCTATATTTACCCCTGACTAATGCACCTAACACTATGGGTAATTTAGCATGGCCAGTTCACCTGGCCTGCACATCTTTGGATTGTGGGAGGAAACCTACACAGACACAGGGAGGATGTGCAAACTGCACACAGACAGTCATCCGAGGCAGGGCTCAAATCAGGTCCCTGCTGCTGTGAGGTAGCAGTGCTAACCACTGAGCCACTGTGCCGGCCCAGTAAAGGTCATGGGCATTACTCTCAGGAATACTCAGAGGCTCTCAGGGAGAAGCTGAGGCCAGGGATATCTAATTCCTACACCCCACACATGGAATCAATGCGAGTGAGGGAAAAATATATCATGTATCTACAGACTCCAGGAGAGAAAGGTTCTCAATGTCACACTACAACATTTAGAGTATGTTGTGGGCAATGGCCACACTACATGTCAATTTGTAAGGAAGTGTTAAATTGAATAGAGGGAACAATCAAACCCATGGTACTGGTAGCGTTGTCTGTGAAGATGCTCAAGCATTGCAATGTTATAGTAAAGACTCATTGCTTCCTGCAGCACTGAAAAGGTAGACAAGGTCTAAGTCGAGAGTGTGGTGTTGGAAAAGCATAGCAGGTCAGGCAGCATCCAAAGAGCAGCAGAATTGACGTTTCGGGCATCAGGAATCCTGACGAAAGGCTTATGCCCAAAATGTCGATTCTTCTGCTCCTCAGATGCTACCTGACCTACTATGCTTTTCCAGCACCACACTCTTGACTCTGATCTCCAGCATCTGCAGTCCTCACTTTCTCCTAGTCAAGGTATAAGGAATGTTAGAACAGTCTCAGGATATGGGACAATGGAGGAGCATTCGGCAGAGGCTGGACTTTCTATTGTGCCTCTTACAGTTTTGACACAAAGACCATTTAGCAAGATTGCTTAGTCCCTGAAATCACAGCAGCTTTGCACAAACATTGGTCCAGGGTCAAGTTAGTACATATAATTTTAGCTTTCACAGGACGGAGAAGATGACAGCCACATTTGAAAACAGAAGTCAACATCATGGACAGGTTGGACCGAAGGGTCTGTTTCCATGCTGTACATCTCTATGACTCCATGACTCTAAATGAGTCTTTAAAACTACCTTATTGCTTGAGGAATGTGGCAAACAGTAAACAAAGGGCTTACAGCCAACTGTGCAAACAGAATAATAACAGGAGTAGAACAATTCCCAAACAAGCTCAGTCATCCTGGAAATAAGTCACATTAAAGTTCTTTCTGGCTCAGAGCACCCTGTCTTCATTTCTTTAATGCTCCACCTGACCCATCTCAGGATCTTCATTGTTATCTTCTTCCTCAGAGGTTTCTTCATGTTCCTGCATCGCCTCCTCTGACAACACATGCTCCCCTTGATGATTGAGAGTGTGGAGGGTGCTGCACACCGTCATGAGATTGGAACACATTTCTCTAGGGTGTACCGCATTACCATGTTGTCAGGAGGCCTATGGTCTTGTCCACTATAGCCCTGGTTGAAGTGTGGGCAGTGTTGTATCTCTTGTCGGTGATATCTGAGGGTTTCATGGAAGTGTCATCAACCAAATGTAAGGATGTCCCACATCTTCTCGCAATCATTTTTTTATAGATTAGATTCCCTACAGTGCGGAATCAGGTCCTTTGGCCCAACCAGTCCACACCAACCCTCCGAAGATTAACCCACCCAGACCCATTTCCCTCTGACTAATGCACCTAACACTATGGGCAACTTAGCATGGCCAATTCACCTAACCTGCACATCTTTGGACTGTGGGAGGAAACCCCCGTAAACACGGGGAGAATGTGCTAACTTCACACAGCCAGTCGCCCAAGGCTGGAATCGAACCTGGGACCTTGGTGCTGTGAGGCAGCAGTGCTAACCACTGAGCCACCATGCCGCCCCAAGGTGCCACAGTCCCTGAATGTGCCTTGAAAGAATCTAGCATCTATGGGTGGTCCAGAGTATACACATTATGAATGCTGCCTAGATATTTAGTGCAGACCTGCATTTCTGGCTGTTGTAGTCACAAATGACTTGTTTATTTATTGTATGTGGTTTTGCCTACGTGAATCACATTGTATTTGGTGGCAAAAAAAATGTTCAATTACCCTCTACTAATTCCAAAGATGCATTGGACATGAAAAAGCGTCTTGCTTTTGCTGCAAATCTATCAGCAACCAGGTCGATGATCTCAATATTTATCTAATCAGTTTTACATTTTAAAAAATGAAGCCAACACTCAGGTATCACTTTTGGATAAATACAGGTACAGCTGTAAGTAGTGTAGGAAATCTCTTCATTCAGCTTATGCAATCATTCAATTCTACCCTCTGCTTGCTTCTTACTGCACCAGACAACACAGACTTCATGTCTGATTATATCAGATCTTAGTCAAACTGCCACCCCATGAGGCAAAAGGTTAACGGCTTTAAACAAACACCGTAATCCCAAGTACTGATTGCTTTGATAGACAACTATTTTCTTTATTTTGCCAAAATATTGATTTTCCTTTAACTATTAACTTGAATGAATTGTATGTGAATTGGCTGCCTATTACTCACTAATCTTGAGGTATCGTGAAAACTATATCTGATGTTGCAAACTACTCCCAGACACTTAATACAAAATAAACATGGATACTATGTTGGTGTTTAACCCATGAAAGCATTTCCTTGGCAGATTCCCATGGTACCTGTTGGGATTTCCAGGGGTGCTAGCATATATTACTGTTTCATTTCATCGCAGGACCCCATTACAGCAGTACAGTCATGTCATGTGGAAGGCAAGTGAATCCTGCAGCTAATTCACAATCTCTTTGAGTACTTTTCTTACTTCATTAATATACCACAAAAATCGATTAAAACTAAGTAAGAGTATCTTTCTGAGGGTGGTCTCTATACGTTTCTCTGGAAATCCCTTCAAGGTGATTAAATTGGGAACATGATTGGGTGTGTTGATTTGATCAAAGGGCAAAACAGCCATTAAATAAATTGTTGATGAATTTGGAAGTCTGGTTTTAATGTGCAATTGTAATCTTAATTGGAGATTGCCATAATTTAAAGTTGGAGGTTCCAAAGCAGATTCTTGCCCATTTGACACTCCAGGCCAGATTAGACAGAAACTTCATGCAGAGACCATCCCCTCAATTTCACCGAAGGGTAGCTGGCTCTAGCTGACACACAGTAGCACATTTCATGATGACCCAGGGACTGAGGCTTGGATACTCAACTTCAAGATGGGTAGCAGGAGTCAAGAAAATTCCTGGTCCCACACGACCACTTCAGGGAGAAATTGGCAGGATTTACATTGTGGAGGGGTTGTTCAAGTCAGACATGCCCAGAAAATGTTCAGAAGAAGCCACGGGAGCTCCTAACTGTTGAGTGAGGTTGTTCTAAGGCCTCAGTACATTATGTGCCTTTGCACCATATTGGAAAGGCTGTCCAGCTCTCACCTCTCATACAACCTCATGTCCGCACGCTCCCCTTGCTCCCTTGGAGCAGTGAAGATTGGAAGGGGACCTGATAGAGATACATAAGATTATGAGGGGTATAAATAGGGTGGATAGGAAGAATCTTTTTTTTAACGAAGGGCTTTTACTGTGGGCACAGATTTAAGGTCAGAGGAAGAAGGCTAAGAGGACAGTTGAGGATACATTCTTCACCTCGACGGTGGTAGGAGTCTGGAAGTCACTACAAGAAAGGGGTTTTGAGTCAGAAATTCATGTCCTTTTAATGTAATACTTAGATATCCGCTTATGTTGTTATAGGCTTCTAGGAGTATGGTCACAGAACTGAAAAATGGAATTTGTGTTGACTGGCGCAGAAACAATGGGCCAAATGGCCTCTGTCTGTGCTGCATATGTTTATGAGTCTAAGAAACATCCATCCCACGTCCAGATTCTCACCGACTCAGCGTGACCCCTCATGTCCCATGCCAGGTATGTCAATTCCATGCCCATTCATTCAGCATTTACAGTATAGAAGCAACCAACACTGTGAAAGTAAAATGTGTAGAACAAAACTTTGAGAAAAACAGCGACTCACTTAAAAGCAAAAATCTCATTTTCACTACAAAGTAATAAAAGTATCAATTATACAAACTCTTTAAAGTAGCAATAGCAGAAAATGCAAATATTTGAATCCTCTTAATCTTTGGCAAATAAACCTTGTAGAATTGGCAGCAGAGATCAGACATCCAGAGCTGTCAAACAAATAGCAGCTCAGGAGTTTCAGCACAGTGATAGATGCATGGGCTATTAGCCAAATATACATAATGGGAACACACGGGATTTTGGAAGGGACACTTTGAGTGACAAAGATCCAAAGGAACATCTTGAACCCCACAGAGTTTCCAACTCACCTCCCTATCTCTCTCATGTGCACAGGCAGCTGTTGATGTTCTCCATGGTCTCATCTCCCTCCTCCCTTTCCTCCTATAGATCAAAGTATACTCTTAGCAAGACATCATTAACCAAAAACAACCTGCTTCCCGGTAAATTCTCCAATATGTGCATCAAGGTGGAGTGGCACTAACTTTGACCTTTTTAGGGGTTATCTTCAGAGAATTTGTAGAATAAAAGTTGGAAGACCATTAGTGAAGTCTTGGCAGTTTATTTTTAAAGTAATTGGGTGCTTGGGTTCTTAGTTCTAAGCCAGGACTCATTACTTAGCAGGATTATGTGATCGAGCAGTTTCAAGCTAAAGTTGACAAAAATCCAAATTCAATTCATGTGTAATAGTGGCTGGTGAGAATTTATGTATCAAAGCCAGGATAATCCGGATAAGTCTACATCGGTGCATTGCAACAGATCTTATGACACATAACACCATCTTAAGCAGAGTTAACTATCTCCTAATGGATATGGATAGCTAAACTATTATCACCTTCAGTACTGAAACTTTCACCACAGCAGCGATTAACAATACTTTCACTCGGGTAAAAATGTCTCAAAAAGCAGCAGTAAGTCTCACAGTAACATTAAAATAAGTGAGTCTCTGAGTTAACATGCATCCCTAAACTTAACATAGTTTATTGAATTCATTATTTGGCAGCAAGAAGTCTTTACACTTTTCAACATTTACACTCAAGAAATAATTGTTGTCAATGCAGATAGGTTTGGCACGTTCCCTTAGGTGTTTTATGTTTCAAAACATGGTGAAAACTTTCAAAACTTCAATGTGGATCTTAGCAGGACTCGCAAGACATTTGTTTCAATTTGATTTTGAAAATTAAAGATAATGTGACCTATAAAAAGAAAGTATCTCTTTAGCAGAATGAAAGGAGAATTATATTGAGTTCCCATAGAAGCACGTAGAGTAAAAGTTGGCTGCTGTTTTTTTCGCATATATCCATTACTGGGAACATGGTTTGATCCTAGTGTTCCCAAGAGTTTATTCTCAAGGAGCAATCCTAGCAACTGCACAAACAAAATGAAAGGGACGAGCATTGATCAAACATGGGATAAACATTAACTCATCCAAAACTGGGTTCTGGGCATTCTATAACAGTATTAATCACGAAGAACATTGTGAAATCTGCATATGTTTGAAACATGGTCATTTCTGGTAGACAATCAGGGATTCTATTCTGACAAATCAGCAACATTGACATTAACAACGATCAATCCCCTGATGTGAATGCCAATTTGTATTTAGAGCACCTGGGCACTGGCATCTCCAATGACAGCTTCTTTTGGGAATAAAGAAGATCAGAGCACTGTCTTATCACTATTGCAGTGCCTAAGTATTGAGAGAGGCACTCGCTTGAGTCTTGTCAACAGCATAGAATTTCTGACATCATATGCTGAACTGTGCCCTATTCTATTTTGTCTCTTTTTGTCTTTTCTCACGTGAAACATAATTGCATTTCTAAACTCCAGCAGCATACATGGAAAACCCGTGACAGAGGAGAATGTTGCATCTCTGCTCAAATGATTAAAGAGCCTCTTCTTCAGAAAGGGAGGCTGTATATCACGACCAGGACTGTGCACCATTGGAGAAACAGCAGAATCTTTGCACAAATGACCACCAAAGCTGACTGGCCCCATGTTTCAGGAATGGCTCCATGAGGGTTTTGAGCCAGGCCTTTAGGGAAAGGCAGGCATTGCTTTTCCCTGAGGTTGGTACACGCTGGCTTTCTCACCTGACCAGGGCAGCCTGAACACATAGCAGAGGAGCTGAGCCACCATGAGATTATATGTCAAAACTGGATCCTGTGAAGGAAATGAATGAATGGCCTGCTCCATCTGTAAAAGGTTAGTGGCAGTGTCACATCTTTAATGAGAGACTCTCGTTGTGTCATCAGGAATATGTATTATCTTGGCAGCAATAGCAGAACTGTATATATATAAAATAAATTGGCACATGATGATTAAGGCCAAAAATTTGTTGTTTGCACATACAGTCATACAATCATAGAGTCATAGAGTCATAGAGATGTACAACATGGAAACAGACCCATCGACCCAACTCATCCATGCTGACCAGATATCCCAACCCAATCTAGTATCACTTGCCAGCACCCAGCCCATATCCCTCCAAATCTTTCCAATTCACACACCCATCTAGATGCCTTTGAAATGTTGCAATTGTACCAGCCTCCACCACTTCCTCTGGCAGCTCATTCCATACATGCACCACACTCGGCATGAAAACATTGCCCCGATGGTCTCTTTTACATCTTTTCCCTCTTACCCTAAACCGATGCCTCCAGTTCTGGACTCCCCCATCCCAGGGAAAAGACTGTCGATTTATCCTATCCATGCCCCTCTTGATTTTATAAACCTCTATAAACCTCAACCTCTGATAGTCCAGGGAAAACAGCCCCAGCCTATTCAACCTCTCCCTATAGCTCAAATCCTCCAACCCTGGCAACATCCTTGTAAATCTTTTCTGAACCCTTTCAAATTTCACAACACACTTCCAACAGGAAGGAGACTAGAATTACATGCAATATTCCAAAAGATGCCAAGCCAATGTCCTGTACAGCCGTAACAGGACCTCCCGACTCCTGTACTTAATGTTCTGACCAATATAGGAAAGCATATCAAACACATTCTTCACAATCCTATCTACCTGTAACTCTACTTTCAAGGAGCTATGAACCTGCACTCTTTGTTTAGCAACACTCTCTAGGACCTTACCATTAAGTGTATAAGTTCTGCTAAGATTTGCTTTCCCAAAATGCAGCACTTTGCATTTATCTAAATTAAACTTCATCTGCCACTTCTCAGCCCATTGGCCCACCTGATCAAGATCCCATTGTAATCTGAGGTAACCTTCTTCGCTGTCCACTACGCCATCAATTTTTGTGTCATCTGCAAACTTACTAACTATACCAATTCTGCTGACATCCAATCATTTATATAAATGATGAAAAATAATGGACCTAGTACCGATCCTTGTGGCATGCCACTGATCACAGTCCTCCAGTCTGAAAAACAATCCTCCTTCACCACCCTCTGTCTTTTACTTTCGAGCCAGTTTGTATCAAAATGGCTAGTTCTTTCTGTATTCCATGAGATCTAACCTTGCTATCCTGTCTGGGGAACCTTGTCGAACGCCTTACTAAAGTCCATATAGATCACATCCACTGCTCTGCCCTCATCAATCCTCTTTGTTACTTCTTCAAAAAACTCAATCAAGTTCGTGAGACATGATTTCCCATGCACAAAGTCATGTTGACTATCCGTAATTAATCCTTGCCTTTCCAAATACATGTATATCGTGTCCCTCAGGATTCCCTCCAACAACTTGCCCGCCATCAATGTCAGGTACATTGGTCCATAGTTCCCTGGATTGTCCTTACCACCCTTCTTAAACAGTGGTACCACGTTAGCCAACCTCCAGTCTTCCGGCACCTCACCTGTGACTATCGATGATACAAATATCTCAGCAAGAGGCCCAGCAATCACTTCCCTAGCTTCCCACAGAGTTCTAGTGTACACCTGATCAGGTCCTGAGGATTTATCCACCTTTGTGCGTTTCAAAACATCCAGCACTTCCTCCTTTGTCATATGGACATTTTTCAAGATGTCTCCATCTATTTCCCTACATTCTATATCTTCCATGTCCTTCTCCACAGTAAACACTGATGTAAAATGCTCGTTTAGTATCTCCCTATCTCCTGCGACTCCACACAAAGTTCGCTTGCTGACCTTTAAGGGGCTCTATTCGCTCCCTAGTTACCCTTTTGTTCTTAATGTATTTGTAAAAACTCTTTGGATTCTCCTTAACTCTATTTGCCAAAGCTATCTCATGTCCCATTTTTCCCTCCTGATTTCCCTCTTAAGTATACTCCTACTGCCTTTATACTCTTCTAAGGAATCACTCGATCTATTCTGTCTATACCTGAGATGTGCTTCCTTCATTTTCTTAACCAAACCCTCAATTTCTTTAGTCATCCAGCATTCCCTACATCTACCAGCCTTTCCTTTCACCCTAACAGAAATATACAGTATCTGGACTCTTGTTATCTCATTTCTGGAGGCTTCCCATTTTCCAACCGTCCCTTTACCTGCGAACATCGGCCCCCAATCAGCTTTTGAAAGTTCTTGCCTAATACCGTCAAAATAAGCCTTCCTCCAATTTAGAACTTCAACTTTTATATCTCGTCTCTCCTTTTCCATCACTATTTTAAAACTAATATAATTATGGTCTTTGCCCCAAAGTGCTCCCCCATTAACACCTCAGTCACCTGCCCTGCCTTATTTCCCAAGAGTAGGTCAACTTTTGCACCTTCTCTAGTAGGTACATTCATATACCAATACAGAAAATTTTCTTGCATACGCTCACCAAATTCCTCTCCATCTAAACCTAAACACTATGGCAGTCCCAGTCTATGTTTGGAAAGTTAAATTCCCCTACCATAACCACCCTATTATTCTTACAGATAGCTGAGATCTCCTTACAAATTTGTTTCTCAATTTCCTGCTGACTATTAGGGGATCTATTATACAGCCCCAGTAAGGTGATCAACATTTTCATATTTCTCAGTTCCACCCAAATAACTTCCCTGGATGTATTTCTGGGAATATCCTCCCTCAGTACAGCCACTTATCAAAAATGCCACTCCCCCTCCTCTCTTGCCTCCTTTTCTATCCTTCCTGGAGCATTTGTATCCTGGAACATTAAGCTGCCAGTCCTGTCCATCCCAGAGCCATGTATCTGTAATTGCTATAATATCCCAGCCCCATTCCCTGAGCACATCTGCCTTCCCTGTTAGGCCTCTTGCATTGAAATAAATGCAGTTTAATTTATTAGTCCTCTAGCAAATCTCCCTGCCAATGTCTGAATCCCCTTCCAATTCAGGTGCAATCCATCCTTCTTGTACAAGTCACTTCTGCCCTGAAACTTGAAAGGTTCCAATGATCCAAAAATGTTAATGGTTTTCCCATATACCCGCTCCTCAGCCAATGGCTCTATCCTCCTATTCCTACCCTCACTAGCTCATAGCACCAGGAGTAATCAGATATTACTACTCTCGAGGACCTCCTTTTTAAATTTCTGCTTCAGAATCTCATCCTTTTCCCTTTCTATGTCATTACTTCAAATGTGAATAATGTGTGGGCGGCACGGTGGCACAGTGGTTAGCACTGCTGCCTCACAGCGCCAGAGACCCGGGT
>NC_057736.1:24828306-24850515 GCF_004010195.1 Chiloscyllium plagiosum
CGGGTCGGTGTGGACTTGTTGGGCCGTAGGGCCTGTTTCCACACTGTAATCTAATCTAATCTAATCTAATGACCTCCTGCTGGGTCCTCTCGTCCTTAAGAACATTCTGCACCATCTCTGAAGCATCCTTGATCCTTGCACCAGGGAGGCAACACACCATTCAGCTTGGTGCCTCAGACTAGAGAATCCCCTAACACAATTGGTATCTTAGAACCTGACATACCCCTCATTTTGCTCTCTACTATAAGGCATCATACAGTGTTCAGGCGGCAGCCAACACAAGTTCCAGAAGACTCCACCCCTGAGGATTAAGATGCCAAGAAGAAGCCCCACCATCAGCCTCATCATCAATCTCCATCAGCTCAGTTCCACACACATGGTGATGTATAGATTTGGCAGGACAGTCAGGTGAGCACCACACAGATCCTGGGGCTTTCCTTCTTTGGACAGCACTCAGGTTAGTGACATCTCCTCCATGATTGATCCCACCACTTCCAACAGGCAAGCTCAAGGGCAGTATCACTGCCACGGTGTAGGAGATCCACCAATGCCCCATGTCTCTAGAAGGTGCCTGCCTCAATCATCCAAGACACAGGGAAATGAAACTGAACAGACTGTCTCCATCTCAGCAAATCTGTCACCCAGATGTTGGAATAGAAAACTTTAATAATTACGAGCACAACAGTCGATTGTACTTGTAAACATATGAAAGGCATCAATCATTATTTTGTGATTATTCATGATTGCTCAGATGTCTTATAACCTATCATAATATCAGAACAAATGGTCAAAGCATGCCCCATGTTTCTGACAGTGTGATGTCTAGAAAGGTATTAGGGACACTGACAGTAATGCTGAGTAAAGTGTGCTGGATTTTTGTATATTCTTCATTGAATGTTTATGTGAATTGTTATTTCTGCAATGAACATAATAGAGAACATGGCTGTGAGAGTTGGCACAACTAGTCCCTCATCTGTGCAGGATAGAGAAGATGGACCCACACAATTTTCACTGGGTATAATGAGACGAGTGTAGTTTGGTTCAAACCACATGGGTGGTGGTGTTCTGGCTGTGGCAAGCTGTGATATAGATATATACTAATCCCTAAGGTATCCTTGAAAGCAACACTCACTTCACACAGTGTTTCACTAAGCTCTGCTCCCCTTACTATTCTCGATGGTAGAGGGAAAAGGTTTGGAAATGGCTGTGCAAGGGTGGATTGCCCAGCTAGATTTGTAGCCTAGCAAGGCAATGGCAGTCAGATTCTCCGGCAATAAAGTTATGGTCATGCAGAAGTGTCATAGAGTCATAGAGATGTACAGCATGGAAACAGACCTTTCACTCCAACTCGTCCATGCCAACCAGATAACCTAACCTAACCTAACCTACTCTAACCTGACTTGCCAGCACTTGGCCCATATCTCTCTAAATCCTTCCTATTCATATATCCATTGAGATATCTTTTAAATGCTGTAATTGTACCACTCTCTGCGTAAAAAGGTTGCCCCTTAGGTCTCTTTTATATCTTTCCCCTCTCACCCTAAACCTATGCCCTCTAGTTCTGGACACCCCATCCCAGGGAAAAGATCTTGTCTATATTTATCCTATCAATGGCCCTCATGATTTTATAATCCTCTATATGGTCACCCCTCAGCCTCCGACCCTCCAGGGAAAACAGCCCCAGCCTGTTCAGCCTCTCCCTGTAGCTCAAATCCTCCAACCCTGGCAACATCCTTGTAAGTCTTTTCTGAACTCTTTCAAGTTTCACAACATCCTTCTGATAGGAAGGAGACCAGAATATTCCAAAAGTGGCATAACCAATGTCCTGTACAGCCACAACATGACCTCCCCACTCCTGTACTCAATACTCTGACCAATAAAGGAAAGCATACCAAATGCCTTCTTTGCCATCCTATCTACCTGTGATTTTACTTTCAAGGAGCTATGAACCTGCACTCCAAGATCTCTTTGTTCAGCAACACTCCCCAGGATCTTACCATTAAGTGTGTAAGTCCTGCTCTGACTTGCCTTCCCAAAATGCAGCACCTCGCATTTATCTAAATTAAACTCCATCTGCCATGCCTCAGTCCATTTGCCCATCTGATCAAGATCCCATTGTAATCTGAGGCAACCTTCACTGTCCACTACACCTCCAAATTTGGTGTGATCTGCAAATTTACTAACTATATTTCCTATGTTCATTTATATAAATGTTAAAAAGCTGTGGACTCAGCACTAATCCTTGTGGAACTCTACTGGTCACAGTCCTCCAGTCTGAAAAGCAACCCTTTACCACTACCTTCTATCTTCTACCATCGAGCCAGTTCTCCCTGTATTCCATGAGTTCTAACCTTGCTAACCAGTCTCCTATGAGGAACCTTGTCAAAAGCCTTACTGAAGTCCACATAGATCACATCTACCGCTCTTCCCTCATTAATCGTCTTTGCTAATGATGTGTGGTCTTTGCGTTGATTAAGCTTCTCCACAGTCATGGCTTCCTTGAAAAGCTTATTTGGATTTATGGACTTCTCCTCACCTTCTACAAAATCCGCCTCACATCAGGAAGACTGCTATTCTCCAGGCTCTTCCCTTGCAGCATCTGTCCACATTGCCACCCCAGATTGTACAGTGCACATCATACACCACTATTCATCATCACACCCTCTGGAGTGTGTATTCCAGTGGCCTTCCCGGCTAGATAAGAGAGCCGGATCAGATTTTAACAAATGGAAAGGTGTGTTTGATGGTGACTCTGGTGCATACATGAACCTGTCTCTATGGTTACACTCTGGAGTTGTTTCATAGGCTTCACCCAGCCATACACAGGTGATCCCCCTCATCACCAAGGTCCACTCAGCACCCCAGCCTGGAGTTGGAAGCTGCTTGGTGAGCTGTAAGCTGCACAAAGTGGACACACAGTAGGCAGCTCTCTGGGCACGCACCTGCTGTACATTCACGGACCGACACCTTTTACAATTCACACGTTCAGCTGATTGTCACCGGGTAGTTTTTATGACCATAAGTACAGTCTATGACCCTTTACACTTGAGGAAACCCAACAATAAGATCAAAAATGTGTGACCTTACAACCTGTTTGAAGTAGATAAAATCATTGGCATGATAAAATAAAGCATCAGAATCCCTTTATGCCCCTATGTGTGGCAGCCTGTGAGATGCCACCCTGGAAGCTGCCACTGGCATGGAATTTGATCATCACCATAAACTTAAGGAGATGGGCTCTCTTCCCTATCACTCCAGCTGAATATATTGATAAATAATCGGGTAGATCATGGAGTCCATTTCCTATCACATCCTCAAACATCTCTGGCACTAGCCCATGCCCATTTGGAGGTAGAGTGTTCTTGTCTGGTGGATGTGCTGGTACATCAGCGTTATCTTCACTGATGCCTTTTCTGGATATCTGCATTCAGAATGGCCTCCCGCCCCTGCTACACTGCCTGCTGTTGGTTTCACACACTCTGCTGTTTGTCAGCAAGAGCTTTCCTTCTTCTTGGTGTATTTGAGTCTGAAAGGATTAATCCTGAGGAATGCCAGAGCCACCACTCGCAATGATGTCCTATGGATTTGTGGGCAGAATGGCTTAGAATCTCAAAGGACTGAATCTTAACATCTGGTCTACTTCAAAGTTTCTGTAATGATATCTGTTATATTATATAACATGTGGCTAATGTGCAATAAGCTGTGTCTAGTTAGCTATAAGAGACTTTTCTAGTTAGACCAGGAAGTGGTTTTCCTCCACCAGACTAGATCAAGCAGGCTCTGTCATCTCTTACACTGAAAGAGGATGGTGCCAGGACCCTACACCATGAGCAGCAGCTCATACAGTTAGTTAGCTGGCACGGCCTGATCAAACTCCACATTCTCTCACCCCTCATTGAAAGTTGTAGGAAAATGGGGTGGATGAGACCCATGGTTCTGGTGGTAATCACGCTGTGTGAAATGTGCAGACATACATGTAAGAGTATGTTTATCTACAGGGTTCATTCATTTTACTATTCATTGGGGATCCTGCTAGTTGGCCAATTCTGAGCAACATGAATTCTACCCAACTGACCAACTTCGATCTAAATTACTTACAATAAAAGTGCATTTTAGTGAGCCACAGACAATGATATGTGTTAACTCGAAAGCCAATCCTGTACTTTCTACCCACCCTCTGTTTGCCGCACCCTAACCTCCCAACACACTTGACCCCTCCAATGTCAGCATTCCTTTCCCCTCTGTATTCTTTAAAGTTCATTTTCATGGACCCTGTAACCACACAGCATCTCTCCCCCTGTGCCAATACCCATGACCTTGTCAATGCTCACTCTGACCTTGCATCTCCAGGACACCTCTTCCATGTTTTTGTTTGCTCCCATAATTCACCCCACGAGGTCTTCCCCAAATATGGTTCTGCACCATCTGCCCTTGTACCAAATATCGCTTCCACTTTGACTGTGACTGTTTCCTTAGCCATCAGCTTCCTCAATTCAACTTTCAGAACCCCATCATTAATATCACTAATACTGCTCTTCAGGCCCTACCTCCACCTTTTAATTCCTGCTTCATCCTACTCCTGACTGCAATGATGATTTTCAGGACCAACGCTGTTAAATCGAGACTGGGCAGAGAAATCATGGAAATTTTCCTACTTCTGGGTCCTTTAATCCAATGTACATCATCAAAAATCATTTAACCCTCTGCCCACCATTCCCAGTCCTAATAGGAACTATTTCAAAAGTGCCTAAAGTAATAATGGGGAGATAAACAGTGCAAACAAACATCTAGACAAAATGTCACATCAATACTTCCTACTCAGACGAAGGTCTTATTTCCCCAAACTCAGGTATTTAATATGACCACTCCAATGCTGAAGCACTGCCTTTCATTTATATTTATAGGAAGGAAGGTTAATAAACCCTCATTTGTTTTAAAAGGAACAGCTTCACTGCATTTGCTTTAAATGCTTGCACCACATTAACAGCAGTGAATTCTGCAGGTACAGATTCAGTCTGTGAATGTTTTACATGGTATCAACATGGGTTGATACAGATTACCCTTGGCTGGTGACTCCACAACTAGGGACATTGTCTCAGGATAAAGGACAGGCCATATCAGATGTAGATGAGAAAGAATTTCTTCACTAAGAGGTTGATGAATCTTTGGAATTCTCTATCCTATAGGGATATTGAACCTCAATTGTTGAGTAGGTTCAAGACAAAACTCAATACATTTCTGGAAACTAATAACAGTATGGGACATGGAGGTAATGTGGGAAACTGGCATTAGGGAGGTGATCAATCCTGATCTAGAATGTCAGGATAGGTTCAATGGACTGAATGGCCTTCTGTTGTTCCTAGGTTCCCATGTTCCGATGATACTATCTTCTAGTTATTACAGCCTCAGCCTGGTCTCCAAATTTCCCAGGAGCAGAGGCTGGGATTTAGGATTTTAAGATTTTAGGATTGGATCAGCACGAACTGGGAAGTTTCTGAGGGAGGAAGGCTTCAGAGGGAATGCTGAAGAACCCCACCTACTGTTGCCACCTCCTGACCTGAACACTCCAGAACCCACCTCACCATCCTCCTTGGCCATTCACTCATGACACATCACTGTTATAGATCATTATATCCCACTCTTTGCTGGAACAAATGAGGGAAACAGGCAAAAAAGTGAGAATTCCTGAAGCAAGTCCACTGCCTTCAACAAGGGTATGCTCATGCACTGCTGGACCAGGTCAGCAAGAATAAGATGGTAGGTGTTTATGTTTTACAGTCTAGAAAGAAAAGATGCAATGAAATTCCTCAATGAAGTATCTATTAATTATGAATGATTAGGTGTAGCTAGAATGTTACTGCAATGCATGTTCTGGAGAAGGGCACAAAATACAAGTTAAATAAAAGATAATGTGAAGAAAACATGAATTAAGATCACACTTCTTTAAGAGTTATAAATGGAACAGTCCATTAAACTGTTCAACATGCCCTAGAAGAATAATATGTTTCCAAAATACAATTGGACGACCTGAACAGGAGACTAAATGTAACAGGGGATTGAAAGCAAAAGTTAACTATCTTGTCTAGTTTTACTTTGGTAATCATTCCTTAATTCAATTTAAATGGTAGAGTTTTAAAATCTAGCTATTTGGAAACCAAATCCTCAACCTGACTTCAGATAAATATTGTAGTATTATTTTGGTTCCCATCAAGGTTACCGGTTTGCGAGAAAAACCAAGTCACATTGAATAATATCACAAAGGTAGCTGAGTGTTCACAAAGAGCATGACCTGACCTGGATTTCAGCTCTGAAATGATTTGATAAACTTGCAGTTGTTTGAATTCCCAAGTACTTCAAGTCCATTGGCAATAAGCCAATAGAAATCTGAACTGTATAGAAGTTGCTTAACCAGGAAGGGACTTGGGGGTGAGGTGCTTCTCATTGTCAACCTGGGATCCAGTGGACACTTGAATGCATGGACATAAATCAACTTCACAGCTTTCAAAAGTATCTTACCTGGATTCCCTTCTGCTATCTATCGAACCAAACAAGAACGCAATCCAGTTAAGGGCCAGCCAATTATTACAAAATGCACTGAGTCCTGGCAGCCCATTAAGCAGAATGAGTTGTTGGCTGCTTCTTCTGCCTTGACTGGTGTAGTGACCACCCAAGCTGCTCCTAGAGTGCCTGATGCCTGGCAACAATTCATAAACTCCAGTTCCTATAGTAAAGTCAGGAAAACAGATTACTGATGTCAGTTGTAAAGTTACAGCATTTAAACACAAGATTTAAATAGAAAAGGAATCCAAGTGGAATTTCTTTGGAATGTGTTGTGGAATAATTTGTGTGGTTACTTCCAACCTTAGACTGACCCTGTCTTGAACTAAGATAGTCTAATATAGCTACAATATTGACATCTTGATATTTTTCTTATCAATCTGTTCAGGGATGTTATTACATTCCTCTGGAGTGGATTGAACTTGAAACTGGGCCTTCTGACTCAGAGGTAAGGACACAACCACTGCACCATAAAACCTTTAATTGTGAATCTACCCAACAAAGCGAAAATTGTCCAGGTATGTCATGCCCATGACAAGCAGCATTGACAATTGCTGCCCTGTCAGATCATTCTTAATCACGAGCAAAATGAAGACAGGTTTTGCAGACAGTGCTGTTATGGAGCACACAGCAATGGCTTACTTGTTGAAGCTCAGTTGGAATTTCATCAGGATCACTCAGTTCTGGACCACATTACAGCCTTAATCCAAACATAGATTAAAATCTTGAATTACATTGGTGAGATGAGATTATCTACCCCTGAATTTAAGACACTAAGGAACCTATTAAAAATGGTGTCACTAGGAATTAGACAAGAAAATGCTGCTGATTGGAGCTGTACAAAGGAGGATGGTTGTGTTTGTTAGAGGCTAATGAGCTCAGCCCATGGACATCACTGCAGTTTTAGGTTCTGGACCTAAGGTTAGTATGCAGCATAGTTAGCTGCAGCCTCTTCATCAATGACTTCTCCAACATAACATCAAAGATGGGAATGTTTGCTGATGATAGCAGTGTTTAGGTCCAATTTGCATTTTCTTTAATGATGTAATGGTTCACAACAGTATGGAACAAGACCTGGACAACATCTAAGGTTGTGTTGCTATGTGGCAAGTAGTATTCACACAAGCCAAGCACCCGACAAGTTCCAACTCCAACAACAGAGAGTCTGACTCCCCTCCCTTTGACATTCAGCAGCACTGTCATCGTCACATGCCCAATTATCAACAAACTGGGAGTCAGCATCAACCAAAAACTTAACAGAATTAGTTACATAAATATTGTGGCTACAAGAATAGCTTGTGGCTACATATTTTGTGGTGAGTGACTCACCTCCCACTTTACTACCAGCATCAAGGCAAAAGTCAGGAATGTGAAAGGCAGCAGACATGAGTGCACCACCATCTATGAGTTTCCTTTTATATTACATACTATCCTAACATGGGGACATATATTGCCCATATGCAACTTACGGGATCACAGCCATGGAATTTCCAACTTAACAATACCACACAGCAAAGAATCAAAGCTGCAGCTGACTGACACTTTCTAAAGGGCAACTAAGCGTGAGCAATAAACATTGTTTTGTAAATTAAAGTGAGAGTCGGTGGTGAGCAATAAATACCGATACTCACGTTAATTTACAAAACAAAATATTAGAGACGAGGGGGAAGGAAGGAAGAAGATTTAAACCAAGGACAACAGTCAAACATTAATTTAAAAAGTAAAATAAAGTTGTCCACAAAAAGCATAAGTGAGAGCATCACTATACTAATAAAAATGATTTAATAATAAACTGTTGGAAGCTTTTGTAAGCAAGGCAAGAATCTATGTAATTAGGACTATTTTTAAAAAAGAATGAAAAATTAACACAGGGGCTTTCATATCTTTTGCGCGATAGGAGAGCAGGATGTGGTGTAGAAAATCTGTCAGGGAGCAACTCAATGTAATTGAAAGTAAGGAGGATGGAAGCAGCATTGATTTAGATAGAAATGAAGGACAGCAGATAGGATTAGTCAGTTTGAGAAATATTTGTGGATAAACCCAGGAAAGTTCACTCAAGTTTCCTGGGTGGTAATAAAATAGTGATTAGTGCAGAGTAATAATTAAAGGCAATTTTGTCAGCTGTTTTTAATATTGACTATGGTGCCTAATGTGAAAATCCAGTCGTATGTGTAAATTTATGAAAGTGATGTAGAATTTGTTTCTATAACAGCAAACAAGCGAAACAGCATCAGGGAGTTCAGTCCTTGGACTGATTTTAGTTAATTGAGATAATGAGGTATCAGAAAAGGAACATGTTGGATCAAGGAATCACTTTGCTATCACACAGAGCAAAACCAGACTGGAAAATTGAAGGAAAACTTTAAAGAGCTTGATTTGAGACAAACTAACGCAAAAGCAAAAATGAATTGTGAGAAATACGGTTTCTAAAAATATGATGCAAGTTTAAAAGCTATTTTTGTCAAAATGAATAGAGGATAAAATTTTTAAAAAACGCCATTGCTTTCAAAACAAAAAAGAATTAAGAGAAAAAGAGAACATATTCAAGTTAGTTAATTTAAGTTTTGAACAGGTTGAAAAGGTCTATATAAAGGCTGCATAAAAATCTAAGTATAAAGATATACAAAGGGAGCACATGAGGAAAATATGATAGCAAATATAAAGAAAGAATGGTAGAACCTTCTTCAAATATGCTCAAAGACAGCAGAGAAGGAAACAAGACACTAAAAATTTGAAAAGAGTTGTATGTGAGAACAGCAAGGTTGCCGAATTATTTATGCACTATCACCAGTGTTAACATGGGAAAAGAAATGTTAGCAATAATGAATGTTTACAGAGGAGTGATCATTTTGACTCATGGAAAGGAAGTGCCAAGTAGGTGGCAGACACTGATTGTGGAAAAGACACCACCCCCAAGAAGGCAGAGATGGCTATAGACCCACTTACAAATATTATCCAGATATCATCACAATAAGAGCAGATCAAAAGACTAAAAGGTGATAAATATAGCTCCTGTCTTCATAAAGTTAGTGTAGAATCATTTAATTTGAAACCTCTAAGTTGCAGTGTACAAGGCTAGTTTGAAACGGTGCTGAGTGTATGCGTAAGAAATAATTTGAGAGGTACACATTTATGTGGAGCAGAAGTATGAAGTAGAAGATTGTTTTTGAGATTACACTTGATTTTATATTTAGATTTCCAACCTTTTGGTGACAGACCCTAGGTATTATTTATCTTTGGAAAATATGTTACGTAAAAATGAATTTAAATGACTAGTTGAAAGAAATAAATAAGGAGTCAAGGAAATGAATGGAATGTGGCTATTGGTGTTGCATTGTAGGAGTGATACTGGGTGATACTATTGTTCACCTTCTTAGAATTGTGTTAGAACCCTAACTCAATGGAATATTGCCTCTATATACGGAGAAGACCAAAATGAATGCACTGGTAAAAGAATGCAGCCCCTGAAAGATTTTGAGATACCTGATAACTGGCAGAAAAATGGAAAATGCAGCTAAGTGTAAAATGGTGAGATTGGCAAAAGGAAAAGGTGATGTGCAATATGTACACAATGGTGATATACTGAAGGTATCAGAATTGGAAGATCTTATAATAAAGTACTTGAATTACTGAAGCTACAAATCCAAATGTTGATAAGTGCTAACAAGGATATATGACAGGGTGCATGATAGTGATTGAAAGAGATGATCTTAAAATTGCATGTGATCTTATTAAAATACAGTTTACCATATTTTATGCACTGTCTCAAAATCTGTATCATGCCAATGAATAACGCTCAGTGCGAGGCTGTAAGAATAGCACAAGAGTTTAAACAGATGAATCATGAAGAGAGGCAATCCATCCTTGAAACTTTTCTTTCTTGA
The DNA here is from genome assembly GCF_004010195.1 of Chiloscyllium plagiosum. Lineage (NCBI taxonomy): Eukaryota > Metazoa > Chordata > Chondrichthyes > Orectolobiformes > Hemiscylliidae > Chiloscyllium > Chiloscyllium plagiosum. The sequence continues at coordinate 24,838,749 of NC_057736.1, forward strand.
AAATAAAGGAAAAAGCTTATAAGATCAGGAACTGCCTTGATAACTTGTAAGAAGTTGCTTTATGCTGCATGTAGAATTGTAGAATTAGAAACAGAGATTCAAGATAATGATAATGAAAATTAGAATAAATAAGCAGCTCAGGCAAAATGGCAATTTACTTTCATTTACTTTCCAAAAATAGTGATCAATATAGAACAAACTGTAGATTGTACAATTAATAAGAAATTTAACTGGTTTGAAATAAGAAAATACAAAATGATAATAATGTAATAATTTTTACAATTGAAGGGATTCACAGTAAAGTTTATAAATTATATTTTGTCATAAAGATTGCAAGGAATTGGATGGAGGAGCTCAATAACCTAATGGTGAACTAAAGTCTTCTCCTACCTGAAATATATTTTTGGTTTATCCTAACCTCTGAATTTGTGATACCTATGTTATCAGATCAGACTAACACTCGGGACATAGATGTGGCATTGATCTAGCTGCTAATTTAACCTATTTAAAGTAAACAGGTGAACATCGGTGTTAAAATACTGATTCTGAAATGTCATATGAATATGGTCAGCTTCTATTTGCTTTTGTTGCCAATACCAAACTTCTTGGTTTATTTTAACATTGTTCAGTTGCCTGAGTTGATGTAGCCTACATTTCTGAATGTTCTCCACTTAGAGCTTTCAGTATCGTTCACCAATCCTTGATGGGATGTAATATAGGTTACTAAGGTAAAAGCATGACTTATATTTGATGTATTAGGCTGCAAATGGTGCAAAAGAAGTAAATTTCAGAGTAAGGGAACTAATAGCACTCCAAATGAATTATTAACTGTCACTGGCACTGAAAATATTCTTCCAGCTGCATACAAGGTTGCCAATGTTTTTCACTTTAATCACTTTACACAAAGATAGCAGATACATATACGATAGGATACAATTCTGAGAAGACCTTGATGTCAGAGATGGTTTTGATGAAACTTTCTGCTAATTGGATGCATTCTGCAACTCTGCTGTGGCAAGACACTTTAGGGAGGATGTTACTAAACTGTAGGATTCTAACTTCTATCTTTTGAAATTGAAACAAATGAAAACACAGTTAGTTGTGGAGGAGGACTGTTTGCTGAGCAATCTGTACCAGAGAGAGACAGCGCAAAGCTCATAGGGAAACTGATTTCTAAAGCCTCTCCCGGTTCAGGCCCAAGTAAGGAGAGAAACATAAACAAAAGGAACAGTGATAAGAACAGATAGGGAAATACGGAATAACAGAGAGGCAGACAGACAACCAGAATCCCATACAGACAGGCAAAAAGACATACAGAAATAGCAATTTTTTTAAAGTAATTGTACTACTTTAGCATTTTGAAGGAACTTGTGTTTTTGAGGAAGAGCACAGAGACAGTCTGGATTTTCAAGCAGTCTGCGCTTGCTGCCCGTTTGCTTTGCATGATGTCTCACAACAATGTAAGATGTTATAGCAATGCTTATATAACCCAAGCACAAAATGATTTGATTGGACATAAAACTATCAATTTGGCTTTGCTGTACACTTATTTCAAGAAGTCAATACCATTTTGTGTGCAGAGGAAAGAGGAAAACCACAAAGTATTATCCATAGTAAGAAATGAAAGCATTGACTTTTGTAATCTGGAACATTATGATCTATATAAAGCAGCTCTACAGAGATCTTTCAAGTCTCCAAAAAGATGCTACTCAAATGAACATATTCTCTCTATTGCCTGGTTACTCAGAACATGTAGTGTAATGATGAGAAAAAAAGAGGATGAGGAAGAACATTGTATATTTGTATAAAAAAACTCATTTGTGAAGGTGATAGTCCATCCTACATGAGTAACAAAATACATGTAGTTCTAAGCATTCCTAGTTTAAAGAAAACAGCCAAACTTATTGATCTTTCAAGCAGGCCATCAATAGGAGAAAAGTAACTTGCAGTTCTAGTGACTGACGCCACATTACAACATTATGACTGATATATTACAACATTATGCCTACAAGACTACAGTGACTAAACATTAGAAGTACTTAAATAACTAAAGCACTTTTGGAAGTTCTGAAGCATTGGAAAGTGTCATCTAATAATTTCCTTTGCTGCGTCTTAGTTGTTTATTTTTTAAAACTCACTCTTTAATTACTCAGTTTTTACCAGTTGGTAATGGGAATGCAATTTTGGCCTGTGTCAAATTCAACAACAGTCAATCAGAGCAAAGTGCAGAAATATTTTGGCTGGATCGTTACCTCTTGAACTGGAAAAATTATCCAAGATGTACCTGGACATACATAAAAATACATTTGTCTCTTTATATCTAACCAACATTTGTTGGACAATTGTGGGTGATTGGACTACTGTCATTTAATCCAGGAGTTAATTAATCAGATTACTGAATAGTTTTTAACTTTATTCTCCAGCTGCTACATTTATAATAAAGACCTGCAAAGGAAGAATGTGCTAACTGATGATGGATACAAAAGGAACTGGTCCTTCGTGTTCCTCACAGTCAGTGCCTCTCCATGTGTTACCAAAGTTATCTATAAATTTAATCACGTAAATAGCAATGTGGAAGTATCTTATCTCTTTGAATTCTTCTTTTGATGGCTATTTTTTGTTGCAGAAAGTAAGGTTTCTTTTAACATTAAATGTTCCACAATTAAGAGTAACTCAATTACATCTTTTTGGTTTAGAATACATACTTTTCCAAAGTGTAGGATATCACTGTGGATCTCTGTTAATCTGTGAACCAAATCTCCAAAATGATGTTTGGTGGCATTACATTGAGCACCTTCCAACCTTTGCACATTATCTTCTTGATTAAATGCTCTTAAAACTCCAGAACTTCTTATGTGAAGACTTTCTTGACCTAATCAGTGAAATACTGAGAGACTGCTGTAATGATGTACATGTCATCTTTCAGATGAGGCATTAGTTGAAGGTCCATTATCCTTCATAGATCAACATAAAAGATGCCACAACGAAGAGAAGAGAACATTTTTCCTAATATAATGGCTAACAATTTCCCTCAACAAACATGCTGAAACACAATATGTTATCACATTGTTATTTGTCAGACTTATTTTGCATGAATTGGCTGGCACATTTCCTGTGTTACAACAGGAATTACACTTCAATAGTGCTTCACCAAAATAATTTGAATGTTGAAAATTGAAACAGAAAATCCTGCAAATAATCAGCAGGTCAGACAGCATCTGCCACATCAGAAATGTTTTGGATTGATGACCTTTAAACAGAAATTAGCAATGGGCTAAGATATATTATCCCATGGGATTTGAGTATATAGATTCTTCATGTGTTTTTCTGAAAGTTATCTTTCTACTATTTTAGCGGAGATATTTGTCTGCATTTTGCAGCTAGCTATGAAGTAATGCCACAAACTCCTAATCCCAAAGAAAGTCGCTCATGAAGATTTAGCTACCTCTATAGTGCAGATTTGCCCTTTCCTGCTGTTAATTTGAATCTAGCACCAAGTAAGGGTAGTGCCAGGCACCTAGCAATTACAACACCATCAACGAAGGTGAATAGCCAATTACAACATGGGCAATGAAGCAGGAAGTAAAATGCATTGATCAAACTTCCCTGTTCACTAAATTTTACTGAGAGCAAAATAAATAATTGAGACAGACACACAGGATTAAGGTAGAATATGAAGGATGACAAACAAATATTTTTTTTTCAAAACTTAGCATTTTTGATCACAATGAAAAGATTTGACATGCTATAAATATAAATTATGTTTTGCAGGGTCAAAAAATGAATGGCAGTAAATCTGAACATTTAACAACTCACTTACACCCATTTAAGTTTATCAAAGGTTTCTTAAAAGGGAATGCAAAAGGGAAAGTTTTTGTCAGTATCAGTTGCAATCTAGGGACCTTAAACAATATGTTCTCTGCAGATGTATAGAAGCATTGATAGAATCTTCTGGATTGAGCTGCTCATGTGTGATTTCCAGCAGTTGTTGGCAGCTTCCACGGAGTAATGATGGCAAGTGCTGATGGCCTTGCCATTGCTTATCGCAACAAAATCCAGGCTAGTATCTCATTGGGAATAAATGGATTAACACCTTTGGGAAAAACATGAAAGAAATTTCAAACGAGGATATCATATGTTGATATCATATAAGTTTACAGCTTTAGTATGGGACTGATTCTGTGAATATGCCATAACTGATACAATTTTTCCCATCCATGACTTAAATGTGTTGAATCAATCACATGGATCCCTAACATAAGGCCAGCAACTCAGGTGGGGGATTGAACCAGAAACCTTCTGTCCTGGACTTACAGCTAAGTTATGTTTTGAATAAATCCACTCAGACATTAAGGGAGCTTTTGTTGTGATCTTTATACTTTTCAAAGCGGTAATTTATTTTTCCCACAGCAGCAAGTTTGAAGGGCTCAGTGGCCTTTTCTTCTTCCATGCTTTCATATGTTCTCATGTTGTACTTGAAGTCCAGTATGGCAAATAAACACTGAAACCAATTTATTAATGTACTGGATGCCTTTGTTACTTTACAAATTCAAGGGAAGGTTGAATCTATCAATGTTATATATGATCAAGCATTTTAAGTAAAACTATCATTTGAAAGATATTTACATGAAGTTTTCTATCATGATAATTAATATTCTGTGCTAAAACTCTGCAATGATATCAGCTGTACTCACAGGCTGATTAATCTGCATGGTGGCATAGAACATATTTTCAGCTGTAAATGAGATAATTTAGCTTTAGAATTGCAAAATTGTTTCTTAATGGTCCTTTTGCTGACAATATTATTCCCTCACAATAATCTTTCAAAGGTTTTCTCACCTTCAGTCTTGTAAGTGCCATGAAAATGATATAATGAGAAAGCAACGTGTTTCTATTAAGTTTCTCTATTATTCTAAATAAGATTTTAACTATTTAAAATATAAGCTGATGCCTTCTATAAAAAAAAGTGAATTACTGCTAAAACTTATCAACTTGCCAGTGTCTATGACAATTTCCACCATAATGCAAAAGCTGTCTTACATATACACAGTGGATAATGGAAATCTGAGCTAGAGAAAATGTTGGAAATACTCAGCAGAACCAAATCTAATAAAAGATCATCAGGCTGAAATATTTATTTTGTTTCTTTCTTGTTAGATGCTGCGGAAACCACTGAAAAACCAACAACAATGTCATTTCAGCAGTACTTTTAACTATCATAAGCTCTACAAGCGAAGAGAGCACTTGGTAGAGTACATATTTTCACCTTGCTGTGGTAATTCAATTTTTTTACAATTATGCAACTCTTCCTCGATGCTTTTTCCTGTCTGGTTTCTTACTTAATTGATTATTTGTACATCAGAGTTTTGATAAAATGCAGGTATTTACAATAAAATATATGTAAAGCATGTAACTATACACGTGGAATATTCAGTCACCTGCTGAAACTTCACCTTCAGTGTTTCTTTAGCGAGTTTTGTCAGTGCAAGCTTACTATTTTCTTCCACTCTCAGAAAGGCAATGAGGAGGTAGGCTACAGGTTCACCCCAACCATAACAGGAATCAACCCTAGGCTATTCTGTACTATAAACTAGCTATCTAGCTAACTGAGCTAGCTCGGCCCATATTGGATTTTAATGTTAATGATGCTTGAATGATTTAAAAGGGACCACGTGGTATGGCATTATTTAAAATTATGGATCTTGGGCCATCACTATTGCATGTAATAACTTGTGTATGCTCACACTGTGTTCACTCCACTCAGGGTCATCTGAGTGTCCGTAATATTCCTACATTTTTTTCTTCTCCCTTCATCTAGAGTGCACTTTTACTCATCAATATTACTTACATGTGGGTGACTGAAGTTCACCATGGGAGGAAATACTGAAGATATAGTCAATGTTTTACTTCAGCCAATTTAAGCGCTATGTTTTGTGAAGATGTGGATTATCAATCTGATCCTGAAGTGTTTTGTTGATAAAATTTGAAGTTTTCTGATTATATGTTTCATTATCTTTAGCTCAGAAAGCACAGATTCACTCGCAGTTTTCACTAATTCTTTTACATCAACTCAGAGACAAATCAGAAGGCCCGTTTATATTATAAGTTGAAACCTATTTTGTGTCATTTCATACAGTACAGGTTATGTAAAAATTACTTGTCAGTGCTTTGACCAGACTGTAATATCTGCACTAATGCTGGAAATATCCACCAGGTCAGCCAACTGCTGAATAAAAACAGAAAATGCGTCTTTGAATGAAGCAGAAACCACTTTTATGCCATCATCTTCTGTTTTTCTCTCTATGTTCCATGTTGCTTCTCAATGAGTTATCTGCATTCTACAATGTCAGCATTTACGAATAGTTTAGATGAATATTTGAAGGAAAGATCAGTAAGGGCCTATGAAAGCAGGAACGTTCACTAAGTTAAGGTCTCATGCTGGGTGGCGAATAAACACAACATAGTCTATATGACCAGCAGACATATTTCTATTTAACTCTGATATAGTGATAAATATTCATGTTTAAATGATAAACCCATCAACAGATTTCATGATGTTTGATGTAAATTACAAAACTTCCAACCTTGGGTGACTGTCTGTGTTGAGTTTGCACATTCTCTCTGTGTCTGCATGGGTTTGCTCTGGGTGCTCCGGTCTCCTCCCACGGTCCAAGGTTAGGTGAATTGGCCATGTTAAAATTGCCCATAGTGTTCAGAGGTATGTAGGCTGGGAGCATTAGTCATGGAAAATGTAGAGTAATAGGGATGGGGAATAGGTCTGAGTGGGATACTCCTCAGAAGTTTGATATGGACTTGTTCGGCCGAATGGCCTGTTTCCACACTATAGGGATTCTATGATTCTATGATTAAGTGGTCATTTACATTCTAAGAAAAATATTTATGAAAATCCCCTCTAATTTAGTCTGGACACATTCAATTAGTTTATTCTAGCTCATAATACCTTTCAAGATATACAGCAAAATGTAAGAGTCACCTGATTCAATATCTGGAGTAGCACTGCAGTGTGTACTGCAGGGAAAGTTTTATCTGAAAACCATCCAGAGAAACGCCTTTGGATACTTTACAAATTTGAAGATAAATGTGAGTAGTTGTTTTTTTTATTTCAGCTGGTTCATGTTTTCAGGCAGTGACAATGATGTGATATTCCAAAGGAGATCATGAAAAGGCAACAAAAAAATCTTCCGTTTTTCTTAGTCTCTTTCATTTAACATTTTTACTTTTGATTTCTTGCTTCCCTCTTTCCCTGGCAACATTTATGATCTCTGCTCTTCTGGATTCTTTTAGACCAAGTGTGATTCCTCAGCTAAGAACTGTCTTTATCCAATGAAATTACTTTGGAAGCAAGCCAGAGTTACTCTCACTGGATCATTTCTCACTAGGAAGCACCATTTTCTATCATTTGACTCCAGTGTAATAATTGATTATGAATATCATGTGCTAGCAATCTTTTGTATGCCATTTCAGTAAATATTGTTACCTGAAAGTTTGCATTTTCGTAGCAAGTCTAGTTTTTTTTTGATTGCACATCATCTACAGTTTTACTCGTAGAATTTGCCACAAAGGAAATAAAACGTTTCTTTCACTCAAACAATTTTAGACTGGTGAGATAAAATGTACTAACAAACCTTTTCAAATGACACTGTCTCTGATTATTATAATTAATGGGGTGAGTGTGAAAAGGGACTCAACCCAACAAAGAATAAATGGAACACATTTAAAGCAGTCTTCTTGTCTATCTCCTGACACATTTTTTACCGTACATGTAAGGGGAGCAGTGTCTTGCTTAATGTGTCTCTTGCAATTGAAGCCAAAACCAACACTTTTACTATTAAGAGGGTCAAATCATGCCCTGGGATGAACTACCAGTGGTTAAAAGGGGCAGTACTTTTGCTCCTTCAATATGTAAAAGTCTTCACTGATTAGATTAGTGGATGAAAAGAAATATTCCAAATGTTGAGAATAATATTAAAATCCAAGGTAAACACATTTCTTTCTCCCTCTCTCAGCACTTCAACTGAGGGCTTCAATTAGATAACTATAGATGTACACAGGATATTATGTAGGCTGGCAGTGTGTTTGTTATGAGTGCGGGCATACTTAAATCTTAGCTTATAGTAGACCCTGTCACAGGTGGACACCTTGAAGAATTATATACAAGGTCTTGCTTAATCTATGTAGTAGTAAGTATACAACATTATATTCCAGAGGGCAAGCAGCAGAGAATCAAGACTACCTGACACATAAATCTACCAGCTTTACATTTCAGTTATATAGTATTGCAACAGTGTGGGAGAGATCTATCAATTAATCCATTCTATCACAATATGAGAGAGATCTACCCTGACACAGCCCATGTTTCAACAGACAGACAGAGAACAACCTGGTCTGCTCATTCTCTTAATAACTTCATAATATTTGAAGGAATACAATCTCACATAAAATAGAGGGAGAAATTTATAGAAATTGATAGTTTGATAGTATGGTCTGGTTGAACCATTTCTATTATTGTAAGAAAATGTTTAGACTGTTATTCCTAAATATTGGCACAACTGGATCAGTTAAAATGTCACCTGTATTGTAATAAATCAATTTTTGACCTCTTCTAAGGTTTATATTGTCAGAATTATCGAAAGTTAGCGTCAGTTAGGACGATACTCAGTCTCTTAGGAAAATTACAGCATTAGATAAGGGCACATTGTTTGTAGCACAGGAGGCCATTCGGCCCACAATGTCAGTGTAATTTCTTAGCAAAAGCAATCAGCAATTAATCTCAATTCATAATCCTATTTCATATGTTTAATCATCAATATTCTTGTTTCAAACATTGCTCTGACAAATTGCTGCACACACTAATAGATCTACATAAAAACCTCTTGTCCCCAATCTCTTAATAACAATTAAATTGATTAGCCGTCATCACTCAACCTTTAACCAGAGGAAATGAATCTTCCTCATTACGTTTTAGAGTGACTCAGGAATGAAAAAAACTAAAAAGCGAACTTAAATTTCAGTTTAGCTTTCCTTCTCCGATAGAATAATTATAACACATCAAGTCTGTCTTCCATATTCCAGCAAAATACGGCGGGTGCTGGAAACTGAAATAAAAAAGCAGAATGTGCTGGAGGAGCTCAGTACAGCTGTGGACAGAGAAACAGAGCTAGTCTCTCCAGACCTGGCAGTATCTTGAAGCGTTAATTTTGTTTCTCAGATGCTGACAGGACCTGTTGAGTTTCTCCGGCACTTTCTGTTGGTATTTGTCTTCTATGACGACAGTGTCCCGTTTCTGGAAGGAAGCCAGGTCTATAACAAGCACACGGAATGCTGGAGAAACTCAGCAGGTCTGGCAGCATCCATCAGGAGAGAACCAGAATCCGCAGGATTCCGCTTTCATTCGAAGGCCGCTGCTTCCCACCGTTTCCCTGTCCTTTCTACAATAGCGACACTAAACTCTGCCCCAGCCGTGGGCTACCGTGACCTGTTCAAACTTAGTGCAATTCTATATTTTGGTGAAATGGCAACAAAATGCAGTAAGGCTGTGGATCTGCCTCTGGGGAGAGGGTTACAGTCGTATTGAGGACTCAGCGGTTTCCGAATGAGTGTACATTAACTCTCAATCGTTTCTTTTCCCAAGAAAATTGCGTAAAGGAGATCGATTCCTTTATTAATGTATAAAGAAACCGTAAACGTTTACTAGATAGGAACTAGTGACCAGTTTAATTTGTTAACAGTTGGTCCTTATCTCTCTTATTGCTTGAAACTATTGACTTCCTACATAAGGAAGGTGTAATATGAGTGACTCGACTACAGGGTTATATTTTTTGAAAATCTTTATCGCAGCAGGACAAGTCACCATGTGCGAGGGTATATAATGGCCGGGCATGTGTGTGATTAAAATACAGCTCAGTATGGTGCAGAAACTGAGCTGCGCCTTTAATAATTGGCCTAATATTGGCCAGAGTCTACACTGACTGTGGCTCTAACATCTCCATGCGATGGCTCAGGGGCTGAACGCGTCGCCATCTTTCCCAGCACAAACAGACCAACTCGGTGCAGTTATTCCAACCAAACCAACTCTCCCTCATTATGTCTATCCGCCCCCTATCAGAATGAGCAATTATCCACTGACCGCCCTTCTCAAGAATATTCACTTATCAGAAAGTGCCAAGGAAACGTGAGCAACTTTTCAGCTGGGCGACTCTTCGCGGGTTTCTTTGGGATTATCAGATTTTAATCGGCTCCCAGTCGCACTGTGGCTGCCCTGACTGTGAGAGGGTGAGAGCACAGCTTCTGAGCTGTCTACCCTCCAAATCAGTGCACACAGCCGGAAAGTCCAAGATCAAGCCAGCAGGGGAACGAAGCCGGCGTTTTCTTGATTATTCGGTGTTTGTCGAGGGCACTAGCCTGACGCTTTTGTATCGTCCAAATTAATCCGAGTTCGTCCTGTGATTAATCATTTATCCCCGGGCCCATCCGTCTCTAGCCAACCGGCTTCCATGAATGTTGAGGGCATGCTGTTGGATTCGGTGTGAAGGTTTACCAGTGAGTTCAAAAGCGGGGCAGTCCCAGTCAAACCCGCCGAAAGGACAGAGGCTGTAAGGCGGCGGCGTGGTGGGGAAGGACTCCCGACCCTGTTTGTCCCACTCCACCGCTCCCATCCCTCCCCCACCCCCAACCTCCTCCTCCTGGGTGCTGCCTTTAAAAGGGTTAACCCGGTGCCAGATTGACAGGAGACTGTGGGAGACTTGTCAGAGAATGGGAGGACTCAAGTCAAATCCAGCAGCATTTCATTTCCTTTCCCCGTTCACTTCGATCTTTGACCACTTCATGAACTGTGTCTGTGTGCCCGTGTCTCTGTGAGTGTGTGTGTCTGTCTGTGTGTGCCTCGCCTTGAGTAGCACCCTCTTCCGTGTTGGGAAATCAGTTGTCTCTCCCCCTCCTCCCCAAACCCCGGTGGGGTCCGGATCAGCTCTCCTCGTTTCCGCATCGGTTTGGAATCCAAAGGGATTTGCCACCAAAGGGACAGTGTAACGTTGTGGAGCCGCAGGGTGACAGACTCTCTCTCCCTCTGCCTCTCTCTCTCTCTCTCACACTCTCTCCCTCCCTCTCTCTGTCCATCCCTGAGAGGCTGGCACTGCCCAGGGCTCCCTGCCCTCTCTCTGTCTGGGGATGTACCAGGGTTTGGCGAACCCACCGCCTTACACGGCGCACCCGGACCCGGTAGGGAGCTTCCTGCACTCGGCCAGTTCAGCGGTTTATGTGCCGAGCTCCCGGCTGAGCGGGGCTTTCCCATACCCCCAGCAGGCCAGCCCGCTGTCCCCACACCCAGCCTGGGCTCAGGCACCAGCGGCGGCGGGCAGCGGAGGGCCGGAGACCCCGTGTAGCCGCCACTCCTCCTCCTCCTCCTCCTCGTCCTCTTCCTCCTCATCCAGCCCTCCCGGAGTCTCTCCCCGGGAGACCGCCTTCAGCAGCCCGCTCGCCATCTCCTCCGCCGCTGCTGCCGCCGCTGCCGCCGCCGCTGCCGTCCGGGACCAGGTCAGCATCAGCTGGACCCTCAGCGGCTCCTTCCCCAACCACTACCCGCAGTACATGAGCTCGGAGGCGGCCAGTGCCTGGAGCCCGGCTCCACTGGAGAACCCTGCCTTCAGCTTGATCCCAGCTCGCAGGCACGGCGAAGGTAGGAAAGGGCAGGCTGGGGGTGGGGGTGACATGTGGACAGACCGGGGGTGGGGGGTGACATGTGGACAGA
>NC_057736.1:24850621-24895699 GCF_004010195.1 Chiloscyllium plagiosum
GTGGACAGACTGGGGGTTGGGGTAAGCTGGGGGAAGTAACGGGGCGATGTCTCGGCTGTGTCTGTCGGTAAATATGAGTCGATTGGAGAGTATCAGAACAAACCAGAGGGAATCGAGGGTTGAGGTGGTTTTGCTTTACTAAAAGTAACCTAGTAGCAACTTCCCACAACGACTGGCCCTCACCAACACTGCTATATTGGCCTCTCCTGAAATCCCGACAGCCGCAATTTACACCGAATTGAAACACTCGCAGGTTAATACCAGGGAATGGAGGTTAGCCAGTGGGTATAGATTGTGATGAGGACGTGTGTCAGTTAGTTCACCCACAGAAATCTGCGTAATGTCAGAAAGCGAGCACGGGTTTCTGACTGTGCGATTATCTGCTGAATGTATATGTAATAGTGTGGCAGCATTTATAGCTCAAAAATGTGTTGCTGGAAAAGCGCAGCCGGTCAGGCAGCGTCAAAGGAGCAGGAGAATTGACGTTTCGGGCATAAAATCGTTACCTTTGACAACTTGAAAGATCTGCGAGATCTGACTGGAGTTAGTGATGTTTGTGTTGTAACTGGGAGGAACGGCAGGAAGGCTCTAGCGAGAGGTTTTCGGGTCTCTGTCCCGACGGATTGAAATTATACAAATACAACCCTGATAGTCTGGTGCGAAAAGCAATTTTCTTCCAGACACTCGTTTCATAATCTGTGTTAATGTTGCGCCAGATATTTGTAATCTGTCGAATATTGGGCTAGGTTAGACGTTGCATTGAATCAAAAGTAACAGCAGTGTTGGCTCTCTTACTGATGGATACGGGGCACATCGGAGGCCTTGCACTCACTGGCACAGTTTGCTGCTCTCACCGAGCTGAATATCTGTGGGTGAGATGTGTTGCAGCTGAACCACAAATTTGTTCGTTTGGTCATGTTCTTCAGACAGGTGAAGAGAGAATTCCCTTCACTGTGATTTGATCAATTCATAGCAACGAGAATAAGAAAAATAAACAGGTCAGTTAGCTGGCTGGTGTCGAGTGGAAAGGCAGGTGCCTGGTCCAAGTTCAGATGACCGTGCCCTGAGGATTCTGTCACTCTCTACAAAAAATACTGAACGTGTCGAACACACCCACGGGGTAAAGTTCTTTTCAACCCTGCGGTTTATTTTCATTTTGTGATTTGGAACATTGAGTCTGCCCCAAAATGTAGTTTGTTCCACATGGCGATTGAGTAATCATAATGTTTCACTCTAAAACGAGTGAAACAGAATGTGGTTTCACTCCGTCGCTCGGTTAATCCAAACCTTTCGATAATAATGACAGAATTACAGAGTAGCTACCTGGAGAGCGAAGGAACATGAGTCTGCTGTTATCGCTCAGCTACAGAACGCTGTCAGACACAGCACTTAACAGTTAGAAGTTACTCTGGATTGAAACCCCACATTTTTATAACTAGAACCCGCATCAAGATGTTGCGATTAGAAATTCATTATTTTCATTAGGAACGAGGAGAATGGTTCCTCCTGGTCTGGATTGTAAGTGATCTGTCGCCTAGTTTCATTTTCCTTCAATCGGGCCTTTCCATAGCATCGGCTCTGGCGGCTCGCTTCTGATCCGTGTGGGAGCGAAAGGCCCCGGTTAGTGTTTGTTGGAGAAATGGTCGGGAGCTCAGCTATCAGGGGATTTCATAAGGTCTTCGCACAAACTTTGAATTTCATAAGGAGCTCAACTTCATCCACAATTGGAGGCGGACAGCATTTCGATACTTTTGGAACCCACATTTTGCGCCTCCGCTCTTATCCTGCTCTCTCCTGATCTCTGGGAACGCAGTAACTATATAAAGTCGGAAGGTTGACGTGAGTGTTTGCAAACACAACAGCATCTAACTTGCAAATTTCAAAGCAATTGGAAAGACTTATGGATCCAATATCCAACCTTCATCTTTTATTTCAATGTAAGCGAGAAGAGCAAGGAACCCTACGTGTAGCAGATACGACGTTGAGAACACAGCTCAGTGCAGGCTGCCTGAGGCCTGTCGTTATCAGACTGCATTGTAATTAGGCTCACTTTTGTCCGAGTGTTGCGCAGGGAGGTTTCGAGCCGTGTTGAAGCGGAATTTCTGCTGTCTTTGCCGTTTGTTTTGTCCCTAGCTGCAGCCAGAACGGTTCGGCTGTAAGTGGAAGTGTACCGGGGAAGGGGTTTGACACAAACGTGGCCATTTCTCAGCATCAACCGGTAAATACGGTCGAGCTTTTGTTTTAACTGAACCGGAAAGATTTCGTTCGTTGAAATATAGAAAGATTGTTGAGTGGTATTTAAGAACAAAATAAAACACTGCCATGGGAATACAGGATCAGAAACAGAGTCCAATTCTCCAGGCCACTCGAGAAGATAAAGCAAGTGTCTGGAGGCGTTACATCGCCACAGTTTTTCCAAACTTTTTCTCACTTGCTTCTGCTTTCGGAAACCGTTACGGATTACTAAATGGATGAAACAAAATGTTTCCGGCCACCTTTTGGACAAATCGCTTAGTTTGGTTTTAGTATGTTCCTGGAGGATACGATGAATTGAAACCTGTTGTTAGAATGGGCCCGGTTTGTAGCAGGTTGAAACAGCGACTTCACGGGTAGCGGCTGGCTCGGGATGAGAGGGGGTTGCTTCAAATCCCTGTCCACAGCAGCCCACCACCCTTCCCGCTCCCCTCTCCCCCCAACAGCGTCCCACCACACACACACACACACAGACATATATACACACACATACACACACACAGACATATATACACATACACATACACACATACACACACACACACCATGTCGAGTATAGGTTGATACTGTTCGGATTCAGGTTTAATTCGATCCCAAATGGCAGCTTGCAGTGAACTAACGGACTGAGACTCCTTTCGGCAGAGTCTCTCTGTCTGGGGCAAAGATTTCACAATCCACTCGCGTCAAGAGTCAGTGTGTTCTGTTCTGGTGTCCCCGTTGGAAAGGCAGCATTGGAGCTGGGAGATAGCAGTGAGTCAACCCGCAGGGCTGGGGCTGGACAAGGAGAGGTGGTCGCAGCCGAACTGGGATCTATTGGACGGGGGCTGCTGGCTCAGTCCAAATACTTTTCATTGTCAAATGAAAACGGGTTGGAGGTGATAAAAGGGTATCGCCTGTAGCCCTCTTCACACACACACACACCCCTCCCCCAAGGGAAGGTAAAAACCAAAGGTGGGGGGGGGGGAGGGGGGAGGTTAAAAACGGAGAAGCAGCGCCCCTTCCTCTCTGGGAATTCGACAACGTTAAACCTGGTGGAGATACCTTAAATGTTTAAAAGATCATTGTCCCCCCCACCTCGCAGTGAAGACTGGCGATTTGGGAACTGTGAGAGTTGTCGAAGGCAGAGGGGACATATGGAAGAGGACAGCTCCCAACAATCTTCACTGCCGCGCTTAGAGTCCACTGCAACTGCCCGGAGCCAAAGGCGACTGGAAAATCCCAGGGACAACTCGATATTTCACAGCGACACAATGGGCCTGAGATTGTTGTCACATCAAAGGAACATTACTGCATGTGCCCCCACCCCATCCCAACCTTCACTGGAGATTTCCCTGTCTTGAAAAGGTTCGATTTCTTGAGGGACCCGCGGTTGAGGGTAAAAGGGAGGTGGGTGGGGGTGATACAGAATTGATACAAGTGGCGTGGATGGAAACCGCGTCTTGTGGCCTTTGTCTATGTTCTCTCTGCGCCTTCTGCACAAGCCTGTGGTCAGAAGCTGTGCTCTTTCCCGTTTGTCGGCGTCCGCCGTTTAGAGAGCTCCGAGGGGTAAGGGCTGGCAATGTGGCGGGAGAAGCGGCTCAAAGCGGGAGGGAGATGGAGACAGGACCGGGGAGTAAGAGTGGGCGCTGAAATGCCAAACTGCACTTTGCCCATCTTGTATCTCGGAGCAGTTTGGAGGTGGGGGGAGGGGGGGGGGAGCGGAATATAGATCGGGGCGAAAAGGCGCGTTTAGGACCCACCCTGTCGGTATTGGACCCGCTGGTTAAGTTGAGATGGTGTGGTGAACACTAAATGCTAGGAGTTCTCTATGTGCCAGGAAGCATCCTATCAGCTTGGCTTTCTCACACCGCTCCCTGGATTCCCGCAGTGAAACCCAAAGGGCTCCGAAAACAAAGATCCAAATAATTTATTTCACAAGTGCCCAGACTGCGGTTAGGCCGTGTGTTTCACGGCTCCTATTGAAGTGTTATTTCCACTGTACCCGAACAACACAGGAAGTACAGGAGAAAGGCTGGTAGCAGGTGGATTTTAATTCACTTGTGGGATGTGGCCGTTTATGACATTCATTGCCCATCCCTAGTTGCCCCTGGGAAGGTGGTAGTGAACTGCCTTCCTGAACCTCTGTGGACTGAACTTGGAGTTCTGTCCAATGGTCATTGGACTCGAAGCGTTAAGCCTGTTTCTCTCACCACAGGTGCTACTGGGCCTGTTGGGTTTCTCCAGCACTTCCTGTATTTAAGCTGAGCATTTCACCCGTCGTGGATTGAAGAGACAGAGGCTGCTCAATGAGACCCCACTTAAAATATCCCCAAAATTAATTGCCAATAAAACATTTTATAAGAAGATAAGAAACAGGAGCAGGGGTCGGCCATCTGGCCAGTGAGCCTGCTCTGCTCTGCAGTAAGATCACGGCTGATCAACCCGCTCAGCTCCGCTATCCCGCCCTCTCATCATAACATTCAATTCATTTCCTGTACAAAACTCGATCTGCGCCTTAAAAACGTTCAATGGGCAGGGAATCCCACAGATTCACAACAAGTTCCTCCTCGACTCAGTTCTAAATCTTCCCCTTTATGTTGAGGCTATGTCCCCTCGTTCTAATTTCACCCGCCAGTGGAAACATACAGATTTTATATTTACGTGTCGATCGTCATTCAAACCAAATCGGCCAATGCCCGAATATTGGCGACTTTTGGGTTTTTTTTTGCAGGGAAAGAGTAGGCCTTCCGTTCCCTACTTTAATTTCAGAAAGACAGTAAAGATTTGTAAAGCTTCCCACAATGTCATAAATGTTTAACTCAGAAAAGTTCATGTACGCAATGTGCTGTTTGCGACATTTGGGTGACTGCTTTTCAAATAAATAAAGTCTAGTAGTTCTACAAGTACTGATCCTGGGAAAAAGCGTTCACCCACCTCAAAGCCATGAGGATTTCTCACCACTGATTGGGTTTCTGTTTGAATAAAGCAGCGGGAGCACCTTACACAAACGTTCAGTTGCATTGAAATCAAAGCGGCTCGCATTCAACATATACCGAATATCCCGATCACTAACTGGGACCCATGGACATTCGCCTGGGGAATACAAGCACTAACTTACATTTCCATTAAGATCCACTGTCAACGTGCCCAATAATACTGCAGCAGTTACTAGAAGTGTGGCCAGGTTTAATGTAGAAGTTACTGTAAGTGAGAAACCATATTATCGGATCAGCTCAAACGAAACGTTCTCAATATCAGGCAAGGATCTACGGTTTGACCCGCTCTATTCTAGAGTGCAAAGCGCTAACAGGCTTTCTTTTTTTTTGGGGGGGGGGTAAAAGTTGAAAGCGAAAATTGGAAGGAGATTGAGTAACATCCTATAGTCAACTGCTTTTCGTATATTGAAATTAATGATCCAAATTACAGATCTGGGAGTAAAGGGGAGTTGGAAAGCAGAGTAAAATAAGACGGGTATAGAGGAAGTGATAAACAGGAAGTTGAAGCTTGACACAGAGAGAAAGAGATCGACACAAGCATTGGGTTTCAACCAGAGCCCACAGTTTCAAATCCAAGCCTAGCGCTGTCACCGATACACATTGGAGTTGAGCAGATCACAGCTGCCGAGTTCCTGCGGATTTGTACAAATCCCGAATGACTAAATGTGTCGCGGCACATAAATAAATCAAGCTGCCGTGTGTTAGACTTCATTAAGATTTGTTCTCCGATAGTCTGGAATTACCCAAAGTCTGCGCTGCTCGGAAAGCAGCGCGGTGTGAGCTTTAGGGCGGTCTCTTGTCTGGCTTAGTTTTTCAGGCCGTAAACCTGAAAAACTCACAACTTAACATTGTTCCATCAAAATGGCACGCAGATTTCAAGTTCAGATTCCTATCCCATCGCTATTATCTCGTATTCTGTAAAAATAGTGAACTCTTGGGGAAATAACATTAAACTTTTCTTTAAAATGTCAACAACTCGTCGTTGTTTTATTTGAGCACACATTCTGATTGCTGTTTCATCGGATTCGGGCATTCGTTGTGCGATAAAAAAAAGAGCGTTTCAGTTTAAACACAGCAATTTTCCCCACACGCTCATCCCACCCTGACTCCACTCTCAGTGAGTGGACACATTGAAGTTATGATCGATTCCTGTTCCGATCCGTGATCATTGGGATCAAATAATGTGTAATTTACTGATCGTGTAACTTTCAGATCGAAATTTATTTCCAAATGGATCTTTTTTTGTGCACACTTTCAAATCGAGGATTAAATAAGACGGACTGCTATAATACCTTAAACATAAATTGGAATTTCTGGGTTTTATTTTGCTAGCGTGAGCAATGTAGTCAGTGCTTGCAAGAAAACGAGATTTGAACGATCCGCATGTGTAGTTCAGGCAAGGTTTACGTTTATAACTTCCTAGATTACTGATGAAAAATGATTCCATATTTTATGAATATTTTATTAATAGTATCTTTAAATATTTAGAACTCTCTTAGACCGGGAACGGAAGAATTTTGGAATTAAACTATATGAACAAATTACAGAAAGAACAACGAGTTCATTTATGTTTCTAAAAATCCTTTCAAACGTTCCCTTTATAAATGAAAGTATAAAGCATTGGTTGAGGGTTCTCAAAACAGCTTGTTTTTTTAGTTATGAAATGTAGACAATTTATGCTTTTATATTATCCTCAGACTGGAAGCATCGAGCTGATTTGTCGCCGTTACCGTGGTTGGGGTTGGGGTTGGGGTAGGGGGATGGTGAGGAGATAATATGCCAACAATTAACAAGTTACTATTGGGATCTGACCCACCTCTGCATCGAGTCACCGATTAACGTAAATGGCTTTGCTCTGTTTTTGTTTTGTGAATTACTAAAACGTGGAGATGACCCTGTTAGTGATAGAGTTCAGGGTAATGGTTGTATGAAATGGGACAATTATCACGCAATGTGCCGCTCATTTTAGGTTTTGCCCATTGTCTCAGCGAACAGTGCTGCCAAACTGATTGTGTATTGAGTCAAATCTACCAAGGTTATGAAGAGAGTGACGAGTAAAGATTGAAGCGTAAAATTACAGACCGCAGCGCGAGCGTATGTGAAAGACATATTAACAGCCAAACAGTGAAATGTATTTCATCTTCGTTCCCAGTGGACACAAAGGTAATTTAACGGAGTTGTAGCATCCACGCCGTGACTCTAACTGTTAAAAATCACACAACACCAGGTTATAGTCCAACAGGTTTAATTGGAAGCACACTAGCTTTCGGAGCGACGCTCCTTCATCAGGTGAAAGTGGAGGGCTCGATCGTAACACAGAATTTATAGCAAGAATTTACAGTGTGATGTAACTGAAATTATACATTGAAAAATTGATTGTTAAGCCTTTCATCTGTTAGAATACCGTGATAGTTTCATTTCTTTCATGTGTAAATCACTAAACCTTTTTTTAAAAGTTGCATTCTCGAGTTAGCTGTTAACAATGGTGATAGCTAGACACAACTTTTAAAAAAAGGTTTAGTGATTTACACATGAAAGAAATGAAACTATCACGGTATTCTAACAGATGAAAGGCTTAACAATCAATTTTTCAATGTATAATTTCAGTTACATCACACTGTAAATTCTTGCTATAAATTCTGTGTTACGATCGAGCCCTCCACAATCACCTGATGAAGGAGCGTCGCTCCGAAAGCTAGTGTGCTTCCAATTAAACCTGTTGGACTATAACCTGGTGTTGTGTGATTTTTAACTTTGTACACCCCAGTCCAACACCGGCATCTCCAAATCGTGACTCTTAATGGTTTTCTTGCAGGTTAACTACAACAGGGTTTTTAGATCGTGTTTTTTTTGTGTGTTAACTTACACAGCTTGTCTTTCCTGTTTGGTACCATAGCTTAACTCCAATTTAGACGAATGGGAAAGCATTTTTTTACCGATCGCCGTAAGACTCCTGTATGAAGTAAACGTGGACAGCTTTAATTCAGTTTCGAAGTGAATTCTGGGCAATGATACAAAAAATATCCACTTTCAAAGAAGCGATGGAGACAGTGATTCCCAATAAAGGGCGTTATTTGACACGCCCAGTAAAGGAGTTCAGGTGGAATGTTGGAACAGATTGGAATTATCTTCCCTTTTGTCAGCTTCACTGTAGATTGATCCAGAAATAATGGTGCGGACGCGGAGTACCCGAAATAACTGTTTCCATTTCCAACCATTCCGTCTGTACCCCGAGAAAATACAATTTCCTCACTGTGCTCCAAAGCTGTCACTGCCCGTTGATTTTTGGTCAATTGTGTAATTGGATGGCGCCCTGACATCTCCTCGGTCTCCCAGTTCTGCAGACGGTCCTTTAACGCCCCATCTTGTCCTCGCTGCTGCTAACACCGCTTTGTACTCGGTATTCCGCTCGTCCCACCGTCTGGGTGTAACCCGGCACCGAATTTCGCGCCAAGTGGCATTTGAAAGTCTTTTCCATGGTGGGGATTGAAATGCAGTTACACACCCCGCTTTGTGGGCCGTGATGTAATGTCGGGATAGCATTGCAATCAGAATGGTCTCCGCTGTGTGAAGTGTACAGGTGTCGCATTGTGCGAGAGGAAGGGATGGGCGGGGCAGCTGGAATTGCCTTCACCAAGGGTGTCTCAATCCTGAATTCAGGCCCGGTCAGACTGAGACCAAAACCAAACTAGCCAGGAACCTCGCCCCCCTTGTCTCCGGAGATATTTCAGCACCCGACCTGTCTCCCCATTTAGCAACATGGCGAAACCTCCATCACATTAGATAGGGTGTGTTCAAAGGCGCATCTCTCAAACAGGGAGCTCTGCTATTGCTTCCCGTGCTGTATGTTTCACTGACTCCCTTCTAGGATATAAGATGAGACGTTGCATAGCAATCTTCGCGAATGTCTGTGCCACTCAAAGCGAACAATTGATTGAGTTTATACCATTTATACACTTTTTTTAGATTAGATTAGATTACTTACAGTGTGGAAACAGGCCCTGCGGACCAACAAGTCCACACCGATCCTCCGAAGAGCAACTCACCCAGACCCATTCCCCTGCATCTCACACTACGGGCAATTTAGCATAGCCAATTCACCTAACCGCACATTTTTTTTGGACTGTGGGAGGAAACCAGCTGATAACAAGAGGAGGCAACTCCTAAAGCTTCAACTTCCAAAAATAAAAGTAACTTATGCTGAATGTATGAAAGAGTTATTGCTAATCCAGGCAAGCAACCTATTCAATCATCATTGATATATCTTAAAGACAGTACAATCCCAAAATGGGATTGTATTACACATAACGTTGAAAGTTCTGTACTTGGAGACTTGCATGTGGAGTCTTCCTTTTCCATGTTAAACAAGAAACGCAATGGGAGCAACAATGGGAAAATCTTGTGGCTGAAAATATCGGAATGAGTTCTGCTTGAATTAATGAAATGTTAGAAAGTCAAGACACGTCCCACCTCCCTTTAAACTCAGTGTGGGACTACCCTAGAGTGGAAACACCACTCTATGTCTGGCCATGTAATGTAGTATTGACTAACCTAACCTACTGTTCTCCGGAGACGCGGCCATATGCATTGTAGTGGCTTCAAGGACTATCTGCTTCTCGGGTACGACACAGTGGGAAGGATCCGGCCTGCTCGAAGTGTGGCATAGCATGCCTGAATAGGTAGATTAAAATATCTTCAAAACAGTCACTTTCAAATATCTCTGACAATCTGGGCACGAAAACGTTCGGAAACTCACAGGGCACAGACTCGCAGCTCGTGTGTTGCCATCCGCTTGAATCCAGAGCAAATTGTCATTTCTTCAGTGAAGTTTCTGGCAGTTTTCAGTTTTGCTGATAGGGTAATCAGCCCCGCAACTTCCAGTTTCCCTAAGGTGGCAACAGAATCGCTGTCGGCACAAGGCCTAGACTCGCAGCTTAAAGCCATAATCACAAACAGTGTGTGTATGTTTAACAGTTACTCTGGATTTTGTTTTGCCTAGAATTGCTTGATGATGTCCTTGAGGGCCGAGAATGCGTGAATTGTGGTGCTATGTCCACGCCTCTGTGGCGGAGAGATGGAACTGGTCACTATCTGTGCAATGCATGTGGACTCTATAACAGAATTAATGGGATTAATCGACCCCTTATCAAACCTCTGAAACGGCTGGTAAGATATTGGAGAACGGTTTAGCTAAAGCGTGGTTGCCGTTTTTGTTAGTTCATACGCAACTAAGTCAGCCATGACATTCTGTAATTTTTCAATAAGTCACCAATGTAACAGTCTCCGAGTGAAGTCTCCACTGGCAGATACTCGCTCGATTAGGAGCGCTCATTCAACAGCAGTGGGAGTTCTCTTTCGATGAGCAGGCATTTTGTTCTGAACTCAGTCCCTGTTACGCAGGAGGATTTGTTTGAAAGATGTAAACGCTCAGAAAAAAAGGATTTAAAAAAACTAGAACATGATGAAATTTAATAGCGTCTCAAGCTGAAGAATCACTGCGTTAACATACCTCAACTGACTTTTACATTTTTTTTCAATTTTCAATATCTACTTAATTATTTTTATAAACATAAACTTTTCTAAAAACTAAAATTTCCATATTAACAATTCATTAAAGGAAATCACAGTATTTTGGAAAATGCATTATTTGAATTTATTTTACTCGTATTTTTTTCATAGCACTGTCAGTTTCTATTAGAGACTGCTTATAGCCCACTCCCTATTCTATTCGGTTCTCTGAACGGTGCATTGTAGTGACGGTAATGTCATCAGTCACGATAAAGCGAATCGCCCTCTCCGGTTAGATTAGATTCCCTACAGTGTGGAAACAGGCCCTTCGACCCCACCAGTCCACACCGACCCTCCGGAGAGTAACCCACCCAGACCCGTTTCCCTCTGACTAATGCACCTAGCACTCCGGGCAGTTAGGCATGGCCAATTCACCTGACCCGCACATCTTTGGACTGTGGGAGGAAACCGGAGCACCCGGAGGAAACCCACGCAGACACTGGGAGAATGTGCAAACTCTACATCGACAGTCACCCAAGGCTGGAATTGAACCTGGGACCCAGATACTGTGAGGCTGCCGTGCTAACCACCAATCACTATCCTTTGTGTGAGTTGCGCGCACTTTAACTGAATGGAAGACGGTCTAGTCGTCTCAGTTCAACATGAAACGGTTAATTTCAGCGAGTTAAGAGCCGGAGTAGACCCTTGATTGTGTTTCGCTGTTTTGATAGTTTATGACTGTTTTCTACCTGAATTCTATCTGTCTGCCTTGTTTCCTTTAACCTCGCCTGAAAAATATCTGTCAGTCTTTCTGGTTTCACGAACAGAACAGCATCGCACTGACTCAGTTCAAACAAGTTTGTCCCCAAAATGACATCTTGTGGCAGCTCCCACTCTCCCATTTATAGAACAAACTGGAAGAAAGTTTTAATATAAATTTCCGGGTCTAGCAGTTGTTGACACATATTCGCTTTTTCAGTTGAACTGCTGGTTTATACACGCAAATTCCAAACTCACAGGGAAGATAGTGATGTTCTTTATGCGGAATTCGCCTCGCTAGCACCAGAACCCAAGATAGACTCAAGTGCAGGGTGGATTCGAATAGACTTCGAAATGAAAGGGAGTGCGCGCTATTACCTAGTGATTACTGTTACAGTGAAAAACGATATTCTTCAGACTGATTGTGAAAAGTAAATAGAAATTGTCATTTGACCAGGTGAATATTACGGATTAATTAATATACAGGAAGAAATCGCAAGTTTGCTCCATAACGAAGCAACTCAGATGGTCAAGTTCAAGAGCAGAGTGCTGCTGCCTATTAATTGCTGAACTCCTGCGTAAATAAGTTGATAGTTTTTAGAAAAATCGCAAATGTTGAACTTTCCACAACTTGTTTGAGAGCTATCCGGGAGTTTGTGGCCCGTGTGCAGATAAGTAGGACTCACGGTGTGGTTTTGGTGATGCTTTTGATTTGCAGGAATCGTGCCCCTGGTTTATTGAGCCTCGCGCAGCTATTCTCAGAGGTTTAATTTGCGAGCTATTTATTTCCATTTAAAGCTCTCCAAATTTATCGCAGTTATAAATAAATATTCTCTAATAGACAGCTAAAGCTCATTATTGAAAACGCGTGACAAAATAGTTCTCCTCACGGGATTTTCTTTTACACTTCCTGCAGGCAGGACCTGAAGGAATGTTTGTTTCAAATGTAAGAAGATTGTAGGCAAGCCTGATCAAAAAAGCCCCCTCACTGCAATGCTTGAGAGATTTAACTTGTCAATGTTTAAATCTGCCCATTGGTGACGCTGACTACAGATGAGCAACAATAGTTGTGACAACCACACTTTTATTTTCGTTCGTTAATATTATATTTCTTATTAAATTGGTTAATCTAATATTTGGATGAGCTAAAAATTCTTATATTAAGCAAGTGGCTATGAATACTGCAGCTAATCAGTATCTCTTAATCACTGTCACGGTAAAGCGAGCAGGGATTTTATACACACTGTGGGAATGGGATTTTTAGCCTTTGGTTTATCAGCAGGCTAGCTGCCAGTATAATGTATTGGCTGTGAAATGTAATCTGAACGAGTCCCGCGGTTTGCTTGTACCATTCCTGAATAAATGTGTTCTGCGTGATGTCAACATATAAATGTGGTACCAGTGGTACAAAATACACATGTCCGTTCCTCAGCTAACAAGCTGAAGATTAAAACAACAATTCAGTATTTGCTTTATTGTAACTTTCTCGCTAGTTGCTGCTCGGACACGCAGATCAAATATGTGCACAGTGCTGTTCTATGGCCACGCCCAGTCAATGGAAAACAGGACATTAAATTGGTCAATTATTGATCAATAGTTGATCCAGGTTTGAGATTAGAGTTGTTCCACCTGCCTTGTTTTAGACAGGACAGTCATCTTTTACCATGCGGGTAGCTGGCATTTTATTTTTAAAAATGGAAACGAAACAAAAAAAAATCAGTTTTTTTTAACAGCGGAAGGTCACTTTCCAAATCACAGTTATCAGCAGCGGAAACACAAGTTACAATCCAACACCTTACTTAATCCTATCCTGTCTCTTCTGTTCGGCAAAATGTGGATTCCAATGAAACAGATATACCCAAATTCCCCACTTCCTTATTCAGCAAATGGCCGCGGAAATGATCAGATCTTTTTATTAATAATCAACTTGGGGAGAGCCAACGGATGAGGAAGTAACGGCAACCCAGTATTTTAATAAAAAATTCTGAAGCTACCCTTTTCCCCAAAGATAATTGATTTGTTGGGGAGTTATTCATGTAATGAGGGAGAAGGACAGGCTAAAGGTGGAGATTATAATATATCATATAAAACCCGTAATGGACTGACATTTAATGAAAGAACATACGCAGAGGAAGACAAGAGTTTCAAGTTTGTTTCAGTCTTATCCAAGACTAAACTGAACTAAACCAGTGCCGTGGATTCACACTGTAAACTCTCCTCTTCACATTATAACACATTTGTATATCCAAATCATCTTTTCTCTCTCAGTTTAAGTAGCTGATAAATTAAACAGGTCCAAAAAGAATTGTTGGACACAGTTACTCCTCAGATTTCTGCTTCTGAATTAACATGTCACGTAGTTATACCCCCAACAATGGTAAAGGATCAATTAGTTGCAAGAACTCATTAATACGATTGTTATGCTAACCCATCTTGGAATAACATAGCCTGCATCCTGTAATGTGAACTTTGGTAGTCATAATGTGGAGGTGCCCGTGCTGGACTGGGATGGGCAAAGTCAAAAACCACACAACACCAGGTTATAGTTCAATAGGTTTATTTTAAAATGCAAGCTTTTGGAGCGCAGTGTTGTGTGATTTTACTGTGTTAGTGGCAGCCAGTAAATAGCACGTCATTCTAAAAAGGCCACATTGCAATATTAAAGTCTAACAGTCAATCTTAATAGCCTTTAATTATTAAGCAACAGTCAATATTAAAACATATTGTCTTGACAGATAGGCTGAATGATTTAGGAACAAGAGTAAAGGTCCAGTCTGTGATTGTTCTGTCAATAAATTAGGAAACAAGTTAAATGATTCTTGAACTAAGGCAGTCTGTGGTGGTAAAGGTTAGTGCAGACTAGAGAGCCAATGGGAAAGCTGTTCTTTGATTAAAGCAAGATTCCCATAGGTCCTGCACAATGATGAATTTCATACTTTTCTTCCTAAAGGTTAATTTTCCCATCCAAGCATTCCTACTCATCCAGAAATGATGGAGTTTTAGTTGAGTTTGTTGTAAAATCTCAGGTATTTATGTTTAGTAATTCTGCCTTTTTTCTGTCAGTCTGCATCTCGGAGAGAAGGACTCTCCTGCTCTAACTGTCACACCACTACTACCACCCTGTGGCGTCGTAATGCTGAGGGGGAACCTGTCTGCAATGCCTGTGGACTGTACATGAAGCTCCATGGGGTAAGTAGACATAAAGACCGCGTCACATAGCAGAACCCAAGGCTGTGTAACTCCACCAGGTTCAATCAACAATTAAAGTCAGCGTTACAGGTCAGAGCTTCATTCTACAGAGAAATGAACAAAAAGGACAGGTTTGACTAAGACAAATGCATATCCGTTCCAGGCAGAGTGAGGTGAATTTATAATAGGGAATCAAGAAATGGCAGAGAAGCTAAACTATTACTTTGTACCTGTCTTCACTGAGGAAAATACAGGAACGTTCCCAGAATTAGAGATTCAAGGGATAAGGGAGAATGAGGAATTGAAGGAAATCAGTGTCAGAAAAAAAGGTTGTGTTGAAAAAATTAATGTGACTGAAGGCTAGTAAGTCACTGTGACCCAATATTCTACATCTCAGTGGAAAGAGGTAACAATGGAGATAGTGGATATATTAACAATCATTTTCCAGAATTCTATAGATTCTGGAATGGTTCCTGCAGATTGCAGGGCAGCATATGCCACCCTACTATTCAAGAAAAGAGGTACGGAGTATATTGAAAACTACAGACCTATTAACCTTACATCAGTAGTAAGGAAAATGCTAGAATCTACTATAAAAATGTAATAAATGAATAATAATGATCTGATTGGGCATAGTCACCATGTATTTGTGAATGGAAATTTGTGTCTGATGTGCTGGTTGTGTTTTTTTAAGGCTGTTAGGAACAGCATTGATAAAAGGGGAGTTGATGAACGTTGTACCTGTAGATTTTTAGAAGTCTTTTGATAAAGTCCCTCAGGGGAATATACTTACATGAATTAAGGATTGGATAATAGGCAGAAAACAGATCATAGGAAAAACATCATTCTCACAATGGTGGACTGTGACAAGTGGAGTACTACAAAGAACAGTACTTGAGCTCCAGTTGTTACAATATAGATCAATAATTTGGATATGGGGAGCAAATTTAATAATTCCAGGTAAGTGGGTGACACAAAGCCAGAGGGAATGCATGCTGTCAGGAAGATGTAAGCAGCTTCAGTAGGATTTGGACTGATTTAATGAGTGAGTGAGCAAGAACATGGCAGATGGAACATGATGTAGAAAAATGTGGACTCATTCACTTTGGTGGGAAGAACAGATGTGCTACATCATTCTTAATGGTAATATGTTTGAAAGTGTAGTTGTACAAAGGGACCTGGGTGTCCTGGTCAGTAAGTGAGAGACAACCAGCTGACAGGTTCAGTTGCCAATTGGAAAAACCAATGGTTGATAGTTTTCATTGCAAGAAAATGTCAGTGGAGGAGTAGTGAAGTCTTCTATAGAATCTTGGTTGGACTGTTCCTGTTGTACTATGTGTATTTTTGGTCCACTTACTTTGAGAAGGATACTCTCACCATTGAGGTAGTGCAATGATGGTTCACTGGATTTGTTCCTGGGGTGGCAGGAATAAGCAAGGTAGATGCAGGTAAGATATTTCTCCTGTGTGGGAACCTGGAACCAGGGGACAAATTTCAAAGTAAGGGGGAGCCACTTACAATTATGACAAGCACAAAGCCTTTTACCAAAAGAATATGAATCTTTGGAATTCTTTGCCCCAGATCTGTGGAAACTCAACCCTTTGGTATGTTTAAAGTAGGGATTGAAAGATTTCTAAATGCAAACTATGTAAAGGGATATAAGACTCATGTGGGAAAAATGGCATTAAAGTGGAGGATTAGCCATGATTGTATTGAAAAGCAGAATATGGACACAGGTCTGAATGGTCTATTCCTACTCTTATAAACCTATGTTTAGATATGATCTTGAATCTAGGAAACAAAACATTTAATTACGTTTTTTATCCCTTTGTTCTTTATAGCGTGCTTACTCTTCTTTAGTTTATTTACCTTCCAGTAGAAAACACATGAAACTTCAATTTTTATTGACCAGATTCTTTCAATTCTGTTAATTTAATTCTTAAATTAAAAAAAGAAAACTGTTAACTATTTTATTTGTATTATCCATGTCAGCTATATGGTGTGTTATGTGGATATCAGTATTAATTATAAACCACCAACTGAAAATCTTTCTTGAAGGGACTCATTTGCTAATTCTCCCACATCTCATTCAGAGGTATATAGGTTGAAGTCCCACTTCATATGCTCCAGCGCAAAATTCTAGGCTGATACCCCAAGGCATCTCTAAGGGAGTGCAGCACTGCAGGTGTCACTTTTCCAATGAGATGTTAAAGCAAATTCTCTCGGATGGACTATTTCAAAGCAGCATTGGGATACTTTTCTTAGTGTCCTAATCAATGTCTATGCCTCAATTAGCACCAATGAAAACAGGTTATCTGGCCGTCATCACATTAATCTTTGCGGGAGTTGACTGTCCTGAAATCGGCTGTCATGTTTCCTGCCTTACGCAGTAACTGTTTCAAAAAAGATACATTTTGAAATCTCCAAATTGACTGTAAAGTGCTTTGGAATATTTTCACATCATAAAAGGCAATAATATAAATGCAGGTTTTTTCTTTCTTAATAAAAATCACATTCTGATTTGAATACAAATAGAAAAGGAAAAATGTAGATCCTATACTTTCTACTAAGTCCAAAAGTAAAGAATATGCTGACTAGGTTCTTGCGCACATATAACAGCATAGGCAACTGTTCTGTGACTACGCTTCCCAGTGATATGTTTACTCCCGTGTCTTAGCCCTCAGTTCAGCTGTGAGATGAAGTTATTTGGCAACAAGGTAATTTAAATTCCACCATTTTGTTCCTGCTTGGATACTGAAAGTGTGAGTTACTTGCTACCAGTTGGAACATGAATTAAGTTACACTATGAGGTCATATTCAGTTCAGATCAGTTTGCTCGATGTTTAATGTTACTTTCTTATGAAAATGGTGTCCAAACTAATTCAATGTAAATTTTCGAACTAATAAGAATGCTTTGAAGTTATGAGGTTGCATTTCTGTTCTGGTTCTTTTTCCCATTGTAATTATAAACTTCCCCCTTCTTAAAACGAAATATTTTTACTTATCAAGCCCTCATTTCTCTTGGCAGATACCACGACCTTTAGCAATGAAGAAAGAGGGAATTCAGACCAGGAAACGCAAACCAAAGAATGTGAACAAAGACTCCCCTTCTGCAGGTAAACAACAGCCTCCAGTATTGATATTTTTATTACGCAATCTTTTAGCTTTTCTGGTAAAGCCTTCTGAGTCATAAATAGGGATAGGTAGAGCCATCAGTGCAATAGTGCCATTATTACAAGCCAACCTGTGAATCTTTTCTAAAATACTTGTTCCATATAGGCATTCCACCACTGCAGATTTCGAAGACAATTGTGAGAGACTTTAATAATTCATGATCTAAATATTACAAATAATGAAGAAATATTCAAAGGGAAGTGGGAGATCCTAGCACAGATCATTTACTTAGATCAGAGGACACTGACAGATTCCTAGTGTTATGGGGATGTTTTTCTAAAGATCCATGTACTTTCTCAGAATCTTAAATGCCTTGAAAGCAGTAGTTTGTTTTAAATTAACTGCAAGTTTTTATGTATTTCTGTTTGAGGGAAAACAAGAAGCATATGAAATAATCTAATAAACAGGCTTAGAAAATGGGGGACTGTGCACACATGAAACTAATAATAAGACAGGTAGAGTGCTGTAGTGATAAGCTTCAAAGACCTGTTTTCAATTTTTAGAAATGTTCTTATGTCAGTGGGGAATAAACCAAGTCATTCACAGGTGGAATGATACTTCAAAATAATAACTCATAATATTCAATTACATCCTCCAGTGGGTATTGTTTCTTGTCCTTTAGAAATGTAAAACTCTGCTCTGAACCTTCTTCATGATTTTATGAATGTTGCCAATTTACTTCAACTAATCTTTCCTGACACATGCAAAGCCAGAACTAAATAAATACCTTATTTCATAATGCACTCAGCAAAGGTTGTTCATAATATACACACCTCCAGTGTCTAACATACAAGGCCTAGGAAACCATGAATGAGACTGAATAAGCTCTTAAATATTCCTCATACATTTATTTTTTTGCCTGACATTTGGAAGAAAATTGTTAGTTTATGTCAGTATAAGTCATCAAGAATGTGGACATGATTAATATGGATTTTAATAATATTCATAATATCCCACAAAATACTTTATAGAAATCTAAATTTATCAGTTTTAATAATGTGAGCCACCTTCCTCACAGTTTATGAGAATGCAATACTTTAGAGTTTAGCAATCCCAATTCACAAGTATACAAATGCACATACAGTTGGACAAAGTTATTTTCTCTTTCAACTATACACAGACTGATTTCAGGATGTATATTTAAATAAAATCTGTTCCAACATGCTTTACTTCAAGTAAGTTACTGGGCTACATTCAGAAAATAAATTGAACAAATGAATCTTTAGTTTTCATTTCTTAGGAAAGGTTTTTGACTCAAAATGCTCATCTTATCAGTTGCAAATGTTGATTGATCTGCTACTCATTCCTAGTATTTTTAGTTTTGTTTAGTTGGACTTAGTAGAGAACTATACTCATAATTAATACTGATTCATTGTGCTTTCAGTAACACACCTAGTAGTCTAATAAAGTACTCAACAAACATCATTTCCAAATATTAGATAATCAGTTCAGAACACATCACAATATTTTCCCATAGTAATATCTTGATATACCTTTAAATTAAAGTCACCATTGTCCCACCACACCATAGGGCTGCTTTCTCTCAGAGAGATACAACTGATGGTAATTTAATCTGAGGGTCACCATGCCTCAGGTGACAGGAGAGGGTTTTTTTCATTCGTGGGATGAGAACTTCACTGGCTAGGCTAATACTTATTGTCCATAGGGCAGTTAAGAGTCAACTACATTGCTATGATCTGGAGTCACCTGTAGGCCAGACTAGGTAAGAATAGTAGTTTTCTTGCCTAAAGGACATGAGTGAATCAGAAGGGTTTTTCCAACAATCGACAATGGGTTCATGGTCATTGCTAGATTCTTACATCTGCTATGGATTTGAAGCTGGGGCCCCAGAACATTATTTGAGTCTCTGGATTAAGACCAGAAATAGGACCACTGGGCCATCACCTCCTCAATGGTTGAAAAGGAGAGTCCTTCATGTGGTGGTGTGGGAATTGAACTTATGCTGTTGAGGTCACTTTGCATTGAAAAACAGCTGTCCAGCCAACTGAGTTAACTGACTCCAAAATGACCATTCAAAGCGCTGCTCTCTTTCTCAGCAACGTTTCTTATCAAAAGCCACATCTTACTGAACTTATTATTGAAATGCGTTTATTTTAGTTCTTATTTTGTTTGTGTTACTATGATGCTTATACACCTCTAATGTTTCTATTCTTGTCGTTAAGTACCCTTCTCAAGTGTGCCATCCACCCCTAGTAGCACTGCTGCTGGAGCTTTAGAACTTATCACACCAAAGACTGAACCAGGTCTTTACTCATCTGCGTGCAGAATTCAGAAGGTCAGCTCACAGGTAGGGTGTGTGAATGGGGAAAAAAGGGTGATTTTGTTGCACTATTCACAGAGAGGCAACTAAATCAATACTTTCCATATACAAATTGTGCTTCAAGCAGTTAAGTACATGTAATAAGTGAAAACCCCCACCCATGTTTTGAATTCTGCATAGCACGTTTCCAGGTTCCAGATACAGGTCATCATCATCTTCAGCAAAGCTATCTGTCTCCATAATGGTACAATGGGGTTCTCATCCAGTAAGGAGATGAAACTGTTATGCCTAAAACGGGGGCCCATAGCTGGATCAGGTTTTTTTTTACTGTGGCTTTTACTCTGAGAAAAACTCCTGATTCATTCTTGCTTGAAGGGGTCAATCTGTGGTCCATAATGATACCTGCACCTGCTGTCAGCTTGTGGATTGTCTAAATCTATTTTCAGGGGTATTTCTTGGGGATATTCTCTGAGTGACTGGGAAACACCCTCAGACATCCCGTAACGTATAGTTGGCTTATGAAGGGGGACCAGAAGGTTTGCCATTATCCCCACTTTAGCCCTCCCTGCCCCAGAGTCAGAGTTCACCAGTGAAGCCTTGAAGCAGCAAAAAATTTGAAGATTTAAATTCAGCCTCACTCTCAGATCCTGAACAATGTCTGTGCCTGAATTATGCTGCACAGTAAGAAGAGTACTCATCTCCTAATGGTGGCATGATTACCTGCCAATTCTCCCCCCCCCCCCCCCTCCCCGCAACTTTCTGAACTGCTTTCATTTAAAATGGAAGTGAGCAGGCTATGGTAAAGTTTTCGAGATTTCACATTTTTAACTTCCAATTTGTTCCCAGACATGTCTATCTCTGATGGTTAAAGCATCCTAACCCACCCTTAATTCATTAGGAAATAAAATTAGCTGAATTTCCATTTTGTGTGAGCTCAGATCTTTGTATATTTAAAAAGAACACTTCTTGGCAAAATAGTTCTTAAGTTAATAGGATTTGAGATTACTGCCAAATTTCTTTGGGACAAGTGGTTAATATTGTGAGATACTGATATTGCACACCTATCATAACATAGACTTGCCAAACATTATGTACGCTCTACTTTAACAGCTCCCATATCCTTTGCTTCCCAGGACACTTCAGTGACAGGTGACAATAGCCTTCGCTTCAGTATTCCATCTCTAAAACTGACAAACCCAGGTGAAGCAGCCACGAGTAGAGATTCCAAGGGAGGCAAACCTTATCCCTGGGGCAACATGGACCTAGTCTGACACTAAAGTGACCTCCAAAACAATTCTCCAGAAGCTACACAGATGGAGTATGCAACTGAGATTCAGTTTATCAGAATGAAAACTGGAAATGATAAAAAGAAGATAAGAGAATGCCAAGAAAAAAAAATCAAATGGAGTGCTGGATCATATTGTGTTATAATTTTTAAAAATTGAGTATGCAAAAATTATGTCTTAATGCCAAGGCTAAGCACCACTTAAATTCACTCTCTAGGTGACCTTGGTGCAATTCTGATCCAACATTGTTAGTAATTAAGTGCCTTTTTCTTGGACCATCACTTGCTTTATGCCTCTGGCTTTCCACTTGATAATGGATATTTTGGCGTGTACTTCCTGGACAGTTGCAGCTATGGGACAGTTTGAACAGACCTTGCCTTGGGTAAAAATACAACAGCATTCATAGAGAAATTATTTTTTCGTAGTGTAAGTAGTTCTAGTTCTATATTGATGGCTCAGACTAATAATAAAGGCAACTTATTAAATTCAAATCATCTCTCAGCTATTAGTGTCATGCCTGTCTATTGGATCAGTTAAAATTGAGTATGGACTGTCAGTCATTGAGTAATCTCTTAACTGGAAACTATTGCATTCTACTTTCCACAGCCCTTGCAGTATTTACTTTAGAAAGGATATTAGAGCATTAATATGCCATTGTGACTGGGTTTTCTTCATAGTTTACTTGTATGTGTGTATGTGCTGGGGCCAGTGTTTAAGAGGGTCAAGCTGACAATCCAACATTTTTTCACTGACATTCACAGAACAATAACACACACGCTTTTTCAAGAATTCTCTCCTAGTCTCACTGTTATTTTTACATGGCCTGAAACTTAAAAACAGAGTCCTGGCAGTATTTTCTAAGTCAATGCTAAACATACTCTCTCACAATGAAAAACTGACTATGAGCCTGTTGCACACTACTGTTGATGAATTTAACTCCCTGCTACTTTTGCAAAAACCCTTTTACATATTTTTAAGGGAAGAAGGCTTCACTATCACTTCCAAACATCTAATATTCTATATATAGTTTTTAAAAAGTCTCTGGAAGCGTGGTGTTACTGCACTTTTGACAGTATAAGCTGGTGTGATATGACTGATGGTTCTTTCCACTTGTAGCCTGAGGTAGCTACACAGCCTGGCATGGGTAATGTTGTACTGAAGATTTCAGCAACTAACAGACTGAAAATTTCCATCATTCAGTGTGACCTGAAGTCAGGCCATACCAACTAGGCTTGAGCTATCTTCAACCAACTGTCAAGTTCAGTAGAAGTGTATGAAAATTGAGGAATGGAGGAACCATTCAGTTATAATATGAAGCAGTGAAAAAGACCCAATCAAACAACAGCAATAATATTTGCCTATAAAAAAACTCCACAGGCCTGGAAAATGTAGCAGAGTATTGGACACCTCAGGGACACAAGGTACACAATCCTTCATTCTTGACTCTGCCAGAGGGACTATTATAATTTGCCAAGAGCAGAAATGTAAAACCGTGTAATATGGAAACAAAGCTGTGGTGTGGTAATATGTGGATTGAAAGGTGCACACAATTATACTCTCCTAGAGAGCAAGATGCTCTCTGTGAATAGGGATAAATTGAGAAGAGATTACATATGGGGTCACAAGCCATCGGTATATTTGTAAACTAACTTTATTGTATGAACTATCTCTTTATTATGGGCAGGCATTTTATAAGCTTCACATAAAAGGCATTGACTAAGGGAATGGAAAATTTTGCTCCTGCTGCAATGCCTTGGAGATATCTATAGACTCCTGGCAACATTTTAAAGTTCAGTGAACTATCAACTTTTATTCCTTCCATTCCTGAAACCTATGACTATCTTAAAAAATGCTTATCCATTATCCAAAGAAGTCATGTTATTATTGAAGCATATACACCATGGATGGAGTACACTAAAGATAATCTAAAATCACAATTCACATGATCTAACTTGCTCAATATTATCCCACCTCTAAAAAAATTTAGTAATGCATTAATATGAATTTTTAAAAACTGATAACATTGTTTCTGCTTTTCATGGAAACAAAATAACTCCTACTGACCTTGATCTATACAGTCGTTTGGCACATTGAATTTTTCAAGTATTTTGCCTCAAACTCAGTTTAAAATGGCTTCCCCAATATGCACTAGGGTGGGAATTGACTACATTCAGAAGGGAGTGGAGTTAAGGGTACTGACTACAATGAAGGCAAATTGCAGGCTAAAAATACTTTTAATCACACTATAACTTGGCTTAATGTGATGTTGCTGGTAGTAAACCAATTGATATCAAGATTTCACCTTAACAAAGATTTATCAAATACAATCTTTTTAAGGTTAAGCTTGGGATAGTGGGCTAGCTAAGGCAACATGAAGGTAATTTTACAAACACATGCCCACATTGGAGAAACGTGTCTTATCATTTCAAATGATCTCAGATGAATATAACTAGAGAGATTAAGCCCTGCATAGACATATGAAGTTAACAGACAGCACCTGTGGAATCATATCAGCACAGTTTCATATTTTAAGGAGCCAAATTTCCATAAATATATGTGACAGGGTCACATTCATATTTGCTTTGCTCTTTCTAGTTAATTGAGGGATAGACAGAAAGAGAGAGAAAAGACAAACTGGGTTGAAGAAGTGGTATTGTGAGGTCATTCAGCAATTACAATGTTGCTTGAAATAACTCACCTCTGAAGGGTGGGGTTAATTGCAAATTTGCTTGAAATTGCAGTTCAGATGCCTTTAAGAGAGCAAATATTTATTTAATCTAAATACTTCACAAAACATGCATTGCACTCTCAACATGTGACTGGATGATGTATCTGATAAATTAATTTTACAGTTTTTGATATCAGTGTTCATGGTTTTTAAGGAGCGTAGCAGACAGCAACTTCCTACACCTACTTGTGGAAATCAGGAAGTTACTGTTTGATAGGTCCTGCACTCTACATCTTCAATGGCTTCATACAGATAATGTCTCACATATGTGGAAATGTAGGAAATTGAAAGTATTCCCACTTGATTCCTCAACACCTGTCAGAAAAAAATATTCAAGTAAAAATATGTTTACTAGTGTGATAAGTATTAAATATAACCTCACTGACAACCAACATGCTTCAGCTTTTCATATAATTAGAGATTTAAAACAATTAAAAAATCAAATAAATACCAAGTGCTGGAGGAACTCAGCAAGTCTGGCAACATCTGTGGAGACAGAAACAGAATCAATGTTTTGAATACAATTCAAATACTTTTTCATTTATTCTTTCTTTTAGTTAATTTCATTTCTCTATTAATCTGAGCACTATTTCACTGCAAATTATTTGACTTTCTGTGTATGATTTGCATTGAATTAAGTTTTTAACTTATATCCCCTGATTTAGAGTACATGAGTTTCAGTAAGGATTCTTCATTGAATTGTTCAGGAGACATATTATTACTTGAAAAGCTCATACAGGTTCCAGATCTCTGGAGTGCATTTTTGACTCTCCAATAACCACATATTACAATGCACAAGCCTAAGGAAAGTCTGCAGACAAATGTAAGTGCTATGAATGGTGCATGCTGTATTTTCACTGCTAACTACAAATTCCGAATCAGTGAAATATGCTAAATGCAAGCTAAATCGATAATGATAGTACTTGTTGTCACACAAACCCAGCTGAAGCAAAGTGTTCATAGTTTGATATGGTGTCTTCTTAGTTCAGTTGGGTTAAGTGCAGAATTATATTATTATCGGGCCTGTGCCAGTTCCTCCCTTTCAACTGAGCTATCTCAGACAACCCTTACATTCTTCCTCTTCACAGATATATGAGCTGCAATGACCATTAGGCTTCTCATTACACAAGGGTAAAATCTGCCAGTGCCTAACCTCCATCAGATGACTTGCTGGATGTGTGAGTATGTAGCCATTGATGTGAAAGATTCTAGTGGTGCAGTGATAGTGTCCCTACTCTGAGTCAGAATGTTTGGGTTCAAATCCCACCTGTTCCAGAGGTGTTTTTGTAACAACTCTGAACAAATTGATTCAAAAAGATCTAGCCATTGATATGTGTCTCCTATTTCAACTGAAGCAGCACATTAAGAATAGGGGTAGGCCAATCTTCACTGATGGTCTTCCTATGGCCAAGCATTGACTGAATCTAATCGTGAGGTCTCACACCTGAAGACTGACTATTTTGGGGAAAGCTTGGATAATATTTGATGCCTTTGCCTCAGGCGAGACCTTCAGGACACAAAATGAGAGAATTGAAAAGGTGAGGATAATTAAACATTTTGAGAATTAATATAGAAAACATTGAACCAGATTTTGCAGACAGGGAAGCTTTATGGTACCTGTTTATGATCAGTTAAACATGGAAGTTCAAAAATCAATGTCAATGCTTCCACTGAGAGAACTCTGCAGTTAGAAATCATCAGTGATTTAAATTGATAATAACTTGCATTGTGAAATGATTGCTTCACTTCCAAGATCCTTGAAATGTTATGCCTTTTTGAATGAGGTGAAACTAGGTGCTTAACTCAACACTAAGTCCCTATTTATTGTTGAACAATCTTTGTTTCTGAAAAAAAATGAAATTTATGCCTGTAAAGGGCAAACTTTATCCATTCTAATAGAAAAAAAATCCATGTTTAAAAAATGTAAATATAATTGTTAAAGTTTATTAATGACATTTCAGCTTGGCAGGTGTCCCAACCTTTATATCATTTCCTGTAAAATGATTAGATGGAGGAGGATAATCAATGCTTTTCTCCAGTTCTCACTGCTGTCCTTGGTGTGCTGTCCATGAGATTCCTTCAATGCCAATCTCTCCTTAGACTCTTTTTAACATCACTATTGATGGATCGCAGAGATTTCCCATCACTGGTGTTGGCAAGAAGTTGATGGTGGAAAATCCCTAGTTAGTTGATTTAATTAATTTAATTTAATTAATTTAATTAATTAGTTGATTTCTTTTGGACTGCTTTATCTGAGGTCAATATTGAACACTGCTATTTACTGCTGACCACAAAATTCAGACCATCATATTAAGAAAGGGCACTTACAAATCATGCAATGAAAGAAGTGATTTGCTTCTTTCATGTGTTTATACTGTCTAAAATAATGTTTTTAAACAATGTTAGTTAAAATCAGCAATTAGCAGTTACTATGTAATAAATTACATTTTCACACATAATGCAATATTCAATAACACACTGATAACAAAATGATATGAACACTGTTGACAAATTCTACGTGATACTTTCTGATCAGAAAGTTTTGCGAACAATCTTTAACACTGTAAGATGGCTTCATAAGGTTTTGTGATTACTAATGGAATGTGATTGCCAGACATTATTCTATGTAAATGGAGCCACCAGTCATTCTCACTATCTCAGTTACTATATTTGCACTGGTGATTAAATCCGTTGGAGTGTTGATACAATCATGCTTGGACACTGATGGTATCTGGGCAGCAGAAACCGAATACAGGATTTCCCTCTATAGAGATTGTGGGATAAATAAAAGCCCTGTGATTGTAATGTAATAAGTTGCAGGATATTTGGAGGGTTGATTTTAGAATTGGCTTTATGTTTTTGGCAGCTCTGCATCGAGATTTTGTAGGCTTCTACACAAACTGATACTCCACAGTTGTTCCCTGTTAGCTTGCATTTCATCAGAATGCATTTATTGTATTAAAGATATTTATACGATATTTTGAATGGTATGTCATTGTCACATTTTGTAATGTGTGCAAATCAATCTCACAATGTTGTCTGCTTTGAGCGGCAGCAGACACATTTGAAACAGCAAAATGTTTTGACTAAACAAAGATTAAATGCTTGATTTAGTTAACAAAAATTAATCTTTGTTGGTTTAAAACTATATTTCTCCACTTGAACATCTTAAACCATTGTGTACTATATGTCATAACTCTCATGCTCTTACAAAACTGCATCCCATATACATTACCTGGAGCAACATCTGATAAGATATTATTTTTAAAAATGGTTGATATTCAATATAGAATCTGATGGTCATAATAAAATTCAATGTACACACAAATTGCCAAAGCTGGCAATGGTAAAGTTAAAATCTGGTATGTACATTCACTGTGTTATTTACTACCATACATCTGGGAGACTACTACTTAATATTAATGATTGAGTGAATTGTAAATATGTTCTTTCTGTGTGATCCCAATGTTTTTGTAATTGGCCAAGAAAGAGACACATTTCCCCTTTCAGCCATGTTGGCTAATTCATGTATTTAAACATTCTCAGTTGCATGTGACAAGATCAATTTCAGGTTAGTAGACTTTTCACTTTTGGTTACAGGACTAGCAGACTTTTAAAAATATTTTTATAATTTTGCAGTAATTGGATCAGTTTACTGCAGTTGAAATTTCCCAAGAAACCTCTGCTCAATAAATCGCAATTAGAATTTAGCAGATTCACTTGATTATACCAGTTTCTGATATTTGTGAAGAATTTCTCATGCATTTGTTCAGTCACTCCATGGAAATGCACTGGCGTTATCAGGAAACTGCACAAACACTTGATAAATATGGGACTGCCTGTCAGTATTGGCATCTTAAACTTGGATGGTAAAGTCCTAGACTGATGGTTTTGTCCCTAACCTAGAAGTTAATGCATTTCTTTGGCCCTACCTTTACTGAAGTTCAGAAACTGAGAGGACCCAATGAGGCCAAATATTCTTTGCTTTATATACAAGAAATATTTGGTAAGATTTTTTTCCAAGGAAAGAAATTATTCTTTTAAATGCTATTTATTTTGAATTATATTTATTTAGTGCAGCTTAGCATTCCTAAGGGTTAATATGATATTTGCACTTCTCTTGGAAGGTATATTTCTACAGACAATATATCATGCTAGACACATGAGTAAATTCAGTAGAGTTTACATTATGGTAGCCACAAATGCTTTCCAAAATTAGCATTTTCAGAGGGAAAAGACAAATATCCATCTAGGTTACAAAGATTAGAAAACTTTAAAACATAGTCCATTGTAAAGTTAATCCAAGCATGCTTGATACCAAACTAATAATTTAAAGACTTCATGATGGTATTCAATTTACTAGTGAAAGAATATTTCTAGGATTCTAAAGACGGTAAGGGAACTTTGGAAATTGTTTGTACATTTAAGAATCATTTACATTCTTTGAAATTAAAAAAAAAGTTGATTGAAAATTTGAGATGGCCAAGTAAAAGTTATTTTTCCAATATATTAATAATTCACTGATTCAGCTGGTGTTCTAAACACTTTGTCCACATTGCAATATAAGATAACCAAAGACTAAGCAACCTGAAGAGCATCAACCAAAATAACACAAGAATGACTTTGAACACCTGAGATGGAGGCAATCATATTCAGAGCAACTCCGCATTGTGCAAGAGAAATAAGAGTCTGTGTATGAGAGATAACAACATAACTCCATGCTTTAATTTGGTTCAAGTTTAGTTGAAAATAACCCAAACTGTGTTATAGTGGCATTGCCTTTATTCATATTTCAGGAGCTTGAGCTTGTTCCTTTCATTCCCACATTTGATCTGTAGACCCAGATGAGTCAGTTACCAGGATAAGAATGCTTAATTTAATAATGTAAACACTGAGAGCCAGCTCACAATATCTCATGGGTTCTGAAATAAACCAGCCCATGTCTCTTAGTAATCATTTAATACTTCATTGTGAACTTAGGTCATATATTTTTTCTCAATCTCTTTGCATTATTAAATATCCATTTGTTATATATCTGCCCAATGATTCAAATCTTTTTGCTTTTACAATATTAACCTCTTTAGCCAATCTAACCAAACAGTGGATGATTCGTAACACAATGTTTCCACGGTTATGGCTCAATCAGTTCCTCATATGTACACAAAGACCAATTAATGAGTCATACAGTTAATTCATTTAAAAAAATTCTTGTTGGTTTGCAATCACACAGCACTATCACTATTGTATCAGTGCATGGGATGTTTTCAGAATAAAATGACAATTAGCTCTCCGTTCACACAAATCAACGGAAAGAAATTTGTGCTAAATTCATAGCAATGAAAGCAGTACTCCACTATGTATATGCAATGCAGTAAATTAATAAATCATTAAATAGCTGCTTGTTCTAATAGATTTTGTATCTCCACAAACCTTGTATTATGAATGATTTACCTAAGATTCACTTCTGACTGCTAACGTCTGCCGCATATTGTTGCAGAGTTGCATGTGCTATCCACCACGGGTAAAAGGCTATGTAATTATGAAAGGTTTAAAATTAAGATTAAAATCAGAAAGTTGTTTCTTTAACAATTAAGAAAAAATTGCTAAATTCAAATTAGTGATTGAGTTTTATCATACAAATATTTATGATATGGAAGAATGTCAATTAGCTCAAAGGCTCAAATTTTCATTTTCATTTAATCTGTTTTGTTGAATGAGATTCATGGCACTGATATGGCTTGGACCTACCTTCTCACACACTGTTCTACTCTTCATCTCATTTAATTATACAGCTGGGTTCTTGGGCACATTACTTAGAGGATTGGTCAATTGGAGATGTGGCATAGTCACCACAGATGCTGCAACCCAGGAACTAACCCTCACATTGTTGTACTGAAGCTCTAGCATTCAGCCATAGGCCAGAGGAGAGGAGAGCTCTCTCCCGGTTTTGCAGACAGACACTTGGAGGTGCTGATGGAATGGAGGCCTGTTCTTTCTCTTGCTGCATCTTAAAGAAGGCCATGCCACCAAACAAAGTCAGCTGGGCAGAGTTTGCAGCTTGTCAATGCTGTGTCCCAGATGAAGCAGTACACTCTTTTGTGATGACCTTCTGTGCTCTTTCAGAGCTGCATACAACAATCTTTTCCCTGCTACCTCACACAGACACACAGGGCTGCTACAGACTCTAACTCTGCCACTCCTTACCTGTCATATTTAATTCATGGACTGCAACTCATTATTGACTGCATCATGCCCGATTTGACACCTGTTATCCATCATATTCTCTCAACACTATTATCCCTTCCTATCCACTAAACCTCCCACTTATTCGCTGCAAAAATCTTACCATCTCACCATGTCTCATAGTCATGCATCACCACTAACTGTTGTCC
Source organism: Chiloscyllium plagiosum (assembly GCF_004010195.1). Taxonomy (NCBI): domain Eukaryota; kingdom Metazoa; phylum Chordata; class Chondrichthyes; order Orectolobiformes; family Hemiscylliidae; genus Chiloscyllium; species Chiloscyllium plagiosum. The sequence continues at coordinate 24,881,167 of NC_057736.1, forward strand.
TATTCACTTCACACTCAAGTTCGGTCTTTCTCTCATTGCAGGAAAAACTGGCCCAACCCCAGAATAATCTCTCCAGAGCCCCCTAGTTAATGTACTGTAATCCCTGGACTGGTTGCTACTAACTTTTAGGTTGGACCATGCCCAGTTCCTGGAATGGAAGAGAATGAACCTCTTATTAAGCTGTGGTGGTATCCACTGATAGTTTGTAGTTCCCCTTTACCCCATTAGAGAAATTGCTCCCTTTGACTTTCACACACAAACATTTGTTTGTAGCCATATCGATTTGTTTGTCACAGAAATTGCTGGTATATGTTACAGGTCTGATATTGACATAAAAGCAACATGTCTGCTCCCTTGATTGTTGAAAGCTTCCCACCATGACAAGCTGCCTACCTCTTCCGCCATACTAAAGAAAATGTAAGTCAGAGGCTGACTGCCAACAAATATTCACTAAAGACCTTGACAGAAAGCAATGTGACCCACACAGAGGTGCCCAGCCCATAAGGCAGTGCTGAAGCCAGTCAGTATGTTGTAAGAAAGTGATGTACAGAAGTCAGAAGCTGGCAAAGTGAATGAACACTAAGAAAGCAAGGAGATGCATCATAAATGTTTGTGTGTCCCTGAGCACATAGCAACCTGGCAGAAATATATTTCATATGTTTTCCTGAGTTTCAGGGGAAAGTGTTGAAGGGCTGAAGTGAAGCATGAGTTGATCTGAGAACTGATCATGGTCATGTGGTGGTTCATGGTTTACTGACTAATGTGAACAAAGCAGCAAGGAGGGTGACCACCATGGAGCATGCAGGAAAGTGGTAGTGAAGACACAGTTGAGGCAAGCATTCGGCAAGCTGCAGCTCCCAGTTACCTGCTCTGATTTACACTCGTTGGGAATTTACACTTGTTTTGTAGTGAAGGGGAGGAAAATTGCAAGTGGCCTGAACTAAGGCAAATTGAGGCTTTGGTGAGCTGCGCAGATAAAAGGGAGCCATTGTTCCATAGTGAGGTCCTGAACTTGTCATTTAAGACTTGAGGGCAAAACCTTCTTCAATGTCAAGAATTTAAATGTTTTTCCCATGTTTTCCAACCTTTGCTGTTGCCACACCAGGAAGGAGAAAATTCCACCCAAAGTAGCTATGATGGGAGCTGAAAGCTATCAATCTAGTCTAATCCCACCTTTCAGATCTTGGTCCATAGTGCAAATGAAATTCAAGTGCATTTCCTTAAATGTAATGAAGGTTTCTGCCTCTACTAGCCTTTCAGGTCATGAGCAGTAGATTGTTATTACTCCCTGGTTGAAAGCTTGACTCCATGAACCTCCCTTTCATTCTTCTATTAGTAACTTTAGGGCTATGTCTCCCTTGGTAATTGATTTCTCTGCTATTGAAGGTAATTCCTTCCTAACTGTTCTAACTAAGTCCCTTATAATTCGATGTCCCTCAATTAAACCTCCCTGAGCCTATTCTGTTTCAAAGAGAACAAAACCAGCTTTTCTAGAGTTTTGTCATAGCTAAAGCTTTCAACTTCTGGCAACATACTTGATCTCCTCTATACTGCTGCACGTGCAATCCCATCCTTCCTGTAACATGGAGGCCAAAACAACTTGCAGTACTCTATCTGCAGTCTAACTACGGTTTTAGACAGTCTAGTTCCCTGCTCTTGTACTTTAGGTCATTGCCATTAAAGGTAAATATCCACATGCTTTCTTGACCACCTATCACATATCCTGGTCCTGTTTCCTTCAAGGATCATGACGTGGATGGTCTGGACTGGGGTGGACTAAATCAAACGTCATACAACACCAGGTTACAGTCCAACAGATTTATTTGAAATCACAAGCTTTCGGAGCGTAGCCCCTTCATCAGCTGACCAAGGGGCTATGCTCTGGAAGTTTGTGATTTCAAATTAACTTATTGGACTATAATCTCATGTCATGTGACTCCTGCCTTTAAGGTTCGGTAGACATATACTCCAAACCCTTTTCTTTCTCTACAGTTCTCAGAATCTTACTATTTATAATATGATCTCTCTGCTTTTAAAAATAAGTGCCTCCTAATTGCTCTATCTAGATCCTTCAGAAAGGGTCAGTTGGCTGGATGGGGTTATGATACAGAGTGTTGTAGAGTGATTCCGACAACATAAGTTCTGTCATATGGGTCCTTGTCAAGAGCCCTATTAAAATCCACGTATCAAACATCATCCATGCAATCAATCTTCCTTATTACTTTCTCACAAAATTCTATCAAGTTAGTCAGGCATGAGTTTCATTTAACAAATCTATGCTGATGGCCCCTAATTAATTCATATCTCTCTAAATGATGGTTAGATTAAATTAGATTAGATTAGATTACCTACAGTGTGGAAACAGGCCCTTCAGCCCAACAAGTCCACACCGACCCTCCGAAGAGCAACCCACCCAGACCCATTCACCTCCATTTACCCCCGACTAATCCACCTAACACTATGGGCAATTTAGCATGGCCAATTCACCTAACCTGCACATCTTTGGATTGTGGGAGGAAACCAGAGCACCCAGAGGATAACCCACGCAGACACGGGGAGAATGTGAAAACTCCACACAGACAGTTTCCCGAGGCGTATTGTATTATGTCTTGGTACTTTTTGCAATAACTTGCCCACCATAAAAATTAGATTGACTGGTTAGTAAGCTTGGACTTTTCTCTCTGGAGAGGAGGAAGAGAGGTGAACTGATTGAGGCATACAGGGTAATGAGAGGCATGGATACAGTCAATAGCCAGAGACTTTTCCCCAGGGCAGGACTAACTGGCACGAGGAGTCATAGTTTCAAGATATTAGGAGGAAGGTATAGAGGAGACGTCAGAGGTAGGTTCTTTACACAAAGAGTTGTGAATGCATGGAATGCGTTGCCAGTGGTGGTGGTGAAAGCAGAGTCATTAGGGACATTTAAGCGACTGCACAGGTTAGGTTATTTTATGTTGCATTAGGATTAATCCTCCGCACAACATTGTGGGCCGAAGGGCCTGTTCTGTGCTGTACTTTTCTATGTTCTATGTTCTATGTAGCTGTTTACACCATTCTTCTTTCTATTTTAAATAATACAACATTAACAATCCTCCAGTCCTCTGGCATCATGCTTGTAGCTGGAGTGGATTGGAAATTGATGGATAGAGTCTCCTCTATTTCTTCCTTTGTTTCCCTTAGCAGCTTTTGAAATAATTCATTTGCATTTCTTGATTTATCTATTTTCAAGGCTGCTGAACAGTCGATATTTCCTCCCACACTATGGCTATCCTGGCTAATATTTTACCCTCCTCTTATTTAACCTGAACGTCTGCTTCATCGTCACTGTAATAATCATTAAGAATTATGCTCATGTTTTCCACCTCTACATGTTGTCATTTTTGTCTCCAATTGGTTCTGCTTTTTTCTTTAGTTATCCTTCTGCAATTTATGCATTTTTAATACATCATTGAGTTTTCCTTGATACGATCTGCCAATACTTTTTCATGCTATCTCTTTGCTTTCCTAGTTTCCTGTGAAATATTATGCCTACCCTTCCTATACCCCTCTAGTTTTACTGCAATGTCAAGCACTAAATATCTGTCATAATCTTTCCTTCCCTTTGCCTTATCCTACCCTCTGTGCTGTTTGATAGCCAGGAGATCTAGATGCAAAACTTCACTTTTGTTCATTTGGAAGAACATATTTGTTCTGAATACTCAAGCTTCTCCTTGAATGATACTGCTCTAACAATAATTAACTTTCAGATAGTGTTTCCTGTTCACATTTGCCGAGTCACATGTCAGCTTAGTTCAAATGTTTTCCAATTTAAAACCTTTTTGCAAACGTTTCCACAAGTATTATAAATCTAACTAAATTATGTTCACGATTTTCCCTAGTTATCCCTTTCACTTAGTTGGATCTCTAAAATCTACAAGTCTATTTGTTAAGGACTTACAGGGATGATACTAAAGCTGGGAGGCTGTACTAATACCGAAGACTGAACCAGCCAGCAATTACTTTGTCTAGAACAGGGAAAGTTGACGTGTGAAATAAAAGCTTTGAAATTATGAAAGGCTTTAACAGGATAAACATTGACTTGTTTCCACTTGTAAAGGAGTCAGAAACTGGGATGATAAATATAAGATAGTTGCTAATAAATCCAGTAAGGAACTCAAAAGAAACATCTTTATCCAGGGAGTGATTAGAACATGGAACCTGCTGCCAAATAATGTAGATGCATTAGCGAGGAAGTTAGATAAGCACATGAGGAAAAAGAGAATAGAAGGCTGTGCTGGAAAAGTTGGAAGAAGTAGGGTGGGAAGAAACATTTCATGTGGGACATAAAGGCCGAAAGAGATAAGTTGGGCCAAATGGTCTATTTGTGTGCTGAAAGTCCAGTGTAAAATAAATCTGTACAAAATATTGCTATGGAAATGAATACCAGACAATTCAATATACTGTGCTATAATATTACTTCAATTGAGAAATGTATATTGAATAAAGTTGGTACAATTACTGTTTCATGTCGAGTTTTAAGTTATTGTGATGGCCTTAATAAAACATAATGTTTCAATTTTAATGAAATGTGACCCGTGTCTTCTTTACGTCATCATGAACTTGGTAATTCTTGTTAATGGCAAGTGATGAAAACAGGCTAATGTTTTATCCCACATTAAGGACTTAAAGAACCCACATACTGGACATGGTGGCAAGGCTACAGTAGAGGCTGAGTCAAAAACAGATCAAAACCCTGCGACAATCCAGAATGAACATGTTCTCAAAAGGTTATGGCAACAAAGAAATAATTCAATTGTTAGCCTAGAGACAAAATTGGCACAATAGAACCCAGCTCAGTGTCTGAAAACTGACTTAACTATGACCTTTCCAGTTGGATATTATGGCATTTTCTTAAAATGTGATTTTAATATTATATTACATGATTATTATAGCTAATGCAAATTGGTCACAATATATCCTTGTTGTCAGGGTTTCCATTTTCTAAACAGAGTCAGTAGTAGAAAATCTTTCACTTGTCTGACAGTTTACAATAAGACTGACCACACATGTGGAATACTTTCCAATCCACTGTGACATATTATGACATACAGTTAAACCGGACAGCATCACAAGACGGTTAATTTGCTTGTCACTATCATGTTTGAAAAACAGATCAAGTCTGTGACTTTCTGTAAAAACATTCTGTCTCTGTTCTCAAAGCACTGATAAGCACAAATGACAGAGTGTCTGTACTGTGTCTCATGATAAAAGTGTCTGTATTGCTTCATGTATCACAGGGAAAATACATTACTCTAACTCGAGCAAAAGGTAACAAAAGATTGCATTAACTCTTTGAACACTGGATCTCCTGCCTGTTTTTTAAAGTTACATCTGTATTTGCTTTATGAACTATTTCATGTTAGACAATTAATAAAGGAAATGTTTGGCAGAAAGGATCAGCAACTCAGCAATAATGAGATCTCCATAGCTAAATAGTGGCTCATGGGGATTTTGGATTTGACAGCTACAGCCACAGGAATTAAAAGCCAAAACACTTAACATTGGCAATAGTGAAAAAATGCTGGAGCATATTACATAAAAAGCAGATTTCAAAGAAAAACTTGCTGTTATATTGTGTTTTGTCTTTCAGAAACTTCCCAAGTTGCTTTGCACATTTTGAAGTGCAGGGACCACTGTGCAGGCTCAGGCAACGCTCCAACTGTGCATGGCAAGATCTCACAGACAGCAATTAAAATGAATCATTAGCCAACAGGAAATAGAATTTAGAATCACATGTTAAAAATGAAAACAAAAACATGAATAATAAATCAATTCTTACAGTTTTTCAATTTGTCAACTTTTTAAACCATTGCAATCCACCAGATGCTCCATATCTTGACTTTCAAAAGACGTTTGATAAAGTTATTCACTAAAGACGGATGGAAGAGTGGGGGAATTCATGGAATTAGGGAGAAGCAGTGAATCAAAATTAAGACCTTCTGGATAATTTAGAACAGAGTTTAATTATTATTGGGTACTGTTTGAGTTGGGGAGTGCCACTTAGTGGCTTCAGTCCCTGGATCTTGACTATTCCCAGTGTTCATAACTGACCTAGAGAAAGGGAGTTAAAACATCATATCGGAGATTACCAGTAGCATAAGTCTGTGTGCGAGGCGGGCTTGTACCGAATACAGATAAGTTTCAAAAAATAGAGAGAATCAGACTTTTTGGACTTATGTATGATACTTTGGAGGAATTAATGAGTGTGATACAAATAGGTGCAAAATGTATTAATTCTGACTGCAAGATGAATGATTGTTTGCTGCAGAAGGTGGAACAAAGGACCTAAAGACCTGTCTTTGGCACTGGCTCTGTAGGATGAGGTGCTGATTAGCAAAAGACACTGTGATTACAGTCCATTTTCATGCCAGATGCTTTGAGTTTATGTCCAAGGACATTGCATTAGTTCACTGTAATTCTTTACAAAAAAGTGAATGAAGAGTAGGAGGAAATATGAAGTTAGATTTTTTTTAATGTACAAGAGGAGTAGATAAAGAATAGCCTCATAAAATCTCATAGCAGCATTCAAAGCACAAGACAAAGGACTGATTTTATGGATCTCAAACGTAGTACACTCTGCTTGGCTGGTTGTTTTGGTTTGAACAAATTGTACTATACTTTCTATGAATGAAATGGGTGCAATTCAAAGCTGCCAGCAATCCAAAAAGAAACAGATTATTAAGCTGAACTGATAACATCACGACAACCAGAACAGTGACTATATTACCAAGCATCAAAACATTCGAGACAGAAAAAAGTTATTACTTCTGCATGCTTTGATTTTCAAAGCAACGTATTCAAAGCATATTTTAACAAAAACAGTATCCTTCATCACATTTGATTGAATGAAATTTTATTTAAACTCTATATGCTCATTAAGGTCAAACAATCAAATTGAGAACTTCATTAGCTCCTCAACAGGAGATGTTAGATCAGGTAGCATATTCTTACCACCAATTTTAGCCCTGTCTCTCTTACCATTGTGTCTACCTGAACTAAATTGTTCATAACTTCGGCTTCCTATTTGACTGAGCTGAACTTTGGATATTTATTATCTCCATCACAAAGAATACTTATTTCCATAAACATGCTTATCTCTGGCTCTGCCTCCTGCCATCTACCTAGAAATCCTCAATGTGTTTGTCATTTCCAGCCATGATTTATTCCAAGCTTTCCTGAACCCCTCACCCACATCCATGGGTCAGCCCATGCTAATCTCTCCTGGTGAATCCTATCCTGCACTAAGTCTTGTTCAGACCTTACTGCTGTTTCTGATAATTTATGTTGACTTCACGCCACACAGTAGCTCCAATTTAAAGTTTTCACCATTGCATCTAAAGTTCATCCCCATCTCTCTAAATTTAACCCAAATAGCCCTCACCTCAAAATCCATGTATCACTTAAACCATTTTGGTCAATACCAACTTTTTGTTGGATGTTTACAGCTGTGTTATTAGCTGCCAAAGAGCCACATTCTGGAATACCATTTGCAATGGCTTGTACCTCTCCACCTCCCTCATTTCTTTTCAGAACCCTCCCTATGGTTATCCTCTTTGGACCAAGGTTATGGTCATCCTTTTGAATCTCTCCTTTCAAAGCTTAGTGCTCATTTAGTTCTGATTGCATCACACACTATAAACCATGCTAAGGAAATACTGTTGAAACATCAATTACTGTTTCAAAGACAACTCCAGACTGTGGACTGAGGTGGTCTAAGGAAAACTAATGGGGCGGCAATTCCCTGTAGAATTAAATGTATCATACAAAATGGCAGCTTTTCTCTTCTGTGTTAACTATTAAATATTTGATTAAATTTTTCTGCTATTTATCTCAATCTGTACAATCAATACCATTGTGTCAACTACGTGCTGCATGAACTGAACGTATAGGTATTCAATAACAACCAGTGTTTGAAAATCTGATGATTGATGACTGAGATAATTGTGATGTAGAATATTACAACAATAGGAAGAGATTTACAGATACTTATATAGATTTACAACCAGAATCGACAGGGAACATGATTGCTTTGCAGCAGCCAGGCCTTAGACATAAACAATCAATCACTGCAGGGCTGAGTAGATTTATTTTATTTGTTGAAGTGAACTGGATATTGCTGGTTGGGCCAGTGTTTATTACCCATCCATAATTACCATGGAGAAGGTGGTGGAGAGTTGTCATTAGTCTTGGGGTACTGGGACAGGCACAGTACTGTTTACTGTGGTCTTCCCAGGATTCTAACCCAGGTACACTGAAGAAACAATGAAATCATTCCAAGTCAGAATGGAGCATGTATTGGCCTTCCCATGCATCAACTGTCCTTATCCTTCTAGCAGTAGATATCATGAGACTGGAAGGTGCTGTCAGAGCAGCCTTGGTGGTTTTTTTTGCAGTACATCTTGTCAATGGTATAGAATGTTGTCACTGTGCTTCATGGTGAACGGAGTGTATATTGAAGGTAGTGGATAGGCTCCCAATCAAGTGGGCTCCATTGTACTGAATGGCGTCAAGCTTTTTGAGTGTTGTTGGGGGTGCTTTCATTTAGGCAAGTACAGAGTATCCACTAAATAAACAGAATCCAGCCACTTTAAAGTGAAACTTAGTTTGATTTTCCTTTTTGCTTAACATAGAAGTCAGTTGTTGAAAATATTCATGACAGACTCCCAAAATACTTTTGCTGAAAATGTGTTGCTGGAAAAGCGCAGCAAGTCAGGCAGCATCCAAGGAGCAGGAGAATCGACGTTTCGGGCATGAGCCCTTCTTCAGGAATTCCTGAAGAAGGGCTCATGCCCGAAACGTCGATTCTCCTGCTCCTTGGATGCTGCCTGACCTGCTGCGCTTCTCCAGCAACACATTTTCAGCTCTGATCTCCAGCATCGGCAGTCCTCACTTTCTCCCAAAATACTTTTAACAACTGAACATAAATATTTTTACATAAAAGAAAACACAGACTATATTATTTGAGACAAGAACAATTGCAAATATTGGAAAAGAAGATTTGTCCGATTTATCATAGCAATACCCCTACAGGCACTCAAACTTCAGTAAATAGTGACTCCTATCTCCATATGAACGTTTTTTTACTCAACTGCACAGCTCCATTTGGGCAAATTTCTCTGTATACACTTGGTACTATTTTATTTAGTTTATGATCCACAAGATCCTTAAAACAAATTGCCAATCCATCTTCACTCATTGCTTAGCATGTGCTCCCTAAACAATGCTGTAGGATGTTTTCTTTTCTGATACTTTCCTAGTCTTCTGCTTCTGGAACTTTCTCTGAAGACTTCTCCCCAGACCTGACTGCTTGGAATTGTTTTTGCCCCCTCCTTCATCTTACTCTGAAAACTTAAGTTACCAAACTCTTTAGCAATCATCTCCCCAGGTGGCTTATTGGACACAGCTTGATTTGAACTTACTGTTCAAAATAATATTCTGACCTTTATAAAAAGACCTGAGGGCCCTCTTGTAGTACAGTGGTAATGTCCCTACTTCTGGACCGAGAGACCCAAATTTATTCCCTGGGGTCGGGGAGTCCAGAACGATAGGGCATAGGTTTAGGGTGAGAGAGGAAAGATATAAAAGAGACTTATGAGGCAACGTTTTCATACAGAGTGTGATACGTGTATGGAATGAGCTACCAGTGTAAGAGGTGGAGGCTGGTATAATTGCAACAATTGAGAGGCATTTGGATGGGTATATAAATAGGAAGGGTTTGGAGGGTTATGGGCCGGGTGCTGGCAGGTGGTACGAGATTTGGTTGGAATAGCTGGTCGGCATGGACGGGATGGACCGAAGGGTCTGTTTCCATGCTGTACATCTCTATGACTCTAAGACTCACCTGCTGCAAAGCTGTGTAATAATGTCTTTGAACCGGCTGGTTTGAACAATAGATTAAATTAAAAATTTATAAAAATACCAGACTTTCACAGAACTGAAAAATAACACCAATTTTTCTCACCACAGTCAAACCCAAGTTCAGAAATAACAATATTATGTCATGGACTGCCTTCTCAAGTGGGATGGATTGGAGTGGCAGTAAGACATGCTCAATTCAGATAGGCTCAGTCACCCAGTTAGCTTCTATCTTATTCCAAAATGTGTCTTTTTATAAATGTGCTAATATCTTTATATTTTACAAAAGCGTCACACCTAAAATAATGAAAAATCACAGGAAAAATGGCAAGGTGTGATATCATGTGGCTTCCATTTTTATCAATTTGATTCACACTTCCAAAAATGAAACCTGGCCATATCTACAGAAATGTCTGTGATTCTTTACAGTTACATTAAAAAATATGAAATTGTCAGAATGGTCCTGATCTAACATAATTGCCAATGACTGACTGAAAGTCTTCAACTCTATTTAATTCTCTATTTTAACTGTATTCATACAACACACAATATCATTCAATACAGGTAAAGATCTTTTTTATATCCTGAACTAAAACAGATCCAACGAATAACTGTCTTTCTCAAAAAGAAAACAATGTTCAAGATCTGCTTATCTTTCATGTGCCTATCACCAACTTACATGCAATCATGATTCCATTTCAATTATATTCCATTAGCTATAAGCCCTTTGTGATGTGTTGAGGCTGTATAATAACTGCTAGTCTTTAATTAAACTACTTTCAACCAAAGACCAGAAATAATTTGGCATAATAAACATATTCCAAGAATGTGAATTACTCTCCAGGCAAAGTATATCAGATTAAAATAACATTCAGTTAGAACTTTTATTGACAATGCCAATTTCTCATTTAACACAAGCTGTCGGTGTACTGACTCCCATGCTTGTGCAACATGTGGTCTTAACGAAAATATGGTGATCACATTAGTAGTCTGTATTGCATTAACTTTCGCACCAACATTACAATGTGGGCACTTTGGGAAAGAAAGGGAAAATAAGCCAAGATTCCCACTCCAACATTCTGTGATCTGTACCTTGAACAGAAAATGTTTGTCATCTTTAGGCAGCCATTTCCCATGAATGATAATATCTGATCTATTACCACAGCTGGAACGAATTGTGAGAGAAAAAAACTGCAACGCTGCCCTATTTATCAAGAAAATTAATCATGTATCACAAGACATCATGAACAATAATTTTTATTCTGGAATGCTTCAAAAACACCTAATTTCCATTTATAAATCAAGCAAAGTTCCACAACATGCTTTACACCTTACAATGTTCATTGCTGGCTACTACCTTCCCTGTATAACCCCGAGAATATCTACGTTCCACAAAATATCTCTATCTGTATTCATCCTTCTATGTTTCAGTCTCACACATAATCAAGTATTATATCAGTTCTTTTTTCAAACTTTAATTAACATTAATAGTCCATACTGCAATCAGCTCAGTATACTATTTCCACAAGTTTGGTAAATTATTTCACCCTTGCTTCAAGAAAAATCTCATTCAGCTAAGTTATTTTAAATCATTCAATTACAAGGGACCATATATAAAGTCAGATCTCATCACCAGTGTATGTAATTGTTGTTCAGTATTAAGAATATAACATATGCATCACCTCAATCACTGCCTTGAATTCAGCTTTTTGCAATAATTAAAGACTGTATACTCCACTCTCCCGTCAAATGGTACATAAACGTTTGCTTTATTCTTCCATTAGTCACTTCAGACAAACTTGTCCTGAGCTTTTTTCCGTTACCTGTTGTTCCTCTTTTAATAGGATCCATTTGAGTAGAGTTCAAGCAAAGGCATGTCAGTAAACAGTCATTCTTGTAAAAGCAGTATCACCTTGTCTTCTGTATCGGCAATTGATAACCCGTCTCTTCCTTCATAGTGAAAAGTGCTCCTGAAAACTCCACACCAAATTCGAGAGAACTCATCATTTTATCCAAAACAGTTCAGCAGCTATCTACACAGTAGATAAGAACATAGATAATGGTCTCTACAAGCCAGCACAGGGTACAGTTTGTGAAGAAAGAAATCTATATGTAATTTTCCATTCATTCCAGAGGAAACGATTATTTTCACTGTCTCGTATCCAACTACAGCTAACATGCTAATGGCTGAAATACGTTAGCTGATCTGTACTTTAAAAAACAAAAGGTCCACATAGAAACCACATTACAACATCCAAGTACTATGTTTTTATTTCATTTATCGTGTAAGAACAGCAAAACCCCAATGAGGAATTACTGAGTAATCATATCAGTTGCCAGCTGGAATGCATGCAACACTCATTGAAGATTGAATTGAAACCTGACCAGATATGAGGCCTGGGCCCACTCTTAAGTCACCAGGCCGTGAGAATAAGATCAATCCCTGGCAGCAGCTGTTAGCTGTGAGGTTCTTAGATAAACTAACACACTTCTGATTTCTCCGTCTTTAATGTAACTCTACCAATAAGTAACGAGGGGGTATAAAACCGTTAGCTGTACAAACAAATGGAAGATCAACAAGCCAATGAAGAAATAATCTGCTCAAATTGAAGCTCTGGAGTTACTTAAAAAAGGTGTTAATGAGAGTTGGCAGGGGACATTTGTTTAAGGGCATTATTCACTCAATGTCCGACAGTAGCATTGATAACAGAGAATGAAAATGTCTGCTTTTCAAATAAATAAAAGGATCAGCATTTTGATGAGAAATTGATCTAAGTTTTGGGCTCTTAGTATGAGTGATTCAAGCTGTCACTATGTCTTAAATGATGAAGGCCTACTGTCAACATTAAATGTGCTTTATCCAATCTGATCCTGGTTTCTTGTGTAAAAAGCGTACATTGTTGTGAAAATTCACACAGATTTCAGATGACTAAGAGGTTTCCTATTTAATAGTTTGAATAGTTACTGCTGCACCATGCCCTGTTTTTCACAAGTCCTGAAAGGACTGGTCCACTTGCTCCTACGTTGTACAGTGTGTCACATGAAAGGTTTGAAGTCCTCACAAGCTTACGTAATGCTGTTTCCCTGCATGGGGGAAGCTAATGTGTTGGATTATTTTGTTGACATAGCAACAACAACTGACACAGAAATTTCAATGAGGTAGACAGTATTACTTATCCTCACAAAATCCATGTAAGAACTGGAACAAGATAGCCTGGGAGGGCCCGAATGGAGTAAGCTCATCTCTGTGATATTAAAACAAATTGCTTTGCATAAAACAGGTGGCAAATCTACTTGATAGATGGGTATTACCAGATCATGAATGGTAGGATGAATGCTGCTCTTCCATACAGAAGCATTAGAAATCACATCTTATGCTGAACACAACAACTTTGGTTAAACCTGAGGTGGGGAGGGGGGGGGAGGTGGCGAGGTGAAGCACAGTGGAGGACAGTAGGCACCACTTAATCCACTGCTCGTGTTCTTGAAATTACAGATCAAATTGGCTGTTCTCTGGATGTGGCTTCACGACTGTGGACATGTGATTGCAAATAATGGAATTGTTTATCATGTAATTGTCTACAATTCTGTCATCTCCATCACTACAACATCTTACATGAATTAGCTGTCGGAAAGTAATTTTAAAAATCTCAAAGGGCTATAATCCGTAATACTTCAGACTGGACCCATGAAACAGATAATCAAGTCTTTTTTTTAATGTAATGGCTACCTGTAGTTAATACCACACAGTAATATGTGAATATTCAACCTATCTACTCGGTAATCATGAATTCACCCTCTGAAGCAGTATTAAACTGGAATAATGTTACAGTTCTATTTTAACATTTGGTCTGAACATTGCTCAGGGATGAAGTGATATCTCTACAAGTTAACACCACCACACAAAAAAACACGTTAATTTCTACTGGACTATTAGGGTGGGATGGGGAATGGGAAAGACATTGAGCTGCACATTTAAAGCTTACATTGAAGTCTACAATTACTACTCTCAAGTGTACACATCTAACAATTGTAGAACACTATTTTGAAGTATCCACAACTATAATAGTACAAAGTTTTAAATCAAGAAAATTCCCAGTGGGGAAAAGAATGAAATTTTTGGAAGTGGTGCAATCAAATTAGATAATGGCATTGTGTTTATTTCTAAGAGGGAACCTAAAATAAATACAGCAAAGCCATAATACATTAGGCAATACACTGCTGGCAGAGTTTACTGCAACTGTAGTGTTACATACGTTTCAGTCCCAACATGCAAGGTGTCTTCAGCAGCACACAAGTCTCAGCAGTTTGTCAGTACAGTTTATTTAGATTTATCGCTAATCTATCTGTGGCCAGGATTTGCACTCATTTAAAAGTGTTTTAATTTTTTTACAGAAGGGATCATTTGGTAATAATGTAAATTGAAATAATAGTTTCTTCCCAGTTGGAGAGAAAGTGAGGGCTGCAGATGCTGGAGATCAGAGCTGAAAATGTGTTGCTGGAAAAGCGCAGCAGGTCAGGCAGCATCCAAGGAACAGGAGAATTGACGTTTCGGGCATAAGCCCTTCTTCAGGAATGAGGAAAGTGTGTCCAGCAGGCCAAGATAAAAGGTAGGGAGGAGGGACTTGGGGGAGGGGTG
>NC_057736.1:24896030-24936203 GCF_004010195.1 Chiloscyllium plagiosum
GGGGGCTCGGCATGGGGAGAAGGTAGCTGGATGGAGGTGGGAGTAATGCTGATGGGTCAGAGAGGATGATAGGTGGAAAGGAAGATGGACAGGTTGGACAGGTCACAAGGGCAGTTCCGAGTTGGAAGGTTGGAACTGGGATAAGGTGGGGGAAGGGGAAATGAGAAAACTGGTGAAATCCACATTGATGCTGTGGGGTTGGAGGGTCCCGAGGCAGAAGATGAGGCATTCTTCCTCCAGGCGTCGGGTGGTTAGGGTTTGGCGATAGTGGATGCCCAGGACCTGAGTGGGAGGGGGTTTGAAGTGTTCAGCCACGGTGCAGTGGGGTTGGTCGGTGCAGGTGTCCCGAAGATGTTCTCTGAAGCGCTCTGTGAGTAAGTGTCCTGTCTTCCCAATTTAGAGGACACCGCATCGGGAGCAATGGATGTAGTAGTGAATGACATTTGTGGAAGTGCAGATAAAACGCTGATGGATGTGGAAGGCTCCTTTGGGACTTTGGACAGAGGTGAGGGGGGAAGGTGTGGGCGCAGGTTTTGCAATCCCTGCGGTGGCAGGGGAAGGAGCCAGGAGGGGAGGGTGGGTTGGCAGGGGGCGTAGACCTGACAAGAGAGTCACGGAGGGAATGATGTTTACAGCAAGCGGATAGGGGTGGGGAGGGAAATATATCTCTGGTAGTGGAGTCTGTTTGTATGTGATGGAAATGGCGGAGGATGATGTGATGTATACGAAGGTTGGTGGGGTGGAAGGTGAGGGTCAACGGCGTTCTATCCTTATTGCAGTTGGAGTGATGGGGTTTGAGGATGGAGGCGCGCTGGAGGACATCAACAACCATGTGGAAGGGGAAATTGCAGTCTTTAAAGAAGGAGGCTATCTGCTGTGTTGTGTAGTGGAACTGGTCCTTCTGGGAGCAGATGCGGCGGCAGGGTGGGAGGAGATATAATCCGGGTAACTGTGGGAGATGGTGGGTTTGTAGAGATGTCAGTGTTGAGTCAGTCCCCATTGATGGAGATGGAGAGTTCCAGGAAGGGGTGGGAGGTGTCTGAAATGGTTCAGGTGGACTTAAGGTCGAGGTGGAATGTGTTGGTGAAGTTGATGAACCGTTCAACCTCCTCGTGGGAGCATGAGGTGGCACCGAAACAATCATCAACGTATGGAGGAAAAGGTGTGAATGGTGCCAGTGTAATTCCGGAAGATAAACTGTTCCACATAGCTGACAAAGAGGCAGGCATAGCTGGGGCCCATGGCTACCCCTCTCATCTGGAGGAAGTGGAAGGATTCAAAGTAGAAATTATTGAGGGTACGAACCAGTTCAGCCAAACGAATGAGAGTGTCAGTGGAAGGGTACTGGTGGGGATACCGGGAGAGGAAGAAACGGAGGGCTTGGAAGCCCTAGTCATAGCGGATAGAGATGTATAGGGACTGGATAAAAGCAAATTACTGCGGATGCTGGAATCTGAAACCAAAAGAGAAAATGCTGGAAAATCTCAGCAAGTCTGGCAGCATCTGTAAGGAGAGAAAACAGCTGATGTTACAAGTCTAACTGACCCTTTGTATAGGGACTGGATGTCCATGGTGAAGATGAGGCGTTGGGGGCCAGGGAAACGAAAGTCTTGGAGGAGGTGGAGGGCGTGGGTGATGTCCCGAATGTGTGTGGGGAGTTCCTGGACCAGAGGAGATAGGACAGTATCAAGGGGCAGGAGCAGGCCAAGATGATGGGTCAGCTGGGGTAGTCAGGCTTGTGGAGGGTAGGAGGTAGAACCGGGTGGTGCGGGGTTCCCGAACTTTGAGGTTGGAAACTGTGGATGGGGAATCCCCTGAGCTAATGAGGTTGTGTACGGTATGGGAGATGATGGTTTGGTGATGGGGGTTGAGGGTTGTGGTTGAAAGGGCGGTAGGAGGAGGTATCTTCGAGTTGGCGCCTTAATCCTGATCACACTGATCTTCAGGGCAACATCTTTTTACATATGTAAAACTAGACCGAGGGAGACAAACCAATAGCAATGAAAACATAACCATGTAACCCAGGGTAGGCTACACCTACAAGACACTGTAGAAATTTGTCAGTATTACCTTGGAAACTATTATAGCAAATTCTAAAATACACATAGATATGTTTCTGAAAAATACATTTATTAAAAATCATATTTATAAAAACACATATATATTAATCACCCCCCACCCACCTTTAGTTAATATCAGAATATTTTGTTTTACTGCAGAAAGTTGAGATGTGTTCAATGCACCTAAAAAGATTTTAAGAAGGGACTTCTGAATAACTGTAGCCATTGCTTAAAATAACTCATTTGTTTTGTTTACATAGTAACAGATGGATGACAAAATTGATTTTTTTTATTTTTGTTGGCAGAATTCAAGGTCATTTACCAGGGCAGCAGTTTAGTGCAGTGTAAGTGGCATGTGTGTTAGCAAATCAAAATTAAAATGAGTCTGGAAGGAAAAATGCAGAGAAATGCAATTACTTGCTGAATAAGAAACAAAGGACTGCTTCATACATCAGCTGTAAACACTAAAGTAAAGATAGGGCTTTTTTTCAATAACAATGTTCTACTGTACATTGTATTTCCCATACAACCTAACTTTCCATTGCCTTCTCCTTAATTCATATATTTTTCAATGGAAAATGTGTGCTTTGGTGCCCACCACCAACCATGAACATTTTGCTGAGCATCCATTTGATCTGAAAATGTGTTGCTGGAAAAGCGCAGCAGGTCAGGCAGCATCCAAGGAGCAGGAGAATCGATGTTTCGGGCATGAGCCCTTCTTAGAATCGAAACGTCGATTCTACTGCTCCTTGGATGCTGCCCGACCTGCTGCGCTTTTCCAGCAATACATTTTCAGCTCTGATCTCCAGCATTCACAGTCCTCACTTTCTCCATGCATTTGTTCTGCCCAGCTATGTTCAGCTGGTGAAGCAATTGGCGAATAGTAGTGATGTCTAGCAAAATCCAATGCTGGGATATTACAGACATGGTGCCTCTGGCTTTTATCATCAAAGCTAGTATTTAGCTTTGGTATATGCCAAGATTGCTATGGTGGTTTCATATTTGTCCATTTTTATTATTTTGAAGCTTTTTTTCATGATATCAAGAATATCAATTCCAGGATACTGAACTAAAGGGTATGGTTGAGGTAACATTCACTAACAGCAGTAGATGGTTTGTATCCCTCCCAGACACCAATGCAGAAGTTCCAGTAACTTACCTTTCAATGTATATCCCAAATGTAACAACTAGTGATAATTATGCCACCTAAAAAGCAGTTTTATGTGACCATGAAAGACTGAACCACTGCGTGGATCTGACTGTGGTGAGAAACATTGACCATTTCTTAGAACATGTTCAGCTGTTTATATTCATGGTAATGTTGGTATTAATAGCTAGGTCTCAACACAGCCAATAATTAGTCAATGTGCTCACGTGAGAGAGAAAACTGGAGAGTCTGTGGTTGCGTGTGTAAAGTTTTTTTTTCTTTTCTTCAGTATCATTGAATTAATGTAGCAAATGGGGTAAATATTGTAGTTTTCTGGATGGGCCTGTTAGTTACTTCAACAATTAATATTTGACTTAGCCACACAAGGAACATTCAATATTTGGTTCAAAGTGTGCAGCAAGTTAATTGTTCCCAGCACAAACAATAGAAGAGGAGTTAAATTTGACTTGGCTCTGGTTTAGACAGGGACTCAACATGGGTTTCAACTTATTGCTATCCAACTATGATTGTAGATACGTAAGGCCAGAATTGAAATTTCTATGATGCCTTGTAGAGTTGGAAAATGACAGGGTATTTGTTGGGGAGAATTAAAGAAACAGTAGGGAGCCATTATGACCTGACAGAATCAGACATTTTTCAGGAAGTGAAGTGACCATTATTGGGTTTTGGCCACAAGTGGAGATCCCGGATGATGAAGTCCCAACCACCAGCTATTCAGAGGGCAGCAGCTCCAGTCCAGTGCCATGGCACCCCAAACCATAGGAGAGTGAAGGCAGGATGGAAGTTGTAGGGCAATAGTCCGAGGCAGGGGGCATTGGGCAGGGAAGCCAGAAGAAAGTGACCCTCACTCTCGATTGGGCACAAAGTGTCTGGGAGGCCATTGGCAAACCCAAGAGTGTTTGCTGGGTTACGTTCCGAGGATATGGGAAAGTGTTCAGTCCCTATGCAATCTGCAACTCACTTTTAACTGTCTTGGGGCAACGGCGTCAATTGTCTCATTAATGAGCCTTATAGACAAATTGATGTTTGCAGCTGGGAATCCACTTTCTTCCCTCTGGCTTGGGGGAGGATGGAGGAAATGCTCCACCGCTGAAGTGGTATCTCTCCCAACATGAAGTAAGCGCAGTGCCATGCTCTGTACCAAGATGGGCCACCTTGGATCCAGCTAATTATTAACTTGGGTTAGGGTCACATGTAAAAAAGTATGATCGCTGAGATGAAATAGTAGAATATGCTTGATATCGGTTAGTGCACAAGCCAGTCAACAAACATGATAAGGTCTGGCAAAACTATTTCTCAATAAGATTTACTCTTTTGATAATACATCTTGGAATGTTGGTCTGGTAGCCACTGATCAATTGCCAGTCTTGACAGATACTAAAATACACTTGCTCCCATTGGCAATGGCTATCCGTCTCACTCAACAGAAAATTAAAGGAGTGGACAAGATTGAGTCTCATTCCTGATGAAGGGCTTTTGCCCGAAACTTTGATTTTTCTGCTCCTCGGATGCTGCCTGACCTGCTGTGCTTTGTCAGCACCACTCTAATCTAGACTCTGACACTATCCTGCCTTGCTTCAGCAGTAGGGCACACACTGCAACAGTTAAAGTAATGATCCTCCTGCCTGTAACCCATCTGATTTTAACTTAGTTTGCTCATTGGACAATCCACAGTTACAGGACATTAGACCATAAATGATAACAGTATGAAATTGTCTACTCATTGGTAAAACATTACTTTACCTATTTCATTATGCACTGTATAAGGCCATGTGTGAGCAGATTCAGAAATGTTCCTTAAGAGAAATAAACTATTAGAAAAGAAGTACTTTTTTCTCTGTGCTATAAGTATGAACTAGGGATACAGAAGACAAGGAGGAATGGCCTAAATGTCAACTACTCTCCAGTTTGTTAAACTGCTTTCACAGAATGGAGAAAGTGAGGACTGCAGATGCTGGAGATCAGAGCTGAATTTGTGTTGCTGGAAAAGCGCAGCAGGTCAGGCAGCATCCAAGGAGCAGGAGAATCAACGTTTCGGGCATGAGCCCTTCTTCAGGAATTCCTGAAGAAGGGCTCATGCCCGAAACATCGATTCTCTTGCTCCTTGGATGCTGCCTGACCTGTTGCGCTTTTCCAGCAACACATTTTCAGCTCTGCTTTCCCAGAAATAAAGGGCTCTAAAGATATGTAAGAAATTTTAGATTGTGACTGTCCACACAGTACTGTTTAACAATACCATTTAATAAAGTTAACTAATAGCTCAAATCCAAGCTGCATACTCTCGTGTATCTTCCATTAGAAAAGGCAAGGAAATCTCACATTAGATCCAATATGATGGTCAAGATTGTTTGCTTGACTCTTAGGCTTGTTACATTTTATTCAAATTTACAAGGAGTGCAGATTGACTGGTGGGAGTTGGCTTTTACTTAAAACTACATGGAATGTCTACTGTAAAAATGTAATGACATTAGTAACATGAATAGAAATGAGTTCAAATTTTGAAACAATTTGAAAATGGCTCCAAGTGTAAAAATTAGTATTCTTTTCCAAATTGTAGGTGCAAAAAGGGAACACAAGGCACTATGAATTCCCAGGACTTCACTTGTTATGCAAAAAGTCTATGATATTTCTGTTCCATTTCACCAGTGCAAAATTCTATCAATCATTGTAACCAAGATATCATCCAGAGCTGCAGAGCTGACAAGACGCTTGAGCAGGAAGGAGAGGCTAGCCTTCGAGTCTCCCATTCAGTTTCCCCCATTCCTCTCCAGCAGGAAAACGATAGCTTTTCATCTGCAGCACAAACACATCACAATAGCTTTTCATCTGCATTGGTTTGTGCCACAGTCAACACATATCAGCAGGTCACCAAGATAATGTCCAATAATCCTGGACACTGAAGGCTACACGGATGTATTTTTTTAAAAATGGCTGCTAATTTGTTGTTCAACCAATGTTATACTTAAATTACAAATACTTCTCATAAAGACTTGTTGCTTGCAAAAAAAGGTGAAACTCATATCCAGAACTTCACCATTAACATAGTAGGGTGTGATTTAGCAGAATAGAGGCTACACCTTAAAGTGGAATGTCATGTGATATATAGTACCGACAGGTTAAACTATAAAGGAGATGGGGGAGAGCTCGGTTCAGATGTTATGCAGCCTGAGTATTTATAGAATGATGCAATCTGTGTAGAGTGCAGCTTCTGTGCTGGTGGTAAGTGCACAATGCTAATGCACATGCTATCTCTCCATTGCTATAAATAAATTTAATGTAACTTTGAATGTAATATACATTAATAATGGTCACCAGATTAACAAATACATTCACTTAAGGAGGCACAATCTTCCCTGAAAAATTTGCTTTGCAATTAATTTGACAATGATTTCCAAATAATATGACTTAAGTTGTTTGAAAAACATTTTATTTACATGTTAAATGTCATTTTGACATTATGAGTTAAATTCTGATCCAACACCTGTCCTTTCTTGACCTCCTTTCCCAATGACCAGCTTTCCAAACATTTCTCTCAGGTGAAACAGCAATTTACTTTGTTACTAATGAAACAATCTTTTGTAAATTGATAGACCAAATGCAAATTGGGAGATCACTTTGTGGAACAGCCCCGCAAAAATGACTGAGCTTCCAGTTGCCTGTTATTTCAATGCTCTTTCCTGCTTCCATTCTGAGATTGAACTCTGACACTGTTGCATTGAAGTTCAATAGCATCTCTCATCATTCACTTTGCAGCCTTCTGGACTCAACATCGAATTCAACAACTGAGAATCATAGTCACTTGTCCCATTGTTTGACAGCAGTTTCTGGTAATGATTCTGCTTCTGTCATTTTCAACTCCTCAATGCAAATTTTTTGTTCATTTTTATGTCTTATTAACATATGTACTGTGTTCTGCACTCATCCCATTAATAATTTAATCATATTAGCCTTACAAGCCTTCCCTTTTACTCTTTACCCTCCACCCTTTTCACTACCTCTGTAGCTCCTTATAACCTGTTACATTTCAAACAGCATTTCAGTTCCAATGGAAGCTCATCGAATTGAAATGGTAACTGCTTCTTTCTGCACAGGTGCAGAGTATCTCTAGCATCTGTCTTTCCAGTCTACCATCCACACTATTTTGCTTCATGTTAGAATAATAGTACATGGACTCCAATGTTGGTTTGCAGTTCCAAATGTTGCATACACTCTTCTTGTTTCTCTGAAACAGCTTTAAAAGAGGGAAAGAAAATGAGTGCAGAGTTTGGGTCAGAGCAACATATATTCTGTGGTTTCTTAGACACTGGAACTGGCTCAAAGCTCTCCATGTCCTCAATAGCAAGCTGACCAATGTTAACATATAACCCAGTATAGAAACACTAAAATTAAATCCTCTGGACTTGGAGTTACCAATTGGTAAATATTTTGTTATAGTGGTGAGGAGGGTAAACGTTCCCAGCAACTTTTATATTGGAGGCAAAAGTTTCATTTGCTTGCATCCACTCCATAGGATGGGAGCAGATTAAAATCTGCAGAGATTGTAAAATCAATTTTTCACAAAATGAATTCAACATTTAATTGTAGTGCAACATTAATCATCATCCAAAAATCCCCTAAATTTAAAAGGATTAATTTGTTTCAAGTAACTTTAAAATGGTCACTGTGTGGCTGTACACATCAGGTCAACAGACAATGTTGCTATTGGAGTGAGATGTTAACAAACTCCTGGTTCTGATAGCCAAATAGGGGCTCTGGCTATCTGGCATGAAAAACTTTGTACTAGAAATATCTGTGTCAGATGTGTGCGCTGTACAACTTGAGTTTGTTTTTGTGACTTTAAGACATGCTTGGAGAGAGATATTAGTCAACCATGTAGACAATTATGGCATCTATGGACTAGCAACCCACAACCTCAGGCCTGGGAACATGGATTCAAATGGTGAAAAATACTCTGGAATTAAAAGTTAGTCCAGGATAACCATGTAAACACTGTTGAACATTGTAAAACAAAACACAATCTAGTTCACTAGTGCTCTTTGTGGAAGGAAATCTGCCATCATTGTCTTGTCTGGCCTACATGTCACTTCAGACCCATAGGAATGTGGTTGACTCTTACGTCAGCCGTCTTTAATTGACCAACAATTAAGAATGGGCAATAGATTTGGACAAAGGTATGACATCTACATCCTGGGAAAAAATGTTTTTAAAAACACCATGCGTTTTGTTGCTTTGCTCTGATGGCCTTCCACTTTAATACACCGAATACTGAATATAATTTATTTTATTTGCCAGCTTTAATAAAAAGATAGGCATGAAGATAGAGTGGAAAGCAAATGAAATGCAAACATAGCCAACCCTGATTTCATCCATCAACTGTCAGAAAACCACTATTCACAATAAGAAGAACTTGTATTTAAATAATTCTGTACCATATCATATGGATCATCAAATCCCTACAGTGTAGAAACAGGCCATTCAGCCCAACAGGTCTACACTGAAGACCCTCTGAAGAGTAACCCACCCAGAACCATTCCCCATTCTATTACTTAACATTTCCCCTGACCAATGCATCTAACCTACATATCCTTGAACACTGTAGGCAATTTAGCACAGCCAATTCACCTAACCTACATATCTTTGGATGGTGGGAGGAAACTGGAGCGCCAGGAGGAAACCCACACAGACATGGGGAGAATGTGCAAACTCCACACAGACATGCACCTGAGGCTGGAATTGAACCAAGGTCCCTGGCGCTGTGAAGCAGCAGTGCTAACTACTGAACCACCATGCCACCCTTCAGCATTTCAATGATTCCAAGCATGAATTAATGGCTTTTGATGAACTACAAAGGCATTTGTTTCCTTCATATTGCACAGGACTGAAAAATGAAGGGCAAATGTTTACTGTAAATTGTTGAAATGATGAACAAGACAGAATACAATAACAGGTGGCAGGTAACACATAATACTGTAAAATATGAAATTAAAGATAGAGAACTTGCAGTACAGAAAGTGATTTTTCAGACCATCATGTTTGCCGCAATGGTCACTCTTCAACTAGAGCTTTCCAATCTTAATTTCCTATTATTGATTTTCATTGATAGGATAAAAGAACAGTAGCAACATGGATTTGAAATTGACAGACTGAAAGGAAACAGAGCAATGGACTATGTATATATTTTTTAGATTACTTACAGTGTGGAAACAGGCCCTTTGGCCCAAGTCCACACCGACCCACCGAAGCGCAACCCACCCAGACCCATTCCCCTCTTCACCTAACACTAGGGGCAATTTAGCATGGCCAATTCACCTGACCTGCACATCTTTGGATTGTGGGAGGAAACCGGAGCACCCGGAGGAAACCCACGCAGACACGGGGAGAATGTGCAAACTCCACACAGAGAGTCGCCAGAGGCGGGAATTGAACCCGGGTCTCTGGCGCTTGAGGCAGCAGTGCTAACCACTGTGCCACCGTGCCGCTCATTTTGAGCTAGAGGGAGATTTGCAGTGTAGTTCCCCTGGGGTCAGTAACAGGGCCCTTGTTTTTACTTATATAGTTTAATGATATATTTTAATGGGCAGCACAATGGCTCAGTGATTAGCACTGCTGCCTCACAGTGCCCAGGACCTGGGTTCGATTCCTTCGTGTCTACGTAGGTTTCTTTCGGGTTATTCGGTTACCTCCCACAATCCAAAGATGTGCAGGTTAGGTCAATTTGCCATGAAAAATTGCCCACTGTGTTAGGTGCATTAGCCAGGGTTAAATGTAGGGGAATAGATCTGGGTGGGTTACTCTTCAGAAGGTCGCCATGGACTTGTCGGGCTGAAGGGCCTGTTTCCATGGTGTAGGGAATCTAATCTTGACTTTGGTGTGCAGGGAAAATTTCAAACGTTGCAGATGACACAAAACTTGGAGAAATTGTAAACTGTGAGGAGGACAGTGAGGAACTCCAAAAGTTAGAGAGTGGGTGGATAGGTGGGCAGATGAGATTTAATGCAGAGAAGTGTGATGTGCTTAGAACATTGAATGACAAAATAGGGGGTACTATTGTAAAGGAGGTGTAGTAGCAGAGGAACCTGGGTGTATATGTACACAGATCATTGAAGGAGGCTGGATAGGTGGAGAGAACACAGTTAGCAAAATATACTGTTCTCAGCTTTATTAATAGGCATAGAGTATGAGAGCAAGATGATGCTGCACCTGTATATGATACTTGTTAGACCGCAGTTGGAGTATTCAATACTATTAATTATTCAATATTAATGTAGGTGCCATTGGAGAGTCATTTACAAGAATGGGTCCAGGAATGAGAAAATTCAGTTATGAGGATAGATTAGGAAGTTGGGATTGTTCTCCTTGAGACAAAGCACCCAAGAGGAAATTTGATAGAGGTATTCAAAATCACAAGAGAGCTGAACAGAGTAGATAGCATCTACAAACCAACATTTCCTTAGGGGACATAGCTGACACAGCTGCACTTCCTTGCAGAAAAAAGACATTCCTCTATCTATTGCTATTTAAGCACCAGGCCACACAACTTACCTGTTGCTAGCCACATCATTTCCAAGTTATTGTTACTCTTTCCCCAATGCCCTGTGTAGCTCAGCACCTTACCATTGTTCAGTATGGGAGAATTCAGACTGGAAAGTTTTCAACCAGTTTTTCAACAAGTTTTCTAATGTAACAGTAGAAGCAAATATACAAAAGACAGAGGCTGCTTTTCCTACTCTGAACTGAAATGGATTATTCCCCTTTTGAACACCAACAATATTACGATCATTGCACTCAAGTCTCATTTACTGGAACAAGATATTAATGAAGTTCTGTCCGTCCTGTAGTGCCTGACACTGGGGCATTTATAATGCACAAGATAATGGTTCTCCTACTCAATGTCCTGATCTTACTCCTCTTCCAGTGACTCTTCTCTACCTGCTCCAGCTATGGAGAGAACAGTATGTTAGGATCCCGTGGCACACTCTGTCTGGAGTGTACTGAAAGATACACCACCCCCTTCAGACTGATCCAAGCATTGCAACTTCTTCAGGAGGCCTGTCATCTGCTCCTCCACAGGCCCTCATCAAAGAATGGGCTGCATTGCACCAACATTGTCTCAGTCAGAGTTTTGATAGTCCCTCCTGTGATTAGATCCACATTGGCTGGTGTGGGGAACATGAGAAACAGAACAGGCCCTCAGTAATGGGAGTAATCAGCATTTGCATCACTTGCAAATAGCAGTTTCCTATAATTCCCCACACAGTGGGACTCAGAGCAGTTCAAGGAGGGCGATGGAATGCCTTGACATGGTACATTACACCTTATTCCAGTGAATGCAGCACCAATCGTATCACAGAGGCACGGTTAGAGATTACAAATGCTGCATGAATACTGGGTGGGCGGGCGGGGAGAGGAGATATTCGAGTGGAAAAGAGGGAGTTGCAGGAGGGAGAGTGGGAAAGGTAGGCTCGGTTGTAGAGTTGGGAGGGAAAGTGTGGATGTGGGTTTGGGGGTGTAGATTGGAGTGTAATTGGGGAGAATGACTGGGGTTTGAGAGGAATGTGGACATGGGGGGTGGTGCGGGTGCAAGAATGAGTCCACCCAATCATCCCAAAAATGTATCCATAAAGGAAACTGGCAAAGGAGGTAAACCTCGACAGAAAGGAACCCACTTCTGACCCCTGCTTCTGTGAGAACTTTGCTGAGGCCACCTTGGAGTGTACATCACCAGAAGTGAAGTGAAGTCAATGTTAGATAAACCCAAGCCCTGATCCCAGCACCTTTCCTCAGCTCCTTCATTGGCAATCTGGACTGTGGACCTTATTCCTTACTCCCTCTAGTTCTCCTCTTTAACCAAAAATTGGAAACAAATTTTAGTTGGTTTTAATTGCCTTTAAGTTATTTACTTATTTAAATTAGCAATTTATTGTCTTGGATTCTTTTTTGCATAAAATACATGTTCGCTGAAGTACCAAACCCAATGATTCAGAAATTTTCTCAGCAGCATTCCAAAAAGAGAGGAAAATTAAAATGTATATCTCTCCCAGTGAGTTAAAGGGTAGCAACTTTGATCATGTAGCAAGGTATCATGTATCGCAATGGTAGTGTCCCTGTCTGTGGTTCAAAGTCCCACATGCACCAGAAATTTTTAATAGCATACCTGAATAGGTTGATTGGAAAATATTTACTGCTCAGGCACAATATGAGCATTAGTTGTAAACTAGTTGGACAGAAACTGAACTTAGTCTTAAAAATTTGTCTTTAGTGCCGAAAGACTTAAAACATTAATGCATGTGAAGTAGTTTCCTTTTTGGCATTTTAGCTGTAGAGAAAGTCTTATTTTTGTAGTCAGCAGGCAGAACAATGAAAAGCTTGGTGAAAGAAGCAGCAAATCATTTTCAACAAAAGTACTCCCTCTGCTGTAGAGCTGCACAAATTACGCCACAAGATTTGGACAATATTCTGACAAGTATTTCTGTTTCCCATCCAGTTATCAGATTTGCCACAGCTTAATTTAAAAATAAAAGGTAAAACATAACAAATAATATAATTAAGTTATTGGAAAAATTTACATGCACTATAAACAAATATAACATTTTAGTAAGCATATGCACTGTCAGTCTGAAGGGAGAGCGCGTGCCATCTAAACTTGTGGCAGGATTATTTTAAAATGTGCTTCCATGTATAATTTATTTATTTTGCTATTTTGTGATTGCCCCGAAAATGAATTTCCAACTGGTAATTGAAAACAAAAAAAAGCCATAATACTGCTGTGATTTGGAATGTTTGGATGTTATTGTGCATCTCTCAAGGCTTTCTTTCATGATATTTATATTGCTTCAAGAATCATTTCAGCATTAGTGCAGAACAGTTTGGAATGGGGGAATCCATCTCAAGCAGGAAAGGACAGATTCCACAATCATGGTCTGAAGGAGAAAATACAGTGCCCAAAGTTAGGATATATGGTCATTTCAAATATAATTCAGGAGTCTCAAAACAATTGGTCAATTGTTTTTAAAATACATTTTAATTAATGGGAAAATGATATTCTTAACAGGGAATTGGCATAGAAGAAATCCAACAGTACCAAAAAACATTAATGTAAATAGACTATCTTCTAAAAACGAACTTTAATAAGTTTTAGTATTTCAAGAATAATAGTACAATTGCCTTGCTAACCAAATAAAGTCAGGAAGGTATATGCAAGTAACACTTAAATAAACATATGGCACCAAAAAAAATCAGAAAGACAGAATTAGAAGTTTAAAATAAAAGCTATTAATTCCACTTAAAGGTGCAAATCCAATAGACTGCAACCTAACATGAAAAATGCAATAGTTCCAATGGCAAAAAGTAAAACACTGAACAATTTGTAACACTTACTTTTCTATGTACACAGAAGCCATTTCAGTGATTTACAACTAAGATATTCTTTCTTTAGTCTATGTTCTACCTTCACATCTGTCTTTTTTTTTTAAAAAAAGCTAAAGGCCTGATTCATTAAATTACAGCAATTGAGATCCTCAACTCTAAGCACACGATCTTGGAGTAGCTGAATGTTTGTTGCATCTGTACAACTTCCAACTCAATTACTCTGATTACAATATTTCAGAGTTTTGAGTTCAACAATCGATCAGTGTTGAAACTGTGCAATTCTGCTCAAGTTTGGAAACACTGTTTGAAGGTTCTTTTCTGATAACAGACACAAAGTCCAGCAGCCACTCCCTCATGGAGATATCATTCAGGAGTATAAATCACACAAATGTGATTACTCATTATCTGACAGGTTCAGTAACTGGCCATGAAAACTACTTAATCATGTCCTAAAAAATGTCACTGGTATTGTAGCTGTTAAGACTAAGGGTTTTATGAGAGTAAACTTCTTAATTCAAAATGGTCTGATAACAATGTTTAGAAGACTTGATTCCAACTTTGCCATGCTACTCACAATTGCTTAGTTCATTGCTTTAATGGAAGAAACAACTGCAAATAAGCTGACACAAAATGGTTCTATCTATGCATTTTCCCTTTTCTCTATCTTATACAGCTCAGCCCAGACCTGAAAGGATGTTGAATTAAGCTGGTTTCAGCAAGTGGGAGATATACAAAAAAGTAATTCAAATATAGATTTTCCACAATTTTCGGGGGGGGAATCAGAAGTAATTTCAATCATGAATTGTTAGTGATGCAATACTATTTTAGATTTCAGACAAACAGCTTTTTTATGTAAGCATAACAGTAACATAAATTACATCAATAAAATGTAATTACAACTGCTATCATAATAGCAATAATTACAGAGAAACAGACTGTTTTAAGCTCTGCCACTCCATTCAAGTCTCCTTTCCTTGTTTTCTCCTCTTAACTATATAACTCACCCACTACTCCATTCTCCCTCACATGCTTGTTTAGTTTCCCTTAAATGCATCTATTCTATTTTCTCCAATCATTCCCTATGGCTGAGAGTTTTAATTAAAATTTTATTCTGTTGCAATTACTTTCAAGCATAAGTGTAAACATTTTGTTGCATACAAACAATGATGTACATGCAGCAAAACCAGAAAAAAAGAATCTAGATAAGTCAGGAGCAGATCCAGAGTAAAACCAGATCAGAAATTTTCTAGATTGCTAGTTAAATAAGTGCACTGCTCATGAAATTCCTCCCTGAACAATCGGTTTCCAGCAAGTCCAACGTATAGATTCTACACATCAGAAAATATCTCGCTCCTGGTCTCAGCCAACACAGCAGCTGGGGTCCATAATCCTGCATTTCTTGGAGTTCCAATTTCTAGCATTTGCAGAACTCTGCATTTTAACACAAAACAGATGAACTCTTCGTCACAATTCAGATGTGGGATTTTGCTGTGCACAAATGGTTCCAACACTTCTTAAATTGAGTATGCAACTAACCAAGTACTTTAGTACATCCTGAACAGCACAATATCAACGCAAGTCTGTCTTTCATTCATTCCAAGTCATGACTTCACAATGGTTCAGTTCTTCATCACGTCTAGACTATGGGTTGCGATTGCAAATTGTCTTTCTGCAAAGTGACTAGTGGGATACCTCAGGGATCGGTGCTTTGACCACAGCTATTCACCATAAATGTTTTAGATGAGGGAATGAAATTTAATATCTCCAAATTTTGCAGATGACAAAATAGATGGGCAGGAGGACAAGCTGTGAGGAGGATGCAGAGATGCTTCAGTGTGATTTGGATAAGCTGAGTGAGTGGGCAACTGCATGGCATATGCAACACAATGTGGATAAATGTGAGGTTATACATTTTGGTGGCAAAGAAAGGAATGCAGATTATCTGAATGATAGGAACAAAGAGAATATTCAACAAAACCTGGGTGCCTTTGTACACCAGCCACTGATGGTAAGCATATAGGCGCAGTGGGTGGTAAAGGCAGCAAAGGATTTGCTGGTCTTCATAGCTAGTAGATTCAAGCACAGGAATATGGTTGCCTTGCTGCAATTACACAGAGCCTTGGTGAGACCATACCTGGAATATAGTGTGCAGTTTTGGTCTCCTGATCGGAGGATGTTCCTGCAATAATGTGACTGCAGTAAAGTTTTACCAGACTGATTCCTGGGATAGCACATGAGCAGAGATGAAATTGTTCAGGATTATTTGTGTTGGAGTGAGGTCGGGGTGGGGGGTGATGGTGAGGACTCTCAAAAGAAAACTTTAAAATTTCATCATGTATGGAACTGGCTACCACAGAAAGTAGTTGAGGCCAAAACACTGTATGATTTCAAGAAAGAGTTGGATATTACACTTGGAGCTAGAGGGATCAAAACGATATGGAGGGAAAGCAGGAACGGGCTGTTGATTTGGATGATCAGCCATGACCATAATGAATGGCAGAGGTCAAACATCTTCTGTGAAAGGTGGACCACACCTTTTCCAGTCCAATCCCATGTATGAATCAGAAATGTGGGTTACGAACTGCTCTGTCTGGATAGTGCAGAAGGGAGAGATATATTTCCTCCATTTTTTTACTTTTTTAAAAAAAATTATTTCTTTCTTTAAGGACAGGAACTCATGCAGGTCTGATTTCATAAGGTCTTGTGAATATCATGATAACCACTCTTGCACATAAAATGGCTCATAGTTAATTGAATTAACTTCATTAAATAAATTTAAGAATCCAAGTAACTGAGCAGACTTTTCTCCTCTGGAGCTGAGTAATAATACTGAAGCAAGCACTGTACTTGGGACCATAACCACTGGGAACTTAACATGGAGAGGTAAGTGATGACTGGGACATGCTCTGCATTCACTCACCTGACAGTAAAACTATCAACCTTGTTTGCGTTCCACATTAAGGCCGTTTCAAATGGCATCCATCAACTGAAAGGAAAGGCTCAAACTTTCACATAAAACTTTAACATACAAATTGATTAGGTTTATGTGATAGACCAACTTTTCTTTACAATACTAGACATCAACATTGATAACAACCAACCATAAATTATGACATTGTGTCTGACAGTCAGAAATTAGAATGATTAGAAGATGCTCCAAGAGAAATAAAGGGTGGGGAAGCCACATTAATTAACCTTCTAAATTATATAAACACAAATATCTTCAAATAGTTTGAATTTCTTGTTGGTGTAATGGTCTCGAGTAACCTAGAGTAATCAACCTTCCCCTCCCAATAATCAGATTATCAATCTCTCGAGGGTGACAGAAACCTATTGACATGGTGAAGCTGGTGGTTTTGGCGATGGTGATGTGCTTGGACAAAGGATCAAGGAGGATGGTGGACAGGGAGCATGCATAGTTACTGTGCTGAAGGTAAAGTTGGACAATATCGAAGGCAAGCAAGCAATGACTACAACTGCCAGATACACACACTGATTTACATGTTGGGAATCTGTGCCATTAAGTTAGTCGGGAAAGAAGAGGAAATTATAAGTGCTGTAAAATAAGGCAAAATGGGTCTTCAACAAGATGCAAATGGAAGGAAACAAGTAGTTGCTGATGTCATAATTTAAGGTCTGAGGGGAAAATTGGAAAAAGTGTTTTCTCTATGTCAAAGACCTGGTTTTCATTCTCCTCATATTTCCCCACCTTTTCTGCCATTGCTCGTGCCACACCAGGTAAGGGAAAATTTCAGCCCAAGTGTTAGTTCAAAACAATGAATGATTTTTACAGAACCATGATACTGCAACCTGCTTAATAAAGTATTCTCAACTGAAACATAAGCTAGCCTGATCAATTTCATTGGCTAACATGCATGGTACACAGTCAAAAAGTGTAGCGCTGGAAATGTGCAGCAGGTCAGGCAGCATCCAAGGAGCAGGAGAGTCAACGTTTTGAGCATGAGTTCTTCATCAGGGACAAACCTGATGAAGAGCTCATGCTCGAAAAGTCAACTCTCCTGCTTCTCGGATACTGCCTGACCTGCTGCACATTTCCAGCGCCACACATTTTGACTCTGATATCCAGCATCTACAGTCTTCACTTTATCCATAGTGCACATCATACTCACTTTAATTATCCTTTAAATGAGGGGAGTGTGAAGAAATTTTATAAAGTCAAATAGTGGTTGTCTAGATTTACCATCTGGACAAAAGATTTAAACAATCTTATTTTGGATTAATTGACAATTGGAAAGGCTGGAAAAGATAGATCGTTGTGATCCCAATAAAATACATATTGTTCAACCAACAGAGCAAGAGGAATTACTGGCAGATAATATTGCACGTTAGAGCTGTATAAAACTTCAGTCAGGCCACATTTGGAGTAATGTGTGTATTTCTGGTTGCCACACTATGGGAAAGTTGTGGAGGCTTTGAAGAAGGTTCAAAACAGCTATACCAGGGTGTTGCCTGGATTGGAGTGTATTAGCTACAAGGAGAGGTTGCATACATTTGGATTTATTTACTTTTGCTCGAGCATCAGAGGCTGAGGGGCAACCTGTTAGAAATATACAAAATTACAAGAGGTGTGGATAGAGTGGACAATCAGAGGCTCTCTCCCCAGGGTGGAAACATCAAGCATTAGGGGGCACGGGTTTAGTGTGAAAGGGGGAAGTTTAAAGCAGATTTTTAAAAAATCAAAGGGTGGTAGGTGCCTGGAACATGCAGCCAGAAGAGGTGGTATAAGCAGATACAATAGCAACATTAGGAGGCAGACACAAGACAGACTGGGAATAGAGGAATATGGACCATGTGCAGGCAGATGGGATTAGTTTAGAATGGCATCATGGTTGACACAGACATGGTGGGCCATAGAGCCTGGTCCTGTGCTGCATCCTATGATGGCATCAAAAACCTGAGGAAGTTGCAACTTGAGACTTTTTGAAAAAGTTTTCTTATCTCATTTGTGGAAAAAAATGTAATACAATTGACGATATAGTACCCTATATACAGTTCTGCTAATAAAGCCCATTGAGATATCTCTTGATTTTGCCATGGATTGTTCTTTAATTTACATAGCTGAAAATGTGTTGCTGGAAAAGCGCAGGTCAGGCAGCATCCAGGGAACATAAGCCCTTCTTCGGCTTATGCCCGAAACGTCGATTCTCCTGTTCCCTGGATGCTGCCTGACCTGCTGCGCTTTTCCAGCAACACATTTTCAGCTCTGATCTCCAGCATCTGCAGACCTCACTTTCTCCTTTAATTTACATATAAGGGCACATATGAGAACTCAAATCTAGAATGTCTGAGAACTACATTACTTATTAAATTGGAACACACGACATTGGGTTTTAGACAGTTGAAGGATGCACCTTTTGAGCACAAAAGAAAACTAAATTAAATGGCTCATTTATTCTCAGAAAAGAGAATTTCAAAGTAGGGAATACCAGATTTTAATTCCGATCACAACACATTGGGCAACACAGTGGCACAGTGGTTAGCACTGCTGCCTCACAGCGCCAGAGACCCGGGTTCAATTCCCGACTCAGGCGACTGTCTGTGTGGAGTTTGCACATTCTCCCAGTGTCTGCATGGGTTTCCTCCGGGTGCTCCGGTTTCCTCCCACAGTCCAAAGATGTGCAGGTTAGGTGAATTGGCCATGCTAAATTGCCCGTAGTGTTGGGTAAATGTAGGGGAATGGGTGGGCCGCGGGTCGGTGTGGACTTGTTTGGCCGAAGGACCTGTTTCCACACTGTAAGTAATCTAATCTACATTGGCCAAAACTCTTATAATAGAAAAATGCAGCAACATTGACAAATTAATACATAGAATATAAATTTTATATTGAGCCCAACTTTTCACCTCAGACACCTGGCAGATAATTTGACATTATATGACTGAAGACTGTTTTAAGATGTTGTCAAAGGCAGATTGAATATAACCAGAGAAATTCATTTTATTTCTGGAAAAACACATTTCATTTCTGTTCCCAACTCTTAATCTCCAGCTCCTACTATGTCCCAGTCACCTATCTTTTCTCAAGACTGCTACAGGTGAAAATGTTTT
Source organism: Chiloscyllium plagiosum (assembly GCF_004010195.1). NCBI lineage: Eukaryota > Metazoa > Chordata > Chondrichthyes > Orectolobiformes > Hemiscylliidae > Chiloscyllium > Chiloscyllium plagiosum. The sequence goes on from NC_057736.1 coordinate 24,915,693, forward strand.
GATTCTTCATTCTCAATTTAACTTCTATTTATAAGAACATAATTCATTGTGTTTTCAAATTGCAACAGACCAACAATCATTGTTGAGAAAAAGAAAGTACTCACAACAAAACTAAAACTACTGTCTGGAATGAGTTCCATCAAAATTGAAATTCAAAGTCTGAGTTTAACAAAATTAGGACACGTTGGGCCATGTTTCTCTTGAAGTCTTTGGCGAGGATTACATGGGATATTTCATTATTCAAAAGTTGCAATATAGTCAAATTTCAATTGAATTTTTAAAAAAATGGAAGCCCATTGGATATCTGAATTTGTTAAAGGAAAGAAAATCTGTCATCCTCATGTAGTCTGGCCTACAGGTCAGTACAATGGTCAAGGCGGCATACGGCATGCTTTCCTTCATCAGACGGGGCATTGAGTACAAGAATTGGCAGGTCACGTTACAATTGTACAAGACTTTGGTTCAGCTACATTTGGAATACTGTGTACAGTTCTGATCATCACATTACCAAAGGAATGTGGATGCTTTGGAGAGGGTGCAGAGGAGGTTCACCAGCATGTTCCCTGGTATGGAGGGTGCTAGCTACGAGGAGAGGTTGAGTAGATTAGGATTATTTTCATTGAGGGGGACCTGATTGAGGCCTACAAAATCATGAAAGGTGTAGATAGGGTGTATAGCAAGAAACTTTTTCCCCAGAGTGGACTCCATTATTAGGGGTCACGAGTTCAAAGTGAGAGGGAAAAAGTTTAGGGGAGATTTTACGCAGAGGGTGGTGGGTGCCTGGAATGCCTAGATACATGAATGGATAGGAAGCAAAGGGATACAGATCCTTAGAAAATAGACGGCAGATTTAGATAGAGGACATGGATCGACATGGGCTTGGAGGGCTGAAGGGCCTGCTCCTGCGCTGTAATGTTCTTTGGTCTTTGTTCTACATCTGACTCCAGAGCTATAACAAAGTGGTTGACTCTCAATTGCCCTCTGAAATGATCTAATAATCTGCTCAGTTACATCAAACTCTTCAAAGTCTCAACAAAGAAATGAAACCAGGCTGATCACCTGCCATCGACTAAGCACTGGGAGGTAATGGCAGAAACATCCCTGTTGACCCAACAAAGTCCTCCTCACTAACATCTGGGATGAGTGCCAAAATCATGGAGAGGTGTTTCACAGACTAGTCAAATGACAACCTAACAGTCATAATCATGAAAACATACTTTACAGACCATGTCCCAGAAACTACCATCACCATTCCGGACATGTTCTGTCCCATCGGATGTGACGCCTCACTAGCATCTGGTCAGAAGGGAGTTGTCCTGAGGATCCTCAACATTGAGTCTGGATCCCATAAGTCTCACAGCTTCAAGTTAAACATGGGCAAGGAAACCTCCTGCTGATTACCATTTCCTGTCCTCCCTCAGCTGGTGAATCAGAACTCCTCCATGTTGAACAACATTTGGAGAAAACACCGAGGATGGTAAAGGCACAAAACGTAGTCAGCATGGGGGATTTCAATGTCCACCAAGAGTTGCTTGACAGCCATGCTACTGATCAAGCTGATCATGCCCTAAAGGACATATCTGCTAGACTAAGTCTGCAGCAGGTGGTCAGAGAACCAACATGAGGTAGAAGCATATTTGACCTTATCCTTACCAATCTTCTGGCTGCAGATGCATCGGTGCATGACAGAATTGGTTAGAGTGACCACTGCACAGTCCCTGTGGAGGCAAAGTCCTGTCTTCACATTGAGAATACACTCCATGTTGTGTGGCACCATCACTGTGCTAAATTGTACAGTCTTCAAAATAGATCTAGCAACTCGACTGGGCATCCATAGGGAGCTATGGGTAATCAGCAATAAAAAAATTATACTCCAGCACAATCATCCTCATGGCCCAGCATATCCCTCACAACCATTTCATCAAGCCGGGGGATCAACCTTGGTTTAATGGAGAGTGCAGGAGGGCATGCCAGGAGCAGCACCAGGCATACCTAAAAATGAGATGCCAACCTGATGAAGCTATCAACAATTTGCATGCCAAACAGCAGAAACAGCAAGTGATAGACATAATTACATGATTCTACAATGAACCAATCAGATATAAGCTCTGCAGTCCTGCCACCTCCAGTCATTAACGCTAGTGGACAATTGAACAACTCACTGCAGGAGGAAGTTCCACAAATATCCTCAACCTCAAATGATAGAATAGCCCAACACAATGTTTTAAAAAAAAGGCTGAAGCATTTGCAGTAATCTTCAGCCAGAAGAGCCAAGTGGATGATCCATCTTGACCTCCTCCAGTGGTTTACCAGCAACATTTTAGCCAATTCAATTCACTCCATGGGATATCATACAATGGTTGGAAACACTGATTACTGCAAAGGCTGTCAAACCTGGACAACATTTTGGTAATAGCACTGAGGACTTTTGTTCCAGAACTTACTGATACCCTAGCCAGGCTATTCCAATGCAATGACAAAACTGGTATCTATCGGACAGTGTGGAAAATTGCCCAAGTACGCCCTATACATAAAAAGCCAGACAAATCCAAACCAGCCAATTACCGCCCCATCAGACTACTTTTGATTATCAGTAAAGTGATAGAAGTTGTTATCAACTGTGTTATCAAGCAGCACCTGCTCATCAATAACCTGCTCAATGATGTCCAGTTTGGGTTCCACTAGGGCCGTTCAGCAGTGCATAGACTGCAGTGATTCAAGAAGGAAGCTCTCCATCACCTTCGTGAATCATGAATGAATAAAAGAAAGAGATTTCTGCTTCACAATATTGGCTCTTCGTATCATTGAAGGATCAAAAAGTGACATCATTATGAACACTTAGCCATCACAAACCAGTTAACCCTGCGGTAGTTTCTCAGACACCTCCTCGTTAAAACTAATAGGGTGAGGTCAGCAGATCGTCAGACCGCCTCCCCCCCCCCCCCCCCCCACCCTTTCATGATTTTCATTAGGAATACAGACCAAGATCCAGGGGTATTTATCTTTCTGCTTCATGGCAAATTTCTTTAATCCCTGATCTCACTTTGGGATACCTGCATTACACTGTGACACATGCACAGACTCTGTTGAAACCTCCACCTGCCAGCGCTTCCAGAACAGATCATGCCTGACCACTTCTAACCAGTGGATAAAGAATGATAAAGGGAGTGGCATTTCACCAGTGGCCAAGACCTCTAATTACTCTCCATCTCTTGACAGAACCAGACTACAGAGTCAAGCTCAACAGAATCTTCTCACTTCTGATTCTGCCAAGCCTGTTCACTTAGCTCTGTTTTAGCTAGAAAGTATGGAAGGACAGTGGGAATCATATTCATGCATTCACACACCTCACTAATTAGCTGATAAGGCATTTGGCCATTTTGAAACACTCAAGTTTCTGCCTTTTCCATGTTTTCACATCGCTTGATATCGGGACATATGTCGATTTGTGCAACTATACTGGATGCTGAGCAGAGGACTGCAACTAGGTACCTTATTAAGTCAGGTGACCATTCCAAGTTACCAAGGAGATTTTTTGTGTTAGAAGAATTCAGAGGTGGAGTGCTGTTATGGTTATTGACTGAGGACATCGACATCATTTGATGTATTTTACTGTTGAGCGATTAAAGCAGAATTGTGCAAATTAGCTTTTCGATGAACCTTGAATTATGATAATAAAGCCACTTTTTAAAAATTTTCCTCTTAACTGCTACCATTATTTTGTAACCTGTGTTGGTGCCTACTCCACATGTCCTCAGACAAAGCCATTTATGTTAGTCATCTCCCATTCAGAGCTGGGGCTTGCAATATTGTCACCTTACCCTTCTATTGCTGATGATTTGAAGTTACGCTAGGGTCAGGGATGATAATCAGTCAATCTTAATATTTGCTGGATGAATAATTTGCATCTCCAGGAATTGCATTCGGAAGTGGTTGCTTTTTAGCCACTTGCCTCATATCTATCACACAGCCAAATATTGCAGGTTGGAGCCCCCTGCCATTTCCGTGATCTCTGGTATAGGGTCTTTACATTTCAGTTTTTTAAAATCCCAAGCCTGTTTTAGTGTCTTGTCATTATCCTCTCAATAGACTGTGACATCCCACCACAACTTTGACTCTTCTGAATATTATGCCAGGTTTTCAGACAAAGCCATCACTCTAATTAGAACCAAGGCGAAATGGACAAAGTCCAGCCATCCTTGGTGATGTATCATTATACTGTATTTGGCCCAAGATCTTCTTGTGGCACTTTATTGTTGCGTTCTCAGTACCCGGAAATACATCAAGTTTCATTACAAGCCTTGCATCTCTGACAAATTCTTAAATCATGTATGGTTGGCCCAGCACAAGGTTCAACTGTTTAAGGTAAAGGTTACATCGTAGTAAGAAATTGTTATTATATGCAGATTGGACCATACTCTTGAGACTTTATCATATTTATGGTATATGTCATGTCCATATCATGGCTTTTGAAGTTTAACCACTTTGCAAATTCCCATTCACTCCACAGTGCATATTTCTTCATCAATTTTACTTTGATTTCACCAGAGACTCCAACCAATGTCCCTTCAGGAAATATTCTGAGCTCTCATAGTCCCTTGATACTGTGCTGCATTGGTCTCAGGATTGGAATGACCGCTGAATCACCGAGTCCATGGATGTTTTGAGTGCTTCACATTTTCAAATATCCATCACTGGAATTTGCACTTTAAAAAGTTGTCATGCTGATCCCATTGTTGCAGTACAGGAGGCCATCAGTTGTCTGAGGTGCCAAGTGTAGGAACTGTTGAGAGGAATTTTTGGTGATTTGACGAGTGTGCTCTGTTGCACTTCAGAGAGGATCTGATGGAAACACAACCTGGTAAATCACAAGAGTCCTCAAGATCTCAATTTCTTTTTGTGCTGGTTGGTGAGCAACTGTTCTCAGGTTGGCCCCTCATGTTTTGAGCTTCTGGTTCCAATCATCCTCTGCCATGCCTGCTCAGGAAGCTATGCAAGAGAAAATGAGGACTGCAGATGCTGGAGATCAGAGTGGAAAAGTGTAGTGCTGGACAAGCATAGCAGGTCAGGCAGCATCCGAGGAGCAGGGGCATTCCTGACAAAGAGCTTATGCCTGAAACATTGATTCTCCTGCTCCTCGAATGCTGCCTGAGCTGCTGTGCTTTTCCAGTGCTACACTTTGACAGGAATCGATGCAGCCATTTAGGTATTTCTGTGTTTCAGCTGGTGGGATATAGGATACAGCTTTGCCATTAAGCTCTGGCTTTTTGCTATAGTTATAAAGGAAGATCTATTCTTATAGATAAGGAAGCCTTTTATCTTTGGGTATTAATGGTTAGCCTTATGCTTTGCCGTAATGATTGGACAAGCTTAATGTTCTGTCCCATCCCAGCATGCCAGTCACTGCACTGTCCACAAAGGTTACAGAAAAAAAATTATTGCAGATACAGAGTCTGCAGAGGGAAATAGGCAATTAAAATGAGTGGAAAAAAATCTTGGCAGATGGAAAATGATAAGAGGAAATGTACGGTTTTGCAGTTTGGCAGGAAGAACAGAGAAACTGAATGTGATTTAAATGGAAAAAGACTACAGAAAGGTGTAGCACAGAGGATCTGGGTGTCCTCATGCATGAATCACAAAAAGCTAGTATCCAAGTTCAGCAGCTAATGAGGAAGGCAAATGGAATGTTTGACATGATTTCAAAGGAAACGGAGTATAAAATAGGGAGGGTTTGCTAAAATTATAGAAGGTACTGATTAGACCACACCTAGAATACTATAAAGAGTTTTGGCCCCCTCAAAAGGAAATAATTTAATGGCACTGGAGGTAGTCCAAAGAAGGTTCACATGGTTCATCCCAGATATAAAGGGATTTCCTACGAAGAGAGGTTGAGTAGTTAGACAAGTACTCACTGAAGTTTACAAGAATGAGTGATGCCCTTATCGAAACACAAGAGTCTTAGGAGACTTGACGTGTTTAATGCAGAAGCAGTTTGCCCTTGAGGGTGAGTCTAGGACTACAGTGTATAATTTCAGAGTACTAAATTGCTATTAAAAAAAGATTTACTAGGATTTTTAACAAGATTGAAGGGCTTGACTTAGAGAAAGGCTGGGACTTTTCTCCTTGAAGCATGGGAGCTGGGGGGTAGTGTGTGTGCGCGTGGGGTGGGGGAGGAAGGGAATGACCATATAGAGGCTTATAAAATCATGAGGGGCATAGATAAGGTGAATATTTATGGGGAGTCCAAAACTATAGGGCCTAGGTTCAAAGTTGGGTGCAGCTGTGTGGGGGGGTGGGGGCGGGGAGAGGGTGGTGCATATAAAAGGAACAAGCTGCCTTGGTAGAGGACAAGTGCAGTTACAACTGGATTGGAAAGTTTGAGGGGGAAATGAGTGAAATGAGCCAAATGCAGGCAAACAATACTAGTTTGGTTTAGGAAACTGGTTGGCACGGATGGGTTGGGGTCGAGGGTCTATTTCTGTGGTGTATGACTCTATGACTAGTAAGGGATTGCCCATTTAGTTCAAAGGCAATTAGGAATTTCTTCTCAGAGGGCAGTGAATCTGTGATTTTAGTTTTAAATAAAGCAAAATACAATAAATGCTAGATATTGGAAATAAAGAGTGCTTGAGAAACCCAACAGGTTTTGCAACATCTGTGGCGAGAGAGACAGAGTTAATACTTCCAGTCCAAAGGCACTATTCTTAATAAGAGTCATTGGACTTGAAACATTAACTTTGTTTTTCTGTTCACAGATGCTGCCAGACCAGCTGAGTTTCTCTAGTAATTTATTTTCATTTCTGTAGTTTTTTTTTTAAACCACAGAGGGCTGTTAAGGAAGGGTCATTAAGAATATTCAAGGCAGACAGGGAAAAGGGGTACAGGGAAAAGGTAGGCAAGTGAAGTTGAGGATTGCCAGATTAGACAATCTATTTAATGCCTGCTTCTGCTTCTAAGTCTTATGATTGAGGGACAAGAACATTTCTCATAAAATGGTCATGTATTCATGTAGAAGTTAAAAATAGCGGAAATATCATCTGACAGGTGGTCAATGAAAGGAATTGTTGGTCCATTGTGATTTGAAAAAAAAATACCAAACAGAAGTTAAATTGAGAATTTGTGGTCAAAGCCGACTTAAAAAAAAAGAGTAGCAGGCTTAAGAACGTGAATAACTGGTGCAAAATTACAGAAAATGGAAATACAGGGTTGGGAACAGTTATGAAACTTGGCTTTCACTTATAATGTGAATTTCTCTGCTAACACTATCACGTTCAAACTAACCCAGAGATTTCTTAAAATTACAATCTTTGGTATCAAAACCTTTTAAAATGATTATTTGCTTTGTTAGCACAAGTTTAGACAATGGTACCAGAATAGCATGTTAAAATGTATTTCATTGTTCCAACAAATAGTAGTGTATAATTTATAAGCTTTGCATGGACGATCCAAATGAATTGGGGAATGGAATAAAATATTGTCATCTAGATATGACAATATCGATGCACGTCTATATTTAAAAAGATAAAAATCAACACAGACAATGAAATTAGCAAAGTATAAAATTCCATGGAGATTGTATTACAGCTATCCATCATAAGCTTAACACCTCACAAGCGAGATTAAATGGACAATGCTTTGTCGTCCCCTCAGGAATACTTATTAATTGTATGTGGAGTCTGGTCATAATATACATGATTAGAAAAGAACACATTAAGAATGAATAAAAACACAAATGAATGAAACTTAATGAAAATGCACTGAGATGCCATTTTAATGGAAAGAAAGTCCTTACTCCGGTGTTATTTCCCCATATTATACAATGTCACATCAATCAGACTTTCTTGGACACCTGGCTATTAAACAATGTGTCAATGAAGGAGTCAACCTTTTAAACATTAAAATAAACACATTTAGCTCTCTTTAAAAAATAAATTTTAGACATTGACAAAACTTCAAACAAAATAAGCAAACTGTCAAAGTTTTAAAATCCTTACTTCAACTGATCAGCTGCTTATTACCAGGAACCATCCACTTACTTTTAAAAGCAGGACTTGTACTTCAAAGTTAACAAAAACACACGAGCTCTATTAAAATTCTCCACAGTGACAAATGCTGGTGCATAGTGTAACATTTCAATACAGTGTATGTTATGCAAGAAAAGGTGAACGATACAATTGTTGTCATTCCCCATAACTGTAAACATATTCAATGCTTGCATCTTCCAAGGTCATTATCTAGCTTTAATAAATGAATGGTTAATCTCCAAATGTTACTCTTTTGGTGAAAGTTTACTTTTTTGTACCTGGGTTCAAAAGCAGTGCATTTAAGATGATTACCTCATGATTACCTCATTACCCTCATCAGGTAGAAGACGCAAGCCTTTACTTCCATGTGAAGTTTTGAAATATCTAAACTATAAGTACTAATAATGTAAAATTATTACATTATAAATTAAATCTATTCGTCTGAAAATCCTGTATTTGTTGGAAGATGGACAAATGAATGGAAGAATATTATGCAATTTTGACTTATGGTCACCTTGGTTTAATCAAAAAGAATGGATCTTTCATCCTTTGTATGAAACATTGTCAATCCAAACACCAATGAAACCTGGGGAAAAGCAATTTATAAGAACTTTGTAGAGGATGAATTGAAAAAACTATGGATTCTATACCGCTCTAAGTATGATCAATTAAAGATAATTACATATGAATCATATTCTTAGCTATTTCTTGGATAGTTTGCTCAGCTGTGTGCCAAGTCCAAGTACAAACGTGTTTCAAAACAAAAAGAACCACCAAGATAAATTTGTACAACTGGACGTATGTTACCAACCTTGGCTCGAGACATGAGCACAGAATTGACCCTGACATATACCGATACACTGCTGAGTGCTGTCAGGGATGCCATCTTTTAGGTACATTGTTAAACCAAAGTCCACCTGATCTCTCAAACTACTTTGGGAAAAGAAAGATAATTTATTTCATGGTTTGTGGCACATCACTATGTATAACTGGCGGGCATGCTTCCCCATATTACAACAGTTTCTGTACTTGAAAACCTTTTCATTGGACACTAAGTACTTTTGGACATCAAAATCACAAGTTCTTTCCTTCTTAAACATTATTTCTAGGCCTTCTCCTTTTCTACTCAACATTCATAGATAGATAGGCAACAGTAGGTTTCTCTGTGCATGGATTATCTCTGGAAATCAATTAACCATGTTGCAACACAATTAAATTGATGCCAACAGCCTTTTTGGTACCTTATTCGTGTTGCTTTTTTGTTATGCATAAGCAGACTACATAAGTTAGAGTTATCAGTCTAACCAATAGATGGGTTTTTCCAGCAGAAATGTCTGGATAGCTGGTCCCTTCTCAGAGGAAATTACAGGGAAGATTTCAGTAGCACACACACACACACCAAGAACTGGGATCTTCATGGATGGCTCAGCAGCACGTAACTCATTATATTTCTTCTGTAGTCCAACATGGACCCATACCATCTCTTTTTAAATAAATGGAGCAGCTTAGAGAATAGATACTCGAAATTGGGAAACCATTTGAAAAATCAACAAACATGCCCGATGAGCTCATTCTGACGATATCACATTTTTTTTCTAAAAAGTCACTCCTATTTAAGCAGCAATCCAATTTACATTATTCTTCTGACAGGAATCATTGTAGTGTGCATTATAATGGAAAGAACTGTTAGAATATTTACTTATAGCAATTCCAAGTAATGGACGAATGATATTTTAAAGTAACAGTATAATGCTGTGTTGAATTTTGATAAATAATAATAATAATCAGTTAATAGTGCAGTCTTGTCAACATTGAAAGATCAAATCAATAAAATAATTTTAAAGAAGTTTCTTTTGAACGTATCATCCAGAATTGATCCAGTAATCGAAGTTTTCAACTTTTTACCATTTTAAATTAAGGTACATAGTTCCTTCAAAACCTTTCTTTATTTAATTATCAGTAGCACAGCATTTGTTTTGCTGGTGTACAACAGATATATTTCAAAAGACAGTTAAATAATATTTCTATTCCTGGAAGGCACTAAATAGGGGACTGTTACTCATGCCTTGGTCATTACATTATTCCTTTGCCATTTTAAATGACCACCAATTGGATCGTTCACCGGTATCAAGATGTGAAGCCCAAGTGCCAGTGTATTTAAAAGGAAGACAATTTTTTTTTGAAAATGGAGAAACAAGTGAGCAGCAAATACAGACCTACATTCATTGGAAGGGAATAAACATTGCAAATTAGTGCCTTCCCATCAAAAGAATAAATTAAGAACACCCTGTCAACACTTCACACTAATAAAACCAACACATTCCCAATATTAACAGAAAAATACAGTAGTGATAATTATTTTTACAAACCTAAAACAACCCAGGGCCATTGTCAGATGTGCAACACTTCTGCATTGCAGTCAACTCACTAAAACAAGTGAAGACAATAAATCCCTTTGTCTTCACCTGCATTACAAGTCTTCAAAAAGAGAATAGTAGAAGTTCATACTAAAATTTCCAGAATCCCAGGACAATGCTTAGCATCACAGTATTCAGTTTTCCATGGACTTCAGCATATTTATCCAACTGCTGAACTGAAGGAAGTGGTCATATCCAAGCGTTGGGTAATGATTAAAGTTCACAAGACATCCAGTGTGTTCCCACATCACATTTTTGGCTTTAAAATTTTAAGCTGCAGTGCAATAGATTTCCAGTAGATGTCTCACTGGATAGAGAGCATCAAAACCACAAACCTGCAGATCGTTAATTGCTGAAGTATCGAGTGCAGCCACAGTTTTTGGCCAATTTATATCTCTCCCAAGTCTTTTTCTCACCTTCAATTGAGAGATCAGATTCTGTTAATCTCAAACACGATGAGCAGTTTAAGCATTAGAATGCTGAACTGACTCATTTTGCAGGTATGGTTGACACACTGCATGCAGCATAGCAGTCACTATTGCTTCAGGTCAATCTTCATTTTACTGAGCAGAGATAATACTGGGAGACAGCTTCTATCCTAGCTCTATAGTTTCTACAAGTCTGGTGGCTAGATTCCACTTATAGGATTTCTTCCCTTTGTTTCTTAGTTTTTTCAACTATTTGGCCATTGTGGATTGATCCATTCTGGTTTCGCAGTAATTTCCCTTTCTCTCTGTCTGGCCAGGTGAAGATCGCTTCATCACTGTCAAGTTCAGATTCTGAAACCATTAGGCTGGTGTTCTGTGCTGGAGCTTTCAGCCTGCCAACTGCAATGAAACATTTATCAGCAACACCGCAAAATAGAGCGGAAAAATAATCACCGTCAAAGAACAGCTTATGTGGTATTTTTGCTGGTGAAGCTGCTATTAGTTTGATAATACTGCCTATTTGAGAAAGGAAAGTAGGAATTTAGAAATTCAAGTCATGTCGGTATGGCACCAAGATTTTAACCGTGAATATAGTCAGCACCAGCTGCATATTCCTATTACCATTAGCATAACTCCATTGCACATACAAATATAAGGTTTAGTGACAGATTTTTTTTTGTTGTTATTGGCTGATCAACTGAAGTAGGATTGTGCAATAGTAAATGAGAATATATCAACAAAGTGAACATTTAACTCTGGAGTTAAAAAATTAGTTAAAATAAAATATAAAGAGGCCCATCTTCAAGTTACAAAGCAAAATTTTAAGGTCCCAAACTTTGAACAAGTTAAACTAGTGTGTTGATAAATTGTTTTAATTTTTGTTGAATAGATTACAGTAACAACCAAAATACCACAAAGTATTTTTACATGTGCCAAACTCAAAGTCTTACATTATGACAAAAATGAAAAAATAAAAGTGAAACAATGATGCTTTCTTCCCCATTGTACATATTGAGTTCATTTGCAGAAATTGCTCAACCTGTTATTATATGCAGCCTTATAACAGAGACTATTCAAAAAAGTGTTATACAATTTAGTTCAAAAAGCAGGATCCTAGACTTCAATCCATTTTGTTTTTACATAGGTAGCTGCAAGTGTTAAATGGGTTGGAACCCAGCTGTCGCGGGATTCGACCCAGTTTAGATTAGGCCTTTAAGGCCCGGTTAGAGGGATTACAGAAATATTTTCTCAGCTCAACTGAGATAAATTAAGGAACCAGAAATACCTGTGAAATGCCTCTTTGTACATCCATAAAAGGCCTTTGTAATGGAGGCCAAACACAAATATGTCTTCTGACGGCTCCAAGTTATCATTTTCAGTCCTTATCACAAACTTTGCATCTTCACTAATTTCATTTCCTTTCTTGACTTACATTTCAAGTTGACCTACACTGTTCTAATCCATCTGACTTCCAAGAATAGTTTCTACAACTGTAGACACCTCACTTGCATACCTGGAACAATGTTTATCTTTATGCTGTTTCGACCCACTGCTGAATCCCTCATGTATGCCTCAGTCATAACTAGACTTCACTGCTCAAAACCTTCAGGATCTCCACCCTCCATAAACGTCAATTCATCCAACATACAACTGACTGTACTCCAACCCACACCATGTATCATTCACACATCTGTGTGCTCTTTGACCTACACTGGCTCAGAGTTGCCCAAAATTCAAAATTTTAACTTCTCATCTATACAACGTATCTAAATCTCATACAATAAAATCTCACCTCCACATCTCTATAATACTCCACTCGTCCGACCATCATAGAAATGTGACAGCCCAGAAAGAGGCATTTGGCCTACTGTGTCTGTATGAGCTGAATGAATCATGAATCTTCTGAGAATTTTGTATTCCTCCAGTACAGCACTTGGTTCTTCTTCCACATCAGTGCTATTAGCTGTGCCTCAAGTGTCTCAGCCCCAAGCCCTGAAAGAAGCAAAGTAAACTCCGACTCTCCTCTCAAGAATCTAAGTCTAATCTCTTCACAATACCATTAATTACTCTCCTAATGTCTGCTAACTTGGCGTGGCATCAACTTTTGTTTAAATTTCTGTGAAATGCCTTGAGATGTATCTCTGTGCTAAAATTACATAAGCAACATCTTAATTATTGCTAGTAAAATAACTCTTTTGGGGGGTTTAGGAGCTCCAGTGAGATTTGAAGATTATACGCTTGTCTCATTGGGGTATTGGGTGGAGTGATCAGGTACGACTATGTTGCAGAGCACTAAACTGTTTCAGACTCCAGTAGTTGCTGCTCATGCATCTTGAGAACTCCAGATACACACCCCGAATAATCCTTGTGATTTTGGCAAGGGCAGGAAAGAATGTTCAGACCAGTGTGTCTTAGTTCAAACTCTCATGAAAGATAGTCAACCTGAAACAGTGTTTTTGTCTCTATACAACTTAAGTTTTTCCAGCAATTTGCATTACTATTTCAAGTTTCTAGCTTCTAGATCTAAAATTTTGATCTGCCTTGTCCCAATTGAACATCAAGCATTCACGTTACATAGGTCCCCAAACACAAGTTGTATTCTCTGCAGGTGAACAGATTGCTGTGCCCCACTTTGATAAAGGCAACTGACCAATTGTAGCATTTACATTATAAAATTCTGAAATTCAAAGTATCCAAAAGGGGATAATTGTGGATAATGCACAAGCATGTCTGTGCTGGTAAGGACATGCGCAGAGTAAATCTCCCTTTATTCTAATTTCAGAAAAGTATCTCTGACACTTCTACCTTTGATGCCTTGTCATTTAGATGCTGAGGAAGGCAATTTAAACTGTAAAGCTATTTACATTAGGAATTTGATACACATATTTAAGCCAAGTATCACAGCGTTTTTGCAATTAGCACAGAAAGGACTGAGCTATTACAGATAGAGGTGAAAAGGCGGTGTGCACCCAATGTCTACTTCTCCATAACATCAGTAAATCTCTACTCTTGAGTCGAGGTTGCAACAGGGCAGATGAGAGAACTGGCACACCAGACTCATGGTGTTCAGAATTTTCTTCTGCAATAGCAATGGGTCAACTCCGCTAAGACCTGGTTCATGTACATAGTTTCTGAGATCAAATGGGGCACAGAGGTTCCTTTAAAAAAAAATGTTAAAATGTTCATGCCAAAACCAATTTATCTTTGGAATTTCTATTACTTTGCAAGAATTAAATGTTTCTTGTCTGTAAACACTGGATTTGCAACATGCTGCATCATTCAGTGACTGGAGAAAAGATCTTGGCAATGTCTCTTCGTGAAGTGGGTTCATGCTAGAGAATAGCTTTGGTGCAATATTAAGAGTGCGAAGGTATCTTGCTATTGTCACGAAGGGTGCTAGGTGATGTGGTAAGATTCAAGGAGTAAAAGAAAAAAAGTCAATGAACCCTGAAAAGTCACAGCGTCAATGTTTCTTTCGCATCCCAATACCTGGCTTGGAGTTAGACTTCAGTTCCAGACTTTCATGATCATCTGTAGCATCTAGTATTTTATATCTGCTCTTCCTTCTAGGTTTTCCTTTGCGCCTGAAACATCAATCCAGAATATTTAGAAAATGTCAATTGAATTGGACTGCATTACAACAATATTACAGAATAACCAAGGTTAACGTTACAAGGCATGACTACGGGTAATAAATCTTCCTTACTTCACTCAAAAAACTTGTGCTATTTCAGAATTAGTTTTTATTAAGCAATGCTCTACTCCATCCCTTCAATACTTATTTGTGTTCTGTCAAACCTAGTATTTAAAATAAGTACATTCTCAGCTGAAAGCAGGAAAATGGCAAACAGTTAACAAAAGATGATATAGGGATAAAAGAAAACTTTAAGAAAAGAAAGGTGTGAGAAAAGGAGTACTGATAGCCTATGTTTGCACGATCGTACAGGGAGTGAAGACTTTATCTAATAGTCACATTACAGGCTTTAGGATTTGCAGTGCATAAATTGGCAACTGTATTTCCATCACATTTTGAAAATACTTATTAGTTGAAAAATGTTTTGGAATACCACAAAAGGGGTTATAAAGTCTGTTCTTGGAGTTGTAAATAAAGATTTTTTTTTATTTGTTGGGTGTTGAAGGCAGAAGAGGAGGAAAAAGTAATCATACTAACCATCATCCATCTGAATGAGCATAAACATATAAGGGAACAAAAGATATTGGAAAAAATTGCCTTAATGTCACTGAGCATACACTGGTAGTGGCTCCTAACTGTGCACTAAAAGTAATTCGTTTAGAAATCCCCTTAGAGGATTTAATTGCCTGTGGGTGCTTCTGTCCAACCATACTGGTTTTGATGCAAGTCCTCACATAACTGAAACAAGTTGACACTGCTGGAGGGATAAATACTGGCCAGCATACCAGCAGTAACTTCCTTTGTTGAAAAACAAGGAAAGACATCTGCAAGGTATGGCAGAAATCAAATAACTGGATTCAACTTTATGAACAGGAATTCAGTTGTTATCATATTATTTTAGTTAAAGAGAGGAAAGGGGGGAATACCATTTACTTTCAATTACTGAATATGAACTGTGGCTTGGAGGCAGTTCTTGCAAATCCCATGTTGGCTTAGATTAATTGATAACAATCATACACTCATCATGCAGTGTTTTTATAACAGTGGAAAGAGAGAGCCATCACTTTCCATCCTTGGTTTATATATGGAGACCATTACTGAAGCTTCTCTAAATACCCCATTGAATAAGCTGTCTTTTGTTTCTTTTTCCATCGTTGTTATTGTTGTTGCAAAAATGTAAAACATTGCATGATTGCTCATACACTATTGCCATCTAATGTGTCAACGTAACAATCTGATTGAGAATCAGATGTTGAGAAACAGCCAATTGTAACATTTTCCAAGCTAAAATGCTTCTCTTATCTGACAGGTTCATGGCGATCATGGGTCAAGATTTCTGTAGCTGTATTCTTCCATGTTGACTTAGATTATGATGCCACCTTCACTTAGCCAGTCTCATATTACTGGCACTCCTCATATGCAAACACAATCTCTTTCCCCTTGGCCTTTTCACTGTTCTACTTTGGCCCAAAAGTACTTACACCACTTGAAATAGGTGGAAGGCAGCAGGATCTCATTGGGGTTCAGATGGCTCCAAGATGTCATGTTGTAAATGAAACACTGTTATTTAATAGCCCATATACAATCAGAAACCATTACAGGAGACAGTCAAGTCCATTTTAACCGAGAGCTGTTAGTGATTGACCAGCCATTTTGGCTCATCATTGGAAGTATGTCCTTCTTGGGCAAAAACATTTTTAAACTCAGTAATTTTAAAATCTTAAACAATTACAGAACCCCTCACCCCTAAGCACAAGTTAGCAGCAGGAAAGTCTCACCTCTCAAGGAATAGTTTAATCAATTGTGTATAGCTGCGTGAGGAAAAATGTTACACTGTACGTCTCTCCACCTGACCCCAATTAGAGTGTTGGACTTAAGGTACCATTTTCTTCTAAAGTCTGTTTCTTCTCAACAAAAGATGAGGGGTAGTGGTTAATTGAGAAACTGAACAATTCATTAGGAATGGGAGCATGCTTTTTCTTTTCTGAATCTGGAAAGGAGAGACCCGTTAGAATGAGAGAAAAGAAGTTGTTCAGAAAGGGTGCCGCTTCCCCTTGGCCTCAGGGACCCTGTTTACTGTACCTACAGCAAATTATTTACCTGATCATTCTCTTCGCTAGAGGTGTTGCTATAAACCCTGAAAGTAAATCTGCTTAAAAACCTAAGTTATTTAAGAAGTGTTCTGTGAACCTCACTTTTCTTCTGTAGAGGTATAAAAAGCATACCTTAAGTATTCTTTTCTCAAGTTACTGGTCCTTGCTGGCAAACAAAACTCTAAATGAACTGAAATCCAACAGAGTCCCTCTGCAAGAAAATATATTGCAACCTATCCCCGATCCAGCAGAAATCATATGGTAATGATGGCATCCTAAATTGCAATGGACTAGAGTACTTAGATGAGTGACAATGTTGCTGCTATTAAACAGAAAGAGGAGATAAAAAATTGGGAGATCAAAAATAGTAGTTTGCAAACTGGGGGTCTTGGCACTGATATTGGAATGGAATGGAGGAGAGTGGGAAGAGGGTAGGCTGTCCAAGGTGGACAGTCAGCATGTCAACCTTTTATAACCATACAAAGTGCATCAAAACTCTGGAGTTCTTTTCTCTTTCCAGGAAACAGATAAAACTTTCAGATGAATTGTTTAAATGTACGTACTAATGTATGTATTGACACAGCACACAGTGGATCGCCACATGGTATTTCAATTGTTGGTGATTTCTAAAACTGAAAGTCGGATGTCAAAGATGCCTCTGAAGTACAGTAATCAATTAAAAGGTCCTAGTCCAGCATTCAATTGTTGAAATTGAAAACCTTATCCTTGAAGTTAAACCACAAAATAATTTTCAAACAAAATTCTTTCAACTGAAAAGACAGATGAAGATAATCCAAGAAGATTAAGTGCTGCGTGATTGTTCTGACAGCAATCCCTTTTCATCACTGATGATCACAATTAACTGTGGATTTTAAAAGGCATCTGGATGGTTATATGAATAGGAAGGGTTTAGAGGGATATGGGCCAAGTGCTGGCAGGTGCTACTAGATTAATTTAGGATGTCTGGTCGGCATGGATGAGTTGGATCAAAGGGTCTGTTTCCATGCTGTACATCTCTATGACTCAATAATTAGGGTGGAGAAAAATTAATCATTAACATCAGGCAAACAAACTTAATTGGTAACTTTTAAATATTGTAATAAATTTGTATCATACATTCAGACAACTCCACCCGAAGTGATCCAGTGGATTACTAGTGTCAGCCTTGATACTCCCATTTTCATTGTAGGTTCTCTTATACACTGTGTCTCAAGTGAAAGGGAAAAGTATATATTCAGATCTGAGCCAATTTGCTTATTAACATCCAGTCCCATTCCCCAGGATCTGGTATATTTAACCTCATCAGCAAAACTTGAACACTAAATTAATTTCACTCCATGTACATCCAGACTGGGAGCCTAGATTAAATTCAACTAATTATGATTGTTACAGATGAATTGGAGCTATCGAACTACTCTTGAACAGCTGGAGTCTCAGTACAAACAGAAGAAACTGTGCAATACTCAATCTAGATGATAAGAGGAGGAGGATGCCGTCTAGGTACTAAGTTTAGAATGAATCCTAATCTTGGCATAATTTATAAGATTTTATTTCGAAATGACAAGCATACACCTCCAAACCTATTAATTAGTTTCAGTCATTCCTATAGAGAAGCGTAAATGAATCTTGAGAAATGCCCACCAACTAAACATTATGAAATATTTAGTAATGTAGAATCAACACACAGCACTCTGCCTACAACTTGACAAGCACCAAAATGTTCCCCGATCCATGAAATAGGTCAATGACCACCACTGGATCTAAAAGCTTTGGGAAAATATCAAACTGTTGTTCTTGACTTGGTATAAATTTAATTTACCTGTAACTAATTTCAGCCATTCTCACCTAGTAAACTAGACAGCAGAAACTTGAATGGCCCACTTGTGCCCCCGACAGAGACATGACACCTTGGCAAGAAAAGCTCATACAAACAAAAATGAGAGATTAACTAGGTTCAGATAATAAAATAACTTTTTTTTTGATGGAACATCAGGAGGTGGTTCATCTTCCCCTAGTATAATATTACATTTTCATAGAATAGATAAGTTATAGAAGCCTTACAATGCAAAAGCAGGCCAATCAGCCTATCGAGTCCACTCCAACCCTCAGAAAAGCATCCCAATCAGACCCAATCCCCTATCCTATTCTGTAACACTACATTTCCCATGGCTAATCCACCTAACCTACACATACAATGTGAGCAATTTAGCATGTCTAATCCACCTAACCTGCACATCTTTAGACTGCAGGAGGAAACCAGAGCACCCAGAGGAAACCCACACAGACATGGGGAGAATGAGCAAACTCCACACAGTCACCCAACGTTGGAACTGAACCCAGGTCCCTGGCGTTGTGAGGCAGCAGTGCTAACCACTGAGCCATTATTCCACCCGTGCCTTCACAGATGAGCTTGGATGGATAACCGCTATGCTGTGTTAAATAGGAAAGGTTATTTGTTTTGAAATTGCGGGATGGGGTGGGAGTAGAAACTGAGAGGAAATGCTGAAAATACTAGAAACAGGTTGAGTTGCACAAGGTGCCTAATCTTTACCTTTTACAGAAGCACAGGACCATCCAAACTAAAATTCCAATGGCAACCAATATGACAAATGCAGCTATGACAACGTAGAGCACGCTCCACTCTAAAAGTAAAAACAAAAGCAACAAATGTAAATTCTTAATAGCATTAAAATGGAAAATGATTTGGTTATTGCTGCCACACACAAACACAAGCTGACTCCATGGACTTCAATTGAAAAATGTCTTTTTTTTCCTCCCCACAATAGCCTGTTAATATACAGAGCATTCTATTAATCAAAACTAGTAATTTAGCTACAAGATATTAGTAAACTACTATTGAATACATGATTTACAAGTAAGTTCACATATTAGACTAGTTTTGGAACCAAGTTAACTTTAGGGATTCTTATGTGTTCTATAAAATAGTGGCATGAATAATTTCCAATGACACCAACACATAACATCCATCCTAGGCTAAGTCAAACAGAGACAAGCCCAGGAATTCCTGGAAGGAGAAAGTGAGGTCTGCAGATGCTGGAGATCAAAGATGAAATTTTATTGCTGGAACAGCACAGCAGGTCAGGCAGCATCCAGGGAACAGGAGATTCGACGTTTCGGGCACAGGCCCTTCTTCAGGAAGCCTGGCACTCAACCCAGAACTCGATTAACCAAAACATGTCGAGTTAGATCCTATATACCAACCACTCAGAAACTGAACCAACAACAAAACTGGAAATGACACCATCTACCTTAGCAGAACCAAACATTAAATAGCAAGCGGGAGAGAATACCAATGCTTTACCGGAGGTGCACAGATGTTACCTAACATGGTGACAAAATGTCTGTGAGCAAACTTACCAGCTCAGTGAGCAAGTCAACAACCTCATAAATTGTGTGTTTTGTATCACTATTGGTTTGTTCAGCATTTGTACACTTTGATCGAAATGCATTACCTTCCCTTTGCCAAAAGGCAGTTTTACTCTACACAAAATTTCTAAATGACATGCATTGCTCCCTTGTGAAGAAGAACACTCCTAATCTGTCCATCCACACAGCCAATGACTGCATGTTTCTTTAACTGGCCAGCTACATTGACCTGTTTTTTTCCCCCACCCTTCTATTTTCAAAGCTATCTTCAACAGTTGCCTCTTTTTGATCTCCATGTGATCGTTTACATCCTGCACAATTTACCTAGTATGCCTCCTTTAATAGAACATAGAACAGTACAGCACAGAACAGACCCTTCAGCCCACGATGTTGTGCTGACCATTGATCCTCATGTATGCACCCTCAAATTTCTGTGACCATATCCATGTCCAGCAGTCTCTTAAATGTCCCCAATGACCTTGCTTCCACAACTGTTGCTGGCAACGCATTCCATGCTCTCACAACTCT
>NC_057736.1:24937531-24973600 GCF_004010195.1 Chiloscyllium plagiosum
CCTTGCTTCCTCCACGTTATGTAAGCTACCTTTTTCCTTTTGACAAGAAACTCCACTGCTCTCGTCATCCAAGGTTCCTTTATCTTACCCCTTCTTGCCTGTCTCAGTGGGACATATTTATTCATCACTCGCTACAACTGTTCCTTAACCAGTCTCCACATGTCTATAGTGCCTTTACTATGGAACAATTGCTCCCAATCCATGCTTCCTAACTCATGTCTAATCGCATCATAGTTTCCTCTTCCCCAATTAAATATCCTCCCATTTTGCCTAATCCTCTCCTTCTCCATAGCCAGGTAGAATGTGAGGCAGTTGTGGTCACTATCACCAAAAGCATGAGTGCACTGGTTCTCCATCCCCATTGTGTAAGATGTTAAATGCACTTGGCAAGAGAGAAATTGTCAGCCAAACAGAAAAGAAAGCAGTGAAGCGATAAAAGCTTTGAAACTTAAAAAAAGGATAGATTAATAATTTAAATATACCAACAATTCAGGATTACATTGAGGTACTAATGACAAAACTAAATCAGAATCATTCATGCTCAAACTAGATGCATTTTACTGTCAGATCGGTTGAGACAAACCAAGAAAATTGGTTTTACAATCTTAGATCCGATGACCAATGTAACATTTTCAGACAAAAAAAAAGAGTCCAAATCTAAGTACACAATTTCACAAATCTTAAAAAAAGCAGCGATTGTGGCTAGCTTTCTGCTATTCCAAATATTTTGAAAATCTATATAACAATACTTTGTATTATTGGACATCTTACTTGTAATTTAAATCATATATATTTTCAAAATGTTTTTGTCTAGAAAACAGAGATCTTCTATGGATAAGCTTATGCATAAGTAAGGAAAGATCTTGTGGTGCAGTAGTGGTGTGCTCTCTTAGCGAGGAGACCTGGGTTCAAGTCTTACCAGCTCGAGAGGTGTGTAATAACACTCTGAACAGGTTGACGAGAAAATATCTAAGCATGAGTACCAAATTATACAATTTATTTCTGAATTTTTTTTTTTCTGTTTAGGAATGGTGAACAAACATTATACACAAGTTGGTCTGTTCAGATGTAATTCACATTGATAACTCAACTGTGTTTAATAATAATTGCGAACTTACCGCAGTTGCTTTCTCCATCTCCCAATTGAACTCGAATGAAGTTCTCCATCCAGAATGGATCACAGAGACAACGCTTATTGAAAGAATCACACCGACCATGGTCTGAACAACTCAACTGACAGACTTTTATCCGGAGACAGAAGGGAGGTGAAGGTAGGGGAGTACAGCAGATTAGTAACGTTAGCTGTAAATACATGCTTTTTAACTCTAATATCTGGTTAAGCTATTTTGTTTTCAGTTGCAAACAAATACCAGACAGCAGGAACAAAATTCCTGTGTAAGCACAAATTGTTATTAATGTTTCTTACTACTTTCCATTCTTCAGGTCAGAATACAATGTCTTTATTTTGCCAAGCTACTTGTGTTATAATAAGATTTTTTAAATTTTAAATTAAAATAATCACAGAGGACACAGTTCAAGACTTAAGTGAGAATATTGTTTCAAGGGGTACAAGCTCCTGGTTTAAATGTATTTGCACATCTTATGATGGCAGTGCAAAAAGCCTAATCAAGCATCCACTCAGCTTCCTCAGAAAAGAAATTGTTAAGTGAGTCAACACATGACAAAGAATTTACAAAATGGAGTGAACAGTTTTCTTGCCCATTGAAGGCAACTCTTAGGGGTACACGAATAAGTCAGAAGAGGATGAACTCCACTTCTTCAACCAAACTGAGAGAACATTTAGTATAATGGGCAGCAAAACTTGCACCTACAAGAAATTGATGGCTAGTTTTGACAGGATTTCAGTGGCCTCAGAAGATATTACATTGAGAACAAAAAACGCAGCTTATGTTTAAGTACTATACACTGAAATAGCTGTTTGCACATACTAAATGATATAAGCTGCGGGTACAGGAAAATGTGACAACATCACCGTGAGCACTATCAGCAGAAATCAACATCTAGAATGAGGTGACCTGAAAAATTCATGCTTGAATTGTTTAAAGTGCAGAATCTTTCTAAAAGGCAAGCTTTATATGTCGCAGCTAACATCATCTTCGCAAACTTTAACAGAAGTTGATGGGTAGTTTTAATCTGACTGTGCCTGAATTTCAGCAGTTTAAGTTCATGAAGGCAGGCAGGGATCTTTCTAGTTGGCGTTGAACAGTTGCCCAATTTAAAGAAAAACCACGAATACTCTTCAGTTATGACAGGGCTGGACCCTTCAAGCTAGCTTAGCTACCTCATAATTGGCTAACTAAATAAATGGATTATAGACTTTATTCTGCAATATTCATTTGCAACACAAGCACAAGACTGTGCACATGTTAAAGCCAACTCACCCAGCATCGAGAAAAAGTTTCTGGTTACAGATATCATACCATCATTAGTGTTGGCGTGCATGCAAGCTTGTGAAACGTTTTTAGAAAGTAACAGAATATACCAAACCAGTACATTCTAACTTTCCTTTTAGGAACAGAATGTGGTACAAGTCAAATACTCGTAGCTTTATAGACTTTCATTGAAAGAAAAACGTGGAGAAGCCTTACACTTACTCCAGAGTGGGACCTATCCAATACAGGTGTAAGACTGTCCCAGAGTATATGCAAGTATTAGTATTAACAGAATTAGACATCTGCCCTCCTTCCTTTAGTATATCCACAACACTTCTACCCAATATTTGGTTGTAACACGTGGCTGCTTGAAAATAGACAGTTGACAAAGCAAATAATTAGGCATATGATTTGATCTGCTGCGTTAAAACCTCACTTCAGTATGTAATTCCTACGACCAGTGTGTTTGGATGTAAATGACTCAAACTAAGTTCAGAAGTTCTATAGAGCAAGTAGTGACGCAAATACAAATTCTACTGTGCTTCACAAAGATATTGATGGATAATTCAATTACATTTTTCAAGGGGAGAAACAGTTTTAATTTTGTTTTCTCCTTATATCAACATTTTAATGAGGAAAATATTTTGACTTGAGGAGCACATAATAAAGATGGTTTTACTTCACTGCCAATAATAATGCCTCCCTTCCAACCTGGTTTACTGCATCAGGTGCTCCCTATGTGGTCTTCTCTACATCGAGGAGATCAAGGATAGACTTAGGGAACAGTTCGCCAAGCATCACAGACAGGTCTGCAGGGACTGACCAGACCCCACCCCCCCTCCCCCCAAAGTCACCACCCATTTTAACTCCCTGTCCCACTCCCTTTCAGACATGACCATCCTTGGCCTCCTTCATTGCCGCAATGAATCACACCACAAATTGGAGGAACAATACCTCATCTTCCGCCTGGGCAGCCTACAGCCCGGAGAACTCAACAGGGAGTTCTCCAATTTCAATTAACCTCCCTTCTCATCCCCAGCTCCCTTCCCTGCCCCTCTCCCTCCCTTCCATCAACCAGATTAATTCCTCCCATTGACCAACCAGGTCTTACCCTGTATTGGTCTTCACCAATCCCCACCTTGCCCCCGCCACTCCCTTTATCTGCAACTCCCTCTACACTCACCCCCAGTCCTGAAGAAGGATTTTACCAAAACTTTGACTTCTCCACCTCCTGATGCTGCCTGGCTTGCTGTAGTCTTCCAGCCTCCTGCCTGTCTATTCATAATAATGTAACAGCCATACAGATACTTGTGAAGGGAGCTTAGTGTTTTTGCAAAAGATCAAGGACAAGATTTGAGGCATTCAGTGGAAACAATCATTTGACATTTGGTTGTCTCCTCCAGTCAGGATATTAAAAATAGAATAAGAAAGCATTTTAATCAGAGGTGACAGTGTTGAACTATTTTCATTCTCGGATCCCAGTTTTTTACTCTAGCTAGTGCTGGATGATTCCTTACAACTCCACATTAAAGTTCTCTATACAGAAAGGATAATGGCTACCAATCTGCTCTCTATTCTTTGACATTCTCTATAAAATATATAACTATAACAAGCATCAAAAAGCCAGAAGTTCATAATTCACGGCTAGATTAAAAAGCAACACACAATTCAAGAATAGTTCGTTTGAAAAGCATATTGTGCACCCCCAAATGGTATTAATACCATATTCATTTCTAAGACCTTGGGATCAGGAGTTTATTTTCCATCTAAAGTAAGCCAGGAGAGAAAATAAAAGATGTACCAGCGTTTTGACCAGAAAACTCAGTCAAACGGATAGATTTTCAGTAATTTCCCAAAGAAAGAGAGCCAGGTGGAGCAGTGAAAAAGGTGTAAGGAGGCAATTCTTGAGACTTGGATGAGTGAAGAGGAGACTGCCAGAAATCAGGACGCTCATGTAGGAGCAGGCTCAATGGGCTAAGTGGCCTGCTTCTATCGTAGAGGGAATCCGTGATTCTAGCCGGAATTATAACCTTGGAAGACCACAAAGCTGAAGGACAACAGAGAGATAGGGAGAACAAAACCATGGAGTGATTTGAAAATAAGCATGAGATGTCAAAAATCAAGACATTGGCTACAAGTCAAGCAAGGTAGATCTGTGTGAACACTGTGAAAAAATACTAGACTCTATACAATCAAACCAAATCTTGCTGGGACAAATGTATACTAAATATTTTAATAAATAACGCTCACTCACTGACTGTATTAACTTGGAGAGCCCGGAAAACTAAGAAGTCTGATTTCTGTTTCCGAAATTTATTCTTCAGTATCCGAGCAACATCCTGTCCCTTCAATATCTGATGTGCTTGTGTATTCCTCACGCAAAAGACAATCTGTGTACTGTGAAAGTAAATGAGGGAAAGTACAACTGAAAACACTTGCGACTCATAATTAGCAGTTACAGACTAGCCACAGTTTACAGCATTTTCTCACATTACCTTTAGGGTGAAGAAATCAGTCAATGCAAAACAGAGTTTCTTGCAAGCCAGCAAATATTTGAACAAAGATACTTCAAAAGTCTTATATACAATAGTTATGTACAGGTTTTCAACTTTTATACATTCTAACTGATGCCAATATATGAAGATTATGTTAAAGTACTATTAAGTGGAGGATTAATGGCAACATTGCATAGTTTTCTTTGAGAACACAAATCCCTGATGTTGCTACTTAATGCAAAGTTGGTAATTATTTTCTCAGCAGCCACCTCCAGTAATGTTCATGCTTACATCCGCACTAAAAGCTCCTCACCTCTGTTCAGTGTAAAGTTGAATTTTTTGCACAGTAATGTCCGAATCAAGGACTCCAAGCAGGACAGCTATTTGCCGAAGTAACATGCCCTTCTGTCTCTCGGTTAACCGACTGACGCTGACATCCAGGATAATTTCTACTAGATCATTCTTTCGAGGATCTGAAAAGAAAATAGAGTTAAAACTGTTACTTCAACTGTCAAATCTTTTAAAGTCCTTGACTTTTATGAACACTAACTTAACCTTCATCTTACATACAATCTTCCATGTGCAAAACAGTAAACTTGAACAAATATATTTTGTACGAGGTCACCATCATCCTTCAGAAATTGTACAGCCAATGGTTATGAAATATGTGACGCTACAAATCATTACTTTCATGAGCATACGATACATGACAATGAAACTGGTTTAAACAGGTTATGAGCGAATAGAGACATCCATAGTTTAAAGAAAAAAAAACTGCCTTGAATTCATATAGAGTCATAGAGATATACAGCACGAAAACAGACCCTTCGGTCCAACTTGTCTATGCCGACCAGATATCCCAATCTAATCTCGTCCAACTCATGAGCACACGGCCCATATCCCTCCAAATCCTTCCTGTTCATATACCCATCCAGATGCCTTTTAAATGTCGCAGTTGTACCAGCTTCCACCACTTCCTCTGACAGCTCATTCCACACACACACACCACCCTCTGCATGAAAATGTTGCCCTCCGGTCTCTTTTACAACTTTCCCCTCTCACCCTAAGCCAATGCCCTCTCGTTCTGGACTCTCCCACCCCGGGGAAGAGACTTTGTCTATTTACCCTAAACATGCCTCTCACGATTTTATAAACCTCCAGAAGGTCACCCCGCAGCCTCCTATGCACCAAGGAAAATAGCCCTAGCCTATTCAACCTTTCCCCAGAGCTCAAATCCTCCAACCCTGGCAACATCCTTGTAGTCTTTTCAAGTTTCACAACATCCTTCCGATAGGAAAGAAACAAGAACTGCACGCAATATTCTGAAAGTGGCCTGACCAACATCCTGTATAACTGCAACTTGACCTCCCAACTCCTTTACTCAATGCTCTGACCAATAAAGGAAAGCATACCAAATGCCTTCTGCATAATCCTATCTACCTGTGACACTACTTTCAAGGAGCTATGAACCTGCACTCCAAGGTCTCTGTTCAGCAACACTCCCTAGGACCTTACCATTAAGTGTATAAGTCCTGCTAAGATTGGCTTTTCTAAAATGCAGCACCTCACATTTTTCTAAACTAAACTCCATCTGCCACTCCTCAACCCATTTGCCCACCTGATCAAGATCGCGTTGAAATCTAAGGTAAACTTATTCGCTGTCCACTACACTTTCAATTTTGGGGTCATCGGCAACCTTACTAACTATACCTCTTAGGGTCACATCCAAATCATTTATATAAATGATGAAAAGGAGTGAACCCAGCACCGATCCTTGTGGCACTCCATTGATCACAGGCCTCCAGTCTGAAAAACAACCCTCCACCACCACCCTCTTTGAGCCATTTTTGAGTCTTCTTTGAGCCATTTCTGTATCCAATTGGCTGGTTCTCCTTGTATTCCATGAGCTATCTCTCATATTCTACAAGCAAAGGACAACTGTGAACCTCTCAAGTAAAGTGTAAACAATATTGCACAGTTCAAATCACTGGATTAAAATGGAAAGTTAAAATCCAAAATTTGGAAACTAAATTATTGACAATCTTTCCAGACTGACAATCTTTCCAGACTGACAATCTTTCCAGACTGACAATCTTTCCAGACTGACATTCATTCTTATAGACCCAACGTTATTGAAAAAGAATGCACCAAAAAGTAAAAACACATATAACACAATTACTATGTACAGTAGAAAACAGACATCAGTGCACACAAGTGAAAGAAATGGCCTCGATAGCAAATGGGCACACAAACTTAAGGTAAAATTTAGCTGAAATACAAATGGCTTTGGTGCCTGACATTGTCCTGGATATGGTGGCAATGAAAAAACATTTCAATCAACTGCCAGATTAAGTGCTTCAGTACATTCTCTTGGTTTCCAGGCTCATATTTTCTTTACAGTTCAAGTGAAATTCATGGATAAAGGTTGCATTTATGTAAATGAGACATCTCCAGGAATGAAAGCTCAAGAACCCTCCAGCAAAATAATGTTGAAGCATGTCCAATTTTCTGGCTTGTCAATTTCATGTTTGGTGTAAAATGGGTCCACTTTGATTCCCGTGCATTCTTTTCCTTTCTATCATTAGAAACTAGGATTTGTTGATTTGACTCTGACCTCTGGATCAGTTAGTTTGGAATTGAACAATACAGTGAAATTTGAAAGCATCACTGAAAGTGAACGGTGGTATTCAGACATTCCAGATTGTTAGAGGTGCCATGTTTTGAATGGGCTAAGTCAGCATTCCAACAAAGCAGGATAACAGGATATTAAAACTCCCAGGATGATTCTTGATGATGATCAGGGAAGACTCCTCCTGTACTGAGGACATTTTCCCCCAACAGCCAAGCCCAGAAACACCAGAACAACTGATCATTCAATCGCCCTGATTGCAGGATGTTACTAACATAATAATTTTCAGATGTTCTATAATTGCAAACCTTAATTATTATTTCAAAGCACACTTCAAAAACTATTTAGGAAACAAGTGTTGTTAGTTTATGTCTTTGCAGAAATATGTTGACTCGGTGACAATGTAAAAAAGGGTTTAAAAAACAATTACGTTAGATCTCAGAATAAATGAATTATGAAGGGACATCATACTTCTCTGAGCGAAAACATGGCTGGTACTCTATTTAGGATGTGAAGCATTTTAAAATTTAAAAAATAAAATCTTATGCCAGACCTTTTGACGAAATGCAGTAGCCCATTGGAAGATCAATTTCTACTCACCAGATCTCACTTCTAATGTTGCCCTGTCGATATGATTTTCTCCCTTTGCATCAGTTACTTTGAGACAAAATGTATATAATCCTTCAACCAAATTGGACAGGAAAAGCACAGGCTGGTGATCAGAGTTATTTAGCACATCCTATTACAGATTGGTAGAAAATGCAAAAGATAGAGAAATGAATGTTTAACGGCAATGTTTTTTTAAAGAATCCTATGTGTACAATGCACTTTCCAATATGCCGACGCATAGCAGACATCATACTATAGTTAAATAGCAATCAAGGCAAAAATCTTTAATTGTTCATTGTAATGAAAAATTCAACATTTTGCAACATATTTCTGGTCATGGTACAGAAAAATTGCTAGATTTTCCAATTATAGGAGAAAAGAAGTAATGGATAAACTGTTCGAACATTTTCTCATTTTCCAAAATTGCTCTCACAATTATCACAAAATTCATTCCTGCATCACCAGACTTTTAAACTAATTATTATGGACTGACACTAATGTTTGGCCGCCATGTGAATATTTACAACTGGCAATGATCATAAGCGTGTCTTTGGTGAAAGCAATGGTGAAGACATCACATTCTGATGATAACGAAAACCAAAAACTAATAAAAATGTGATTTAATGTATGAATACAATGCTCTAATTAGGAACCTTGCATTACAGTTATATTTCTTTGTGAACTTTTAAGATTTACCTATATTGAAGAAATCCTGGCCTTAACATAAATCTTACACACCAATCCCCATGACTCAAACATCCCATCCAAGTCAAGCATTCAGAAGGCTGTCAGGATATGGATTTCAAATTAAAAGCTGCTTGCCAAATCTTCGAAAGCTTGGGAAACATTACGGTAAAACAAAGATGAGAACAGCAGATCTTTGCTTTTTAAAAGATAGCCTTGAGGGCAATAAGGTGGTGTGCCCCCTTCCCTGTACACCTCCACCCCACCCTTTTCTGATGGCTCTCTCACTCACCACCACCACATCCCTACCCAGCACTGTGCCTGATTGAGTTGCCTGCCAGGCTTTTAGTAACGCTGCCTTTGCAAGCTCTGTTCCAGAGACTTCCCTCTCTGCCCCATCACTCCACTCCAAAGACAAATTGCTTCCAATTGCCAGAGACTGTCTCAGGCTTCAGCTTCATGGTGCTGGCTTTCCTGCTCATGAAAACATAGTTTACCAAATTGACCAGGTGTAAAGCAAGAAGCAGAAATGTTAATCAGGTCCTGTCATTGATACTGTCAGGACTTGCCTTGGGCCAGACCACACTGCATCTCTCGCTTCATGCCACCATTTCCATGCTCACTCACTCATTGACATGTGTCACATATCTAGTCAAACAATAAACAATTGGGTCTTTGTGCACCTTGGCAAGCCAGTAAACAATGTCTCAGAGAACTGGTATAGTGTTTTTCTAGTTCATTAAAAAATATGAGTTAGACCACTTACTCCAGCTGCTGGACTGCTCTCATCTCTTGTCCAAAGGTAGCTGACAATTCCCTTATCATCGGATGATTTTGATCCATCAAGCATAGCTGTGTTATTAGGAAGGGTGATCACAACATTGCCTGCTATCTTAGCAACTGGAGCCTTATTGACTTCTGTAAAACAGAAGCACATTTATTCTCCATTCCAGAGATCTTACAAAATATTAAAACTCCAACTCTATACATGAATTAAGTTTTAAGTGAAAAGCTGCATTTAAAAGCAGTTAGAAAACCTAAATAGTAACATCTCTAGTTTCTTTAATGATAAATTCAAAGATTTGACTTCCGATATGAACTGAATTTAAATGAACTATTCCACCTATCAGAACCATGCATGGTGGGCCCTTGTGCTTGTTCAATAACAAAATATTGTAAAGCATTTTAATTAAAATGGAGTGGCCCATTTACTGACTAACAAATTTATCACATTTCAGTAAATGTTAGTTAATCAATTTTTAAAGTCTGAATTCAATTTTAATTTCTTTAGAATTACTGTCTGGTCAGACAGTAAGGCATTAGTTTGTTATTAGGTGCTGTGGAGTACCATGGGCTGCTGGTGCTCGAGAGCGGGCCAGTTTTTTCCTGATTTTTTTTTGCTTTCTCTTTGGACATTGTGTGTGGGGGTGGGTGAGCTGCATTCAATTCAGTTATCTGGATAAATTCCATTCAATCTTTGCTATTATTTGTATCACTAATTACCATACAAAATAATAATAGCCTTCAATTCTATGGCTTTTATTTACTTTTTACAGATATACAGAGGAACCTTGATTATCCAAATATCAGATTACCTGAAGGGGATCTCAAGATCCCGATAGAAACATTACGTCAAAGACTGTTTCAACTCTGATCGCGTTTTTTGTTTAAAGGTACAATGATTAAAAATGAACTCGGCTCACTGAAATGCTGTCGAAACCAGTCCTGGACAGTCCAGGCACCGTCTCCAAATGACTGACCTCCCGCGGTCTCTCTTTCCCCACACTTTCCCTGGTGTTCTATACAGGGATGAATCCTAAACCCCTCCTTCCCCAGATAATCTCTTCAACATTGTCCTGTACAGGGCAGAGGTAGAACCTATATATATATATGTGTGTGTGTCACACACACACACAGACTGTGAGTGAGAGAGAAAAATAACACATTTGGAGACTTACCCCACAAAGACAGTAGCAGTCTTACTGTTGATATACAGTCTGGCCTCCTGGGTTGTGGGGGAGGAGGTTGAGTGAGATAGACAGGGGGAAGCGGGGTTGGAGCTGCAAGATTGAGGGTGGGCAGGGAGCAGTGTTTGATGGGGTTGGGGATGGGCAGGAGTAGACAGAGTTCAGGGTCTCACACGCTGGGTGCTGCTGCCTTGTCTTCTGAATGGAGAGCAGACTTCACAGAAAACTCCGAGCCCCAGAGGAAATCAATTAATCGAATAATCAATTATCCAAAAGAAATAATGCTCCGCCCATCTCATTCAGATAATCGAGGTTCCTCTGTATTGGTAAATGAACCTATATTTTCCCGAAATAGCATGCAGTAGAAGAAATGATGCCAAACTACACATGCCAAAAGCAAACCACTCTCTGGCACATCTACCACATGTACCAGGTGGGTTACTCTCTTCTGGCTGGGAAATTTGAGATGCAGCAGTTTTGAACTTGATACTTTTGATATAATCCAATATACGACGTTAGCATGCAAACTTAAAGTGCAGGGATTGAACAAAAACAAATACAACACAGGAACGCACTGCCTCCAACAGTAGCAGACTCACTAATTTTTCAGGCATTTAAATGGTCACTAAAAAGACACACGGACGAGAATGGAATAGTGTAGGTTAGATGGGCTTCAGATTGGTCCCACAGGTCTGCGGAACATTGAGGACTGAAGGGTCTGTACTGCGCTGTAATGTTCTATGTTCTACCTCTTCTGGCTCCAAACATACATTCTCTTCTTTGTCCTTGAGTGGGCCAACCCTTTCCCTGGCTACCCTCTTGTTTTTTTGTGTACCTATAAAAAGCCTCAGGATTCTCTTTAATCCTATTTGCCAACAACTTTTCATTACCCCTTTTCATCCTTCTAATTCCTTGTTTAAATCCTTTCCTACTTTCCTTATATACTTCAAGGGCTTTGTCAGTTTCCATCCTCTTAGATTTTATACATGCTTCTTTTTTTTTCTTTTTGACCAAGGCTATAACATCCCTGGTCATCCAAGTTCATGTAACTTGCCATACCCATCTTTCATTCTGGCAGGAACCTGCTGCTCCTGAACTCTTATCAACTGCTGCTTGAAATACTCCCAGATGTCAAATGTGGATTTACCCTCAAACAGCTGCCTCCAATCAAAGTTCTCCAGTTCTGCCTAGTGTTGTTGTGGTTCACCTTCCACCAATTTAACACCTTTATCCAAGCGCTGCTGTTATCCCTATCCATGAGTAACTTCAAACTCACAGCATTACGGTCACTGCTCCCAAAATGCTCCGTCACTGAAACTTCACTCATCTGGTTGGGCTCATTTCCCAAAACCAGGTCCAGTATAACCTTACCCTGGTTGGAGTGATTGCATACTATGTCAAGAAACCTTCCTGAATGGTCCTTTTAAATTCTGCCCTATCCAACCCCCTAACATGAAGTGAGTCCCAGTCAATGTAGGGCAAGTTAAAATCACCCATCACACCAACCCTGCTTTTTGTTTTTTAAATCCTTCTAAAATATGTCTACATGTTCTCTCCTCTGTCTCCCACTGGCTGTTGGGAAGCTTTTAGTATACCCCCAGCATTATGGTTTCACCTTTCCTATTCCTGAATTCTCCCTGACTGGGAGTAGCATACTGACATGGATAAAGGAAGTGGTTGGCAGACAGGAAACAAACAGTCGGAATAAACAGGTCTCTTTTCCTGAGTGGCAGGAAGAACTGATGTGGTATGGAAATGATCAGTGCTTGGAACCTAGTTATTTCACAAAATATATTTTAGCTGAGGGAACAAAATGTAATATCTCCAAGATTGCTAATGACATAAAGTTGGCTCAGAGGGTGAGCTATGTAGAGATGGTTCAATGTGATTTGGACAGGCTTAGTGAGGAGGCAAATGTATGGAAGATGAAGTATAATATGACTAAATTTGAGATTATCCAGTTTGGTAAGGAAAGCAGATTATCTGAATGGCGATAGATTGGGAAACGGGGAGGTACAACAACACCTGAGTGTCCTTCTACACCATTTACTGAAAGTAAACACGCAAGTGCAGCAGCTGAAGTAGGCAAATGGTAAGATGGCCTTCATAGACCAGGATTCAATTAAAGGAGCAGGGATGTCTGTCTGCATATTATACAGGGCATTACTGAGAGCCCTCAGAGTATTGTGTGCAGTTTGGTCTCCTTATCTAAGGAAAGATGTTGCAGCTACGGAGGGAGTGCCACAAAGCATTATCAGACAGCATTATCAGATTGCTTACTGGGATGATAGGACTGATGCATGAAGAAAGACTGGATAGGTTAGAGCTATATTCACTTGAGTTCAGAAGAATGAGGGAGGACCTCAAAAAGCTATAAAGTTCTAACAGGACTAGTCAAGGTAAATGCAAGAAAGATGCTCCCAATCCAGGAAGACCAGAACCAGGGGTCACAGTTTGAACAATACAGGTTAGGCCATAAAGTCAGATATGAGGAGAAATTTCTTCACATAAAAAAGGTGGCGAGTCTGTAGAATTCTCTGCCACAGTTTGCAGTTGAGATCAAAATACTTAATGTTGTTCAAGAAGATGTCAGGTGTAGTTCTTAGAGCTGAAGGGATTAAAAGGTACAGGTAGAAAGCAGAACTGAATTGGATCTTTCAGCCATGATCACAATGAGTGGTGTTGCAGGTTCACAGCCTGAATGGCCTACTCCCGCTCCTATTTTCTATGTTTCTACGTCTATTGGACAATGTTTGACTTTGCAATGGTTAGAATGGAGACCTCAGCAAAAAGGATATCCCTTCACATTTAAACCTTTATTTCCTGCACAGTAACAATCAAATTAACATTATCTAACAGCTACTTTCAATATTTCCCATTCTGTATATAAAACACATGGTGTAAACGAGAACCAATTAATTTAACTAATTTTTAGAATTGTTATCATTGGAATAGTTAAATTCAGGCTCAAATATGATTTGAAACTGTGTTGCTCCATGACTTTGTAAAGTTTTGCCATGATTCTCCTCAATCAGAAACTTTATTAACCAAAGCCCTGTGCTACTTGAAAAAACCTTGGCTTTTAATGCACTCTGCTAAAAACATGAAATAAAAAAGTCCTTCACAGAACAGATAAAAGCATTTGCAAGACGACGTATAAAAGGTGACTATTAGAGTCATTACTTTGACCACATTTTTTTTTTCATTTTAGCAGCTGACTTTTACCTACTGCAATCCGTTACAGATCTGAAAGGAAAACATACCCTCTCTCACAATGATTCTGACAGAATCATGGCTTTCCAGGTTTCGTTCATCCTTCACCGTCAGTGTAATCTCATATGACCCAACCTGAAGACCTGTTACTGTGGCAATGGCACTGTCTGCATTCTCGATTTTCACACCGTCAGGGCCACTGAAATACAAAACCAATCAAGTTCACCTTAAGTTTGTGTTAACAGGAGGCAGCTACAGTTATCTCGGACTCCAGGTTAAGAGCGTTTGTTGTCTGAAGATGTCAGGATGCGCATTTCATAATCCTATTTGCACTGACATGTCACAAGGCTACTAGAAATTGAAATGTATTGAATATGCTTGAGACAAGTTTCAGCAACCCTGCAGCAAGATACCCTGCAGAAACTGTGTTTTATCGCAAGGATAATTCTGAATAATAACTAGGCATATTTCCTTTCCTTCATAGAAATTCCACGTAATCAGGATTTTGGCCAACTTTTTCACCTGCTTCCAATGGCACTCAAAAAAGGATAATAAAAATCCTTTGAAAACAAATTGTTTGGGCAAAATATTAGAATCTAGGTCATTCCTAAATTAAACATTTCAGTTTTGTCATTTTAATCAATACACAAAACTTAAATTGCTAATGCAATAGTCAATAAAAATAATCACTGACTTACAAAGCTTGTCTGAGACCAAGTGTTTTAACTACTAATTTAAACATTGTGAATATATTTAATATTTTGAACAAGATTGGTTAATTATTTAACAAGGAAGGTGGTTATGAAATTTGAACACTTGGGGCCAGGCAGAGGAGTGCGAACGTCACGCTAATCACAGAGGCTCATTCTGTTGGAGAACCTGGGCTCAGAAAGCACTGCCCCCGTGACCAATCAATGCAAGTTCATTCCTGTACCTGAGACACACAGAAGTAGTGAGGAGGTCCTTGTCAAATCAAAATTCTGTCTCTCTCCTGCACCAGATTGCTTCTTGCCCACATTTCCTGCTGATTGTCACATTGGGCAACAACCAATATGCTTGTGGTTCTGGACCTTACTAAATTGTGAACTTTGTAGAAACTACAGAAGATATTTACCAGAAAGACTTCAAGGATGACGGACCACGGAGAAGCTGAATCTTCCCTCCTTAAAACTATGAAGCCAGAAGAAATTTGACACAGGTGCATGAAATTACAAAGGGATTAGATAGAGTAAGTCAAAACTGTTTCAAATGGCTAAAGGATTGATCCAGATTTTGACTTTGCAAGTTGATTGTGTTATGACACAGGGTAAACCCCGCTGCTAATTTAAACCAGCAACGCAGATAAGATTCACCCTGCGCTGTAATCTGTTAAAACTTGTGAGGTAAAGAATTATCCAAAGTAAAAATTTAAGAACTTTATTCTTTCAGTCGAACAGAGAATATTAACCTAACAACTTACAACTCCTTTCTCTTAAACCTATCTTCTACCTCCCCCCTCTACAATACTGGTCTGATAAAAATCCCAATTAAGATTTTACAAAAAAAAAGTTTCAAAACCAGTCAACTTTGCAGAATGTCCTCTGTAGATTTTCCTGTCTTCTTTTCTTCTTCTTCTTCAGGATTCTGCTTCCCAGGTCTTTGATAGATAAAGGTACCTTTAAGATAGCAGCTCTTTCTGCAAGCAGTCTCTCTGGTTGTTGGTGCTCGCTGCTCTGTGTACTTATTCAAAATGTCTGATATTTATACCCCAAAACATCGGATCATTTCATTGGTTTAGTGTTGTCAAAACATTATTTTTTTCAAATGCAATTGGATTTTGGTAACTTGGGCATAATTTAAACTGATTGGCCAAATTTGAATTTGTTTTTGTATCCTGGCAACATAGCTCTTAGCTAGTTGTTTCAATCCATTGTTACATTTTAAATTTTCCAGTATTCTCTGTGCTTCTCTAAGTCATTGCTAGCTTTTCAACTCTCTTAAAAGGTAGAGTACACCCAAAGCTTCATAACAATTTGCAAAAGTGCCAGCAGGCAACAAGACGAAAAACGTTCACACAAAGAATGGCTAGAATTTTGAACATACTCCTTCCAATATATTGGAATGAATGCAGACTCAAATTAATATTCCAAAGGGAAAACAGATAAATGCTTCAACATATTTAATGACAACAGTTGAGGCGGGGAGGGATGCAGCAGGAGAAGGTGCTAGGACTGACTGGGTTACTCTTGATGTGGAGGAACCAGTGTTGGACTGGGGTGGACAAAGTTAAAAATCACACAAAACCAGAGTATAGTCCTACAACTTTAGTTGGTAGCTGTCTGATGAAGGAGCAGCACTCCAAAAGCCATTGCTTTCAAATTAATCTGTTGGATTATAACCTGGTGTTGTGTGATTTTTAACTAGGTTACTCTTGGAAAGAAGTGATGCACACTTGTTGACACTCTTTCGTGCTACACTATACTATCCTCTAGAACACAAAGTACAGCACAAAGGTGCTGAACAGAATCTGTCAAAAATGAGATGAGGTATAAGGGGTCATAGAAACAGAGGCAGCCCCAAGGCACCTGATGTCTCTAACTAGGCCAGCTTGGGGCTGCAAAGTGAAGTTTTGGCTTCGGCATACCGCCTGTATTATTCTTGGTGTGTTACCTTGCCTGTACAAAGGGTGTGCACACATCCTAGAAAATCTGACAGTGTAATCTGTTCGAAAAGACAACCTATCACAACTGAGGAATCACATGTTATGTTTGGACAAAGCAAAGGGCTTACAAGGAGAATGCATAAGTTACATTTATAGGCCAATTCTGGTCACAGTTTGAGGCAAAGAGGGAAAATGTTCCACTTCGCAACTCCAACAAATACAGGTCATGACTTCCTTATTATAACCACAGGGTGGCACTCCAAATTTCTAGTTTTGTTGAGTTGTACACTGCTGACATTACCCTCACAAGCACAAGCCAACTTCCTCAAGTAAATGGATTATGCTATCACTGGGATATAAAGTAGGGTCTGAATATTTGCACAGAGATTCAGTTAAAGCTCACTCTCGGGCACAACATCAATGAGGTTGTGCCCGATTTCCAGGCTCTATGAATAAAGTAATGTTTTTAACCATATCACAGACTTGGTTCACCAGTTGCCTTTAGAAAACAGAATGTATTGCAAATCTGTCCTATTGGAGATGGCAACAAATGTAAGCCAAACATGATGGGAAGATTGTGGACCAGACATTCTGATGGCCAGAGAATCACTTGTAACAATGTTATTGCTTTAAGAGGTATATTTACCATGGGTTTTTTTTTCCAATGAAGAGAGGTTCAGATAGAAATGACAAGCAGTCTGCTCAAAGCTAATGAAGTAAATAATTTGAGAGGCCTTGGATGTTTTTAAATAGTTGGAACAACAGAAGCAGCCTGAATGGGTGGGGTCCTGGTCCCACAGTGCCAGGATTTTTAGTTTTAGCTTTCTACAGTTACTGGGGTCTTGAGGCTGAATGTAGACGCTCTTGACTCTGTTACAGCTAAACACTTGGGTTCTCTTCCTGCTGCTAGAACTACATATGAGATAATCTGTTTTACTGAATTTGCCTTTGCTAAGGGTGTGATAATGGGATGATAATGGGAAGTTACTACATTGGAACAGATAATTAGTAATGTATATATTAGCTTGTTAGGTATTTCGATAGAGTTTCAGTGAAGCCAGTTATTCTCTTTTTATTTGTCTGTATTTTGACTGTAGTGTAAAATAAAGTGTATTTTGCTTCAAGTCGATAATTTTACCAATCAAATTGCATATGGAACATGTCTTACATTTACCTTTAAAATAAGCAAACGTTCGGGTCTAGGCTACCTTCTAAATATATTTTGAGGGGGGTTTGTTCTGGTCCATAACCACTAGAACACTGATTACTGGAGTTGTATGTTGGGACCATGCAGAAGGCCCCACATCTGGTCAGGCAACTGAATTTTACCATGGACAGCTTGTGTCTGAAACCCTCTCAAAGAGTTTATTAAAGTTAGAGAATTCAGACAGATAATCTTATTAATTACCAGAAAATGTCTGGGGATTACAAAACCTTCTCTAAATCCTGGACATATGTTAAATCATCATTACACCTCCTCTAATCCCTTGCACCTCCAGATCCTTAACAGTCAAACCCAGTCAGAATTCTCCCCGAACTGACACCTCACATCCCTATCTGCTAGAAACCCTACCCTTCAGCAACTAGAGCTTGGAACAATATCTCCCATCCACTGAACAACAGCCCACCCCAGTAACATGATATTCCCTGGGAGAGACATTCTTGTGCCACCCCACTTCCTCAAACAAGTCTGACAGATCCTGTAC
Organism: Chiloscyllium plagiosum; assembly: GCF_004010195.1. Lineage (NCBI taxonomy): Eukaryota > Metazoa > Chordata > Chondrichthyes > Orectolobiformes > Hemiscylliidae > Chiloscyllium > Chiloscyllium plagiosum. The sequence continues at coordinate 24,955,869 of NC_057736.1, forward strand.
CTGACCCATGCTGCCTATCCATCAGACACATTAATCTTCAACATGAACAGATTCCCAGATAGCACAGCAACATATCTATGATGCTCTCTAACTGCTAATCTGATCAGGGTTGCAAATGAATCGGAATATCTGACCCAATATAAAACCGAATGGCTTCATAGTTAAAGAAACTAGCACAGCATAAATAAGACTTTTAGATAGTCACTCACAGACGTAAATGCTAAAGGCTTTCTGGAGTAAATCAGAGCAAGCAACACTTACAAGAAATGATAAGCAACTGGTCTTAATTTTCATGTAGTAGAAGTGATTAGAATTTGTTGGAATTATGTCTAATTTTTAAGATTACTTTTAACAGCCATTACGTTTGGTATGATTTTTGTATTTTACCTTGTTTTTTCCCACAGGTAAGATGTAATTTTCTGATCATCTGTGCTTTTGCTGCCATCCAATATCGTGCTGTCCACAGGAAGGGTCAGCTCTTTATCAGGTCCAGAATCAGCCACTGGAGGTTTATTATTTTCTGGAAAAGCAGATCGACGAAATAAACTTCAGCATTTACAGCGTGACATTTTTTTAAGAATTAAGGATGAACGTAAAGATTCCATGGCATTTTCAAACAAGATAATTGTGCAGGATGTTCTTGTGTTCTGGCCAATAACATGTGCTACCCAAGATCAAAATAGGTTATCCTGTGATTTGATATACTGCTGATTGTGGAACCTTGACAGCAGGATTATCTGCTGTTTTTGCCTGAAACATTAAACTCGAATTAACTGATTTGATCCAAAGACTGTCAGACACTCCAAGAATACAAAAGGCACTAGAAAAATTTTTTTTTCAACTTGCTGTTAAATATAGGAGAAAGTGAGGACTGCAGATGCTGGAGATCAGAGCTTAAAAATGTGTTGCTGGAAAAGCGCAGCAGGTCAGGCAGCAAAGGAGCAGGAGAATTGACATTTCGGGCATAAGCCCTTCTTCAGGAAACATGTCCTTCATCTAAGAGCCCACCCACAGTATGTGGTGGTTCCTCTAATTTCTGTCAAGTAGACTGCTTAGTACCAGTTTACTTTTATGAGTTATAAATGGAAGGAATTTTAAAAAAATAAGAAGTTGAAGTATTTTGTCATTTTTCTTGCATTGTAACTGTGAACATTTTCTTCACAAATACATACCTGGTTGCACTATGACCATCACCTCAGCGGTGGCCTGGTGCCCTGCTGAATCTGTGACTGTAAGTTGAAAGATGTAGTCACCTTCCTGCATTGCTGACAGTTGGAGAGATGATGTTCGTACACCCTAAACAAAACAAGTGAAAGAGGTAAAATGCACTATGTATTAAACAGCCTTCCCTGCCTTAATGTTTTGCTCAGTTTATAATGATCAGATATGTCATGTTAGCAATAAGAAACATTTAGATGTTTGCCCATTAGTGAATAGCAGTTGGGGAGGCAGTGGCATTATTGCTGGACTGTTAATCCAAAGACCCAGCTAATGTTCTGGGGAGCCACGTTCAAACCGTACCATGGCAGATCGTGGAATTGGAATTCAATAATTATCTGGAATTTGAATTCAATAATTATTTGGAATTACGATTCATTGACCATGAATCCATTGTCAATGATCTGGTTCAATAATGTCTTTTAGGGGAGGAAATTGCCATCCTTACCTGGCCTGGACTACTTGACTCCCGACCACAGCAATATGGTTGACTCTTAATAATTAGGGATGGGCAATAAATGCTCACCTAGATGCCCTCATTCAGTGAATAAATTTTTTAAAAAGTCAAAATTAAGATTTTATCCGAAGATTTAATCCTCTCTCATTTCAGTGGAAGGAAGCCAAGTGATTAGATTTGCTGAATATAAAACAATACTTCATCATATTTAATCGAAACATAAATCTCAATCCATCCTTTTATTAACCAGAATGATTGTAGCCTTCGAACTTTTGTAGCTATGCCTTTTCCCCTTGCTAACTATAGTTTAAAAGCATTCTTGTAAAGGGTGTGTTCTCGCTTTTATTCCATAAACCTCGGGATCATTTGATTTTGGATATTGGCCAACGATACAAATGTTTTCCTACCTGCATTTCAACAACTTTGCCTTTACTCTTTGGGCTTAGGGACCATTCATAGCTGACAATTCCATGGTCATCTGTGCTTTGGTTGCCATACAGCATGATGGAGTTCTTGGGTAGTGTGAGGACTTGATTCGCACCAGCATTGGCTACAGGTGGATAGTCTACTGCTTTATGCACAGTGACAACTGCTGTGGTTGAGTTACTGGCACCATCAGAATCCACCACTGTCAGACTACAAAGGAAAGGGAATAATAAAGTGGGCAAATCTTTCAAATATACGTCCGGGACTGAACGACAACTCCTAATTGAACAGGAATTTGATTTACATAGTACAGCAAATGCTATGGTTAACAAAGAACTGGAAAATACCAATAAAAAGCCTTAAAACATGACATTTGAAATAATTTATCCAGCTGAAAGCACACTATGCCAACATTCAGACTTGCTACACAACCGTATTCTAATAAACTAAACTACTGGAAATAAAGTTATTTTATACATTGAACAGGAATTTTTCTAAAAACCAGCACAGGTTAAAATGAAGTTCTTCTGGGTTTTAAATACAACTAGATCATGGCAAAATTGACATGTATTGTGATTCAGTTATATTCTTCTAACAATCAATTACTATTTATTTTAGGTAATTTATTGTCTGAGAGAGATGATATTCATACACCCTAAACAAATTACCACTTCTAATTATCAAACCTCAAATGATTTAAAGCTATCGACATTTAAAGCTACACAAGAATGGCAAGATTACAGCTGATGGTCATAATCAGTCTCCATGCTCTGACAAGGTGGTCCCAGGAGCAATTGAGCTCGAAATCCACTTTATTCTTCAGCCACCGGTTTGTCCTTTTTTTGCAGATCATGAGCCCAATTTGAGAAAGGGTGTTCTTAAGACGTTCCCTCATTGCCAGACAAATCTTAAAACCAGAACACCAAGATCCTACAGTATTTATTATTTGAGCTAGAAACATATGAATGGAAGCGTAGATTTAAATTTCATAAGTGATCTGCAGAGGTTCATTTGTAGACACCCAGACAACCCAAAAACAATTTGAACATTTGTGTTTCAGTAATAGGGGTAAAATACACAGTTAGATCAAGACACTGACTCAAAATTTTCTCAGTGCGTCTGTTCTAACTGCCTCAAATGATTACATTGAGGCACAAACACATATTCAAAGTCTTGCCGTGCCTATAGATTTTCTATGAAATATCTATTTCAAGTAGTATACCTCTATACCAACATAAGTTCCTGAGTCTACATTTACAATCAAAATAGAGTATACAGACTGATTATAGCAATGATTGAAGACCCATGGCACTAAAAAGGACATAACATTGTGCCGGATAACTTTCTTGAGAATCATTTTACTAATCCGGAGACACTTGATGAATGAAATTGTCTAATCAATACTTGGTGTGTAAATAGAATTCAATTGTCAAGTGATATGTCCAGGAATCTGCAAAACTAAAGAGCCAATCACTGACATCAGGAAGCAAGGAGAAGGATACATCCCTACCTATATCAACGGAGATGAGGTGGAGATGGCCAAGAGCATCAAGTTTTTAGGAGTGACAATCAGCAACAATCTGACCTGGACCACCCATGTTAAAGGGGTGGTCAAGGCGGCACAACAACTCTTCTTCCTCAGGAAATTATGTATGTCCATAAGGACGCTCACACCAATCTTTACATACGCACCATAGAAAGCATTCAATCTGGATGATCACAGCTTGGTACAGCAAGTGCACTGCCCAGGACTATAAGAAATTACAGGAAGTTGTGAACACAGCCCAGACCATCACGCAATCCAATCCTATCTATTCTATTCTTCTCACTGCCACAGAAAGGCAGCTAACATCAAAGACCCTCCCAACCCAGTCATAATTTCTTCGACCTCTTCCATCAGGAAGATACAAAAGTTTGAACACACGTACCAACAGGTTCAAGAACAGCTTCTTCACTGCTGTTATTAGACTTCTGATTGGCCCTCTCAAATATCAAACCTAATGTTGATCTTGCTTGCTGTACACCTTCTTTGCAGCCATAACTCTGTATTCCTCACTCTGTTCGATTACCTGATGATCTTTGTGTCTTTGTTATGATTTGCTGCACTATATTTAAAAATGCAACTTTTCAATGTACTTAGTTACACATGACAATAATGTATCAAATCAAATGGGGCTTCAACTTTTCAACATCAGATTCCCTGATACATATGAAGGGATAGAGAGTTGGTATTTGATGCTAACCTGGATACACAAATCTGGCAGCACAGCAACCTGTGCAAATGCAGGCAAGAAATTATAAAGGAGCACTTAGAAAGTGGGAAACACCATGGCAAATGAGTTCAATATGGTCCAGTGTTTTCCCTAGGATTACAAGATGATAAAAAAAATCATACTACTGAGAGACAACAAATTGCAGAAAAGCAAGGCAATTTGACTTTCCAGCTCCAGGTACATAAATTGCCAACAGGTTCACAGATACAAAGAAACACTGATAATAAAAAAATGGAACATGGGCCTTCAAACAAATAGATTTATTTGAATTAAAGAATCAAAGAATTGAATGAGAGCAGGCTGCGTGCATGTGGATTCTTAAATTAAAGGGTAATGTTATCAAGGTCCTCAAATGATACAAGGATTCCAAAGGATATAAACAAACTTCACTTAATATGGTGGAAGAATGAAGTTACAATGTGGACCTGGGTTATCTCTTTACCAAATAGGAAACACTTTCACTACCATGCAGGCAGGATCAGAAGCAAAGTTCTTTTGAAACCGGAACCTTATGTTTTGAACATGGGTAAGTTTCAGAGAGGTTGTTAAGTTGTGTGGATAAATTTTATCAGAAAAGAAAAAAAAAAATTATTGACTGGCTATGAGATGTGGTCAGATTTTGACAAATTTAGAAATACTGAGGCTAGTACTAAGGAAAAGTACATAACGAAATTCAGCAAACTATGAAATTTTCAGAAATTTTATTTGGAAATTTCCCAATTTGTGCTGGTATTTACAGCGCTGGAAAGATGTCCAGTTTGACCAGAGCTGCTAGCACAAATGTCAAAGCACTAAAAATTCCTTGGAAAGCATTTTGCTCCAGCAGCATTCATCATACAAAGGAGGCAATCATTAACATGACAGATAATGGAGGGCACATTGTTAACAAATTGACAGGTCGCAAGTGACAACATGAAAGGACAACAGCATCAAATATAAATGGACAGAAATGCTATTGCTAAAGTTGAGAAGCTAAGAGAATTTGGAATTAATGTGAATGGACCCCAGAAATGATCAGAGTGCAGTCAATTTGTGTTTTAGGGGCAATTCAAAATGCTATTAAACCATGCATGTCCTAAATGGTGTAAGTGACAATATCCCAAACTAAACAAGAAACCAAACTTTTAATAATGGAAGATGGAGGTACAGACCAATGAGAGGGCAATGCATTGGTCACAAGAGGTTTCAGCTCAGTGATATATGTGCTGCTGGTATAGCCTTTCAACTGTGTAGAATTAGACAGTGGATGTAGATCTACCATGTGTGGAATGATCTGGTTAAAATGCTGTCTAGAGTAATAAAGGTCAAGACAAAGTTAAGAAATGAGAGTTTTATCAGTTTCACATTTGGAAATGATAACGCACTAAAATCTTTGAAAACAAGGATGTGATTAAGTCCTTATAAAATAGGCAGATTCAATCATTTCATTAGCATGAACATTGCACCCAGAGAAATATCCTTGTTACTCACTTGGCCATTAATGATGAAAAGACAGGTGGAACCAGATATGAAAGCGAGCGAAGCTACTATATTTGGAAAATCTGTGAATTTGCAATTTATGCCATTATGAAACAATCACATTCCTTTAATGGAACATAGATAATTTCTTTTGTGATATGGTGAGGTAATGTTGATCTCGGTAGGTAGAAAGCGAGATGACAAAGTAAATTATGGTAAGATTGGATAGACAGTTTGCCCATCTGTCCTCTAACAAAAGGTTTAAAATTTTAGTATAACATGCAGGAATAAGGGATAGGAGGGTAATAAGCTCACAGAAGAATGAAGTGATAGTGTGAGATTCGTCAAAAACATTGAAGGTCAACATCATAGCCGATAGTAAACCTGCCTTCAGGAGGAGATTTCCACGAGGTACTGGCTATGGGTTTAAAGGCAGAGGATAAAAATGTCTATTTTACGTTTTTTGTTTTAAAAGATTTGGGAAGTTTTCCTCATCAATAATTCATAGTAAAGAAAATAATTGTAGATGGAGTGATGGAAAAGTGGATAGGGACCAGATGTGGAACATTTAACGAAACGTCTCTTTTTATTGGCTCATTGATGAATTTAGAGATGGAAATATTTCAACAGGACTAGAATACAAGCGCAGAGATAGACTGCTGAAGTTGTATAATGCTCAGGTCAGACTTAATTTGGAATATTGAGAGCATTTTTGGCCCCGTATCTAAAGAAGGATATGCTGGCACTGGAGGAGATCTAAAGCTTGTAATTTCAAATAAACCTGTTGTCATGTAAGTTCAGAGTTTGTCCATCCCAGTCCAACAACTCCACATCAAGACGAACAGGACAGAACAAAAAACTCTCAAAGGCATGTATCATCACGTGCCATTTAAGCACAGTTGTTAACTCCCTGATTTTTCAAAAATCTACATCCTCCTTTTTAGATACTGTCCATGATCTAATCTCCACACCTCTGCGGGGTAAAGAATTCCAGACCGTCACCACCCTTCAGAAAAAGAAATTCCTTCCTGTCTCAGTTTAAAAAAGGTGACCCTTTAACCGATAACATTATTCCCCAGTTCAAGGCTCCCACACTCCCTCATGAAAACATCTGCTCAACATCTACCCTGTTATACCTCTTTAAAATCTTCTGTGCATCAATCAGATTACCCCTCCATCTTCTAAACTAATGATAAAAGCCTAACCTGTTCAACCATTCTTGAGAAAACAGCCCCCTCAGCCCATGGATTAGCCTTGTGAATCGATTTTGAACAGCCTCCAAGGGCAGCACATTTCTTTTTGAAATACAGGGACCAAAGCTGTACATTGTATTCCAGGTATGATCTCACTAACACCTCTGTACAGTTGTATCAAGACTTCACTATTTTAAAACTTGAACCCCCAAGCAATAAAAGCCAAATTCCATTTACTGCTTTAATTACTTGCTGCATCTGCATGCTAACGTTTTGTGTTTCATGCACAAGAACACCCAGATCCCTCTGCACTGTACTTTTTTTTGGAGTTTCTCTCCATTTAAATAATAGTCAGCTTTTTTATTCTTCTCACCAAAATCGAAAACGTCACACTATCCAACATTTTACTCCATTACATTTTTGGCCATTCAACCTGTCTATATCCCAGTTTAGATTCCTAATGTCTTCATCTCAACAGGCTCCCCCACTCGTTTGTATTAATACTCTGCACTGAACATCCTCATCCAATTCGTTACTAAAAGACAGTAAATAATTGAAGCACTAGGACTCCACATTGTGGCACTCCATTAGTTTTGTCTTTCCTACCTAAGTCCAATTAATCCTGATTCTCTTCTACACGTTAATTAAATTCTTAAATCCATGCTAATACTCTGTCCCTTGAGCAACCTCTACCTTACCCCACTCCGCCTCATACCTGAGTAAGGTCTTCCTCAGTCTAAACTGTCTTCAGTTAAAAGCAGACCCTCACCATGTTCTACTGGTATCATAAGTGGCAGCTTTCAGGCATCTTTATGCTGCAGGTAAATGATTTTTTTTGTAAGGTGGGAGTAGTGAATTTGAAAACATTGCCAATTTTGAATTCTGTTTTAAGACGTTATGGCAATCAGGCTTCTGGGTCTTTCAGTTCTGCACGAAACACTCCCAACCCATAAGACACCTGAACTGAAACAAAGAACTTCTCCACTGGGTCCTAAGCAAACTCCCTCCGGTAACAAACCACACAGTAAATTACCTACTACGCTGGGTCCGAAGCAGACCCTCTGCAAAAATACACCAAACTGCAACCTACTTACTCCAGAGGGTCGTAGGAAGGATCACTTAACTGGAAGCAGTCACAATCCACTCCACCAGACCACTGGACCTGTAAGGAAGCGGGGTAAGCATGCCGGTCTGCTAGTAAGACTGAAACTACTCGGTTTCAAGACCTCCTCTTCCTAGTTTACGCCTAGCAAACTTATAATCTCTGGAGAACAAGATGGACGAACCCAGATCACGGCTCAGCTTCCAGCATGAACTGTGGGACTGCTGCCTACTCTGCTTCACAGAAAACTGGCTCAACCCATCCATTCCAGACTGTGCAATTCAGGCTGATGGTTTTTCTACCCATCGTATGGGCCGCACAGCATCCTTGGTAAGACAAAGGATGGAGGGGTTTGCTTTTTAATCAACAACTTGTGGTGCACGGACATTGCAACCCTGGGCAGCCACTGCTCCCCAAACATTGGATTTCTCACCATCAAATGTTGCCCCTTCTATCTACCACGGGAATTTACCACTGTTATACTAATTGCTGTGTGCATACCGCCACAAGCAAAGATTGAGGAAGTTCTGGATGTGCTGTACTCCACCACTAACACCCAGGAGACAGAACACCCCGATGCCCTGTTTATTGTGACTGGCAACTTCAATCAAGCCAATCTAAGGAAGGTGTTGCCTAAGTACCAGCACAACATTACCTGCCCCTCCAGGGGCCAGAACATGTTCGACCACTACTACAGCACTGTGAAAGATGCCTACTTCTCCATCTAGCACCCTCATTTCAGGAACTCGACCACAATGCCGTGTTTCTTCTCCTGGCTTACAGGCTCAAGATCAAGCAGGAAACCCCTTTGCAGATACAGGTCCAGTGCTGGTCAGAAGAGCAGAGCATCAACTCTGGTGCTGTCTGGAATTGGCTGATTGGCCCATGTTCAAACAGTCCGCAGGGTGTGCACTAAGGTGGGGGTTGCTCAAGGGACAGAGTATTAGCATGCATTTAAGAAACTGGTTAACATGGAGAAGACAGAGTCAGGATTAATTGGACTCCAGGTTGGAAAGACAAAACTAGTGGTGTGCAGGGTGTTCTAGCAAGATGGATAAAGAACTTGTTTAGCAACAGGAGACAGAGGGTAGTAGTTGAAGGGAGTTTCTCGAAATAGAGAAAGGTGACCAGTAGTGTTCCACAGGGATCAGTGCTGGGGCCACTGTTGTTGGTGATATACATGAATGATCTGGAAGAGGGCACTGTTGGTATGATCAGCAAGTTTGCAGATGACACGAAGATTGGTGGAGTAGCAGAAAGCATAAAAGGTACTATCAAAGAATACAGGAGGATATAGATAGACTGGAGAGTTGGGCGGAAAAGTGGTAGATGGATTTCAATCTAGACAAATGTGAGGTGATGCATTTTGGCAAGTCTAATTCTAGAGCGAATTTACAATAAACGGAAGAGCCTTGGGAAGGGTTGATGGGCAGAGAGATCTGGGAGTGCAGGTCCATTCTACCCTGAAGGTTGCTGCACAGGTGGATAGCATGGTCAAGAAGGCATATAGTATGCTTGCCTTCATTGGACGGGGTGTTGAGTATAAGAGCTGGCAAGTCATGTTAAAATTGTACAGGACGTTGGTTCAGCCACATTTGGAATATTGCGTACAGTTCTGATCGCCATATTGCCAAAAGGATGTGGGTCCTTTGGAGAAGGTTTACGAGGATGTTGCATGGTATGGAAGGTGCTAGCTATGAAGAGAGGCTGAGTAGGTTAGGCTCATTTTCATTAGAAAAAAGGAGATTGAGGGGGAACCTGATTGAGGTTTACAAATCATGAAGGGAATAGACAGGGTGGATAGAGAAAAGTTTTTCCCCAGGGTGAAGGATTCCATAACGGGATGTCTCGCTTTCAAGATGAGAGGTGAAAAGTTTAAGGGGGATACACGCGGCAAGTATTTCACACAGAGTGGTGGGCGTTTGGAACACGTTGCCAGCAGAGGTGGTAGATGCAGGCACGGTAGATTCATTTAAGATGCGTCTGGACAGATGCATGAGTAGGTAGGGAGCAGAGGGATACAGATGCTTAGGAATTGACCGACAAGTTTAGACAGTACATTTGGATCGGCTCAGGCTTGGAGGGCCGAAGGGCCTGTTCCTGGGCTGTAAGTTTTTTTTGTTCTCTTTGTTCTTTGTACCTTGGACGAGTATGCCACCACCCTCACAGGCTTTATCAGCAAGTGTGTGGAGGACTGCTGACTGAGGAGGTCAATTCAGGTGTCCCTCAATAGGTAACCCTGGATGAATCAGGGCATACAGAACTTGCTAAAAACCAGGCATGAGGCCTTCAGATCAGGAGATCCACTCAAATAGAAGGAATCCAAGTATGACCCTCACAGAGCCATTAGGGCAGCCAAGGACTAATACCAATCCAAACTAGAGATCCAGACAGACACACGGCAAGGACGGAATACCACCACAGGTTTTAAAAATAGATAGTGCAAGACAGCAAACGATGACACATCCCTCTCAGATCGTCTCAGTGCCTTCTATGCTCACTTTGAGCAGACTTTCAGCTGAGAGGTAACACCTATTCTGACAAGTTCTTATGAACCTATCCCAACAGTCACTGCATCAGAGGTCAGATCAGCTTTCTTTTGTGTGAATCCAAGAAAAGTGATGGGACCAGACGGAGTACCAGGCCGTGCATTCAGACCATATGCAGATCAACGAGCAGAGGTTTTCTCAGACATCTTCAACCTCTCCCTTCAGCAGGCCCTGCCTGTTTCAAGAGGGCCAACATCATCCCTGTGCCGAAGGCGGCTCACGCAGCATGTCTCAACGACTACCGCCCAGTGACCCTAACTTCGGTGGTCGTGAAGTGCTTTGAAAGGCTGGTCATGGCACTGATGAACTCCAGTCTCCTGACTATTCTTGACCCACTGCAATTTGCCTGTCAGATCAACAGATCCACGTCAGATGCCATATCTCTTGCCCTTCACTCCTCCCTAGAACATCTTGACTCCAAGAACAGCTACGTAAGAATCCTACTCATTGAAGGCTGAACTGTAGTCAACACTATCATCCCCTCGAGACTCATTACTAAACTTAGTGATCACTGGATCTTCAGTTTCCTGACCCACAGGCCACAATCAGTGAAGACTGGGGACAATATTTCATCCTCTTTAACACAACACTGGAGCCCTCCAGGATGCGTACTCAGCCCCCTACTGCACTCACTGTATACCCATGCCTGCATTGTCAAATACCAGACTAAAGCCATTTACAAATTCACTGATGACACCACCATAGTCGGTCGAATCTCAGATAGAGACTAAACAGACTACAGATGGGAGGTAGAAGACCTGGAAAAATGGTGCACCGAGAACAACCTACACTCAATGCCGGAAAAACCAAGGAACTCATTATTGACTTTCAGTGGGATGTTACTCATGCCCCCCTACACATTAACAGCACAGAGTTGGAACGAGTGGAGAGTGTCAAGCTCCTGGGAGTGGTCATCAACAACAAGCTTTCTTGGACTCTCAGGTGGACGGACTGGTTATAAAGGCCCAATGTCTCTTCTTCCTCAGGCAGCTGAGGAAATTTGGCATGACGGTGAATACCCTTGCCAACTTTTATAGGTGCACCATCGAGAGCATTCTGTCTGGATGTATCACTACCTGGTATGGCAACTGTACCGTTCAAGATCGGAGATGGTTACAGAGAGTGGTGAACTCAGCTCAGACAGTCACAAAGGCCAACCTCCCATCTATAGAATCCAACCTCCCAACTCTCGAATCCATCTACCAGGCCCGCTGTCAAGGAAAGGCCGCCAGCATTCTCAAAGATCAATCCCACCCTGGCAATGCTTTTCTACAACCTCTACCATCGGGGAGAAGGTACAGAAGCCTGAACACACGCACCAGCTGGTTTCTAAACAGTTCAACCCTATTGTTGTTCGAATTCTGAATGGACTCACAAACTCTTAACATTTACCTGTGTTTTTGATTTTGCCACTGTTTACCCATTATTTACTTAGCTATGCTACTTAACTATGTGAGCTGCCTGTATTGCTTGCAAGACAAAAGCTTTTCACTGTGCCTTGGTACACATGACAATAAATTCAATTCAATTTAAAACTAATCATTTCTCAGCACCTGACTGGAAAGCTGAGTCTGCTGGGCGTAAATACTTCCTTTTGTAACTGGATCCTGGACTGACCGGGAGATCTCAGTCAGTCTGGATTGGGAATAACATCTCCAACACCATCACCCTGAGCACAAAGGCCCCCCAGGACAGTGTGCTCAGTCCACTGCTGTTCACCCTGCTGACATGCGACTGTGTAGCGATGAACAAGTCGAATCACATTATCAACTTTGCTGATGATACAACTATAGTGGGTCTCATCAGCACAAATGACATGTCAGAATAATGAGAGGAGGTGCAACAGCTAACGGACTAGTGCAGAGCTAACAACCTGTCTCTGAACGTGGACAAGACGAAAGAGATGGTTGTTGACTTCAGGATGGCATGGAGTGACCACTCTCCACTGGACATCAATGGGCTCCCCCATGGACACCAGGAGAAGCACTAAATTTCTTGGCGTACACCCGGCGGAGAATCCCACCTGGTCCCTCAGCACTAGTTCCATAGCCAAGAAAGCCCAGCAGTGTCTCTACTTTCTGCGCAGGCTGAGGAAAGCCCACCTCCCATCCCCCAATCCTCACCACATTTAACAGAGGGTTCATTGAGAGTACCCTGAGCTGCTGTATCACTGCTTGGTTTGGAAGTTTCACCATCTCGGAACGTAAGACCCTACACTGGATAGAGAGGACAGCTGAGAGAATCATCAGGGTCTCTCTTCTCTCCATTACAGACATTTACACCACATGCTGCATCCAAAAGGATAATTGCATTGTGGAAAATCCCACACACCCCTCACTTAAACTCTTCTCCCTCCTGCCATCTGGCGGAAGATACCAGAGCATTCGGTCTCTCACGGCCAGACTGTGCAACAGTTTCTTCCCCAAGCCATCTGACTCCTTGACAGCATGATTGGACTCTTCCCCATCTGAAATTCTTTGCACGACTTCAAATTGCTGCTCGAAAAATGCCTATTATTTATCATTCTTACAAAACATGTATGTTTTGCACTTGCGCATTTATGCGGTGTACGTTTGTGCCGTCAATGTCGCACCCTCAGTCCTGGAGGAATGCGGTCTCATTTTTACTGTATCAGGTGTATATGGTAGAAATGACATAAAAGCTACACTACTCTAAACTGAAGTACACTGGATTAGAAACCAGCCAATTGGCCAATGTCATTTTGCATCAGCAAATCTGAGCCTCGTTGCTATTTGTTAAACTAGATCTTCACAAAAGAATGCAGTAGCTTCAAGACAGAAATGGAGGAATTGTGAGAGTCAAATTAAATAGGTGAATTGGCTGGGCACCTGAACAAGTATCATATTTCCTATGTAATTTTACTCTCTCAGGAGTGGTGGAGTTATGCTAAGTATGTTTTGCATTTGCCAGTGCCTTCACTGGAACTGCTTCACCTACCTTCAGCTGCACAATTTCCAAATATAGTTTTTGTTACGTTACTACAGTTGATTACACCTTGAAAAATCCCAAGCGAGGGGATATTATTCAGACAGACAAAGCATTGAAAGTAAACATGGTGCTTTGAGATTTCCATTATTAGGAAGGTGATGGAACATGAAACTTGTTTTCAGTGATGCTGCTCATCTATGTCATGTGTATTCTAGTGCAGGAAGGTTATAAAATTTCTCTGGCTAAAGAAGATAAATGTTGCCCTTTAGTTTGAAAAGCTAAAAAGATCAGGAGTAGGAAAAGGAACCCGAGTGTCAGAAACTCTTGCTCTTGGTGAGGCATTAGATATATCATTCTTATTAAAAACAATTGAAAAAAATTCAAAGTGAATTCAACAGAAATATTATTGAGTGCTACACTGAAAATAAGTCATGACAGGATAATGTATATTCAATGAAACATGAAAACGAGATGTGGCTAAGGATCGATATTGCGGTTTGAAAACAGATGCTGCAGAATTAAAAATCTCCAAACTGAAATTGGTGGGCAATATCTGACTGTTTCACAAAGTAAGGAACACATTCGAAGAAACTGGATAGGGGCATTTGGAACTTCAACATACAGAGTAAAAGCATCCGGTCAGTTTGTATTTTTTAAAATTTTGTATACAACGTGACCTATTCAAAAGAAAAAGGGGAATCTCAGCATTAAATATGGTCTGAAGGTGTGCCTGAGACAACTGAATTAGGGAGTAGGTGATGGTTATTAAGTTATTAAGGGCCAAAATATAGTGCTAGAACTAAAAGTATGGACTTTGATTTTGTTAAAATATGGTTATCTTCTAGGATACTATTTCTTATGAGATGATTCCAAACAAAGGACATAATTTTATAATGAGGCCACTGAGTGCAAAAAGGTGTCTCCTGATTTTATAGAATCATAGAATCTCCACAGTGTGGAAGCAGGCCATTCGGCCCATTGGTCAGGGAGTCAGAACTGGAGGGCATACGTTTAGGGTGAGAGGGGAAAGATATAAAAGAGATCTATGGGGCAACTAATGAGCTGCCAGAGGAAGTGGTGGAGACTGGTACAATTGCAACATTTAAGGCATTTGGATGGGTATATGAATAGGAAGGGTTTGGAGGGATATGGGCTGGATGCTGGCAGGTGGGACTAGATTGGGTCGGGATATCTGGTTGGCATGGACGAAAGGGTCTGCTTCGATGCTGTACATCTCTATGGGTATTCCAAGATGGTGGACGGGAAAAATTTCTAGCTGTAAGAGCCGCTCCTTTTTTTGAGGTATTTTAGGTGCTGGAGTTGATTTCCTTGCATTCCAGGAGCAGCAACTACTGTTGTATATGCTGTTACATTGTTTTGGAACTTTGGAAGAAAGGGAGAAGAGCAGACAAAAGACGCACATGGTGAGGAGAGAGAGAGAGAGAGGGAGAGAGAGAGACCCTGCACAGTTACTGCCTTTGTTGTTTTTGAATTCATGTATTGCTGGACATCGGAGTGCATCTGGGAAAATTAACAAACAGTGAATTTCACAACTTATCTTGGAGGAACCGGTTTGGGTGAAGTTCACAACACAGAATCAGATAAGTTAATTGTTGTTTTAAGTCTGTCCAAGAGAAAGGCTGTATTAGTGAGTACAGTGGGTTCTTTCTTGATTGTATGTTCTTGGAGCCAAGTCTCTTGATTAAACTTAAAATATAAGCCATAGCTATTAATTTAACCTGGTGCACTGTTTTGTAGAGGAATAAGACGGTGCTATTTTCTGGGTCTGTAGATTGTGAAGGAGCAAAAATGGCCTTTGCAGTGATATGTACTTCTTGTCAGATGTGGGAGTTTATAGAGAGTTTAAGAGTTACTGCGGATTGTATCTGCCATAAATGCTGTTGGGATGCAAATCTTATCAGATCGAGTGGATCAGTTGAAGAGACAGATAGAAGCGATGAGGAACTAGCAACAGCAACAGTATGTGATGAATGGCAGTTATAGGAAGGTGGGGGGGGGGGGGGAAGTCTCAGATACAGTCACATAGATGGGTTAACTCCAGGAAGGATAAGAGAGGTAGGCAGCTAGTGCAAGAGTCTTTGGTGGATATACCCATTTCAAACAGGTACGCTGTTTTGGAAAATGTAGGGGGTGATGGATTCTCAGGGGAACGTAGCACAAACAGCCAAGTTTCTGGTATTGAGACTGATTCTAATGCAACGAGGGGGACGTCGGGTTCCAAGAGATCAACTATGTTAGGGGATTCTCTAGTCCGAGGTACAGACAGACGTTTCTGTGGCCAGCAGAGAAAAAGCAGAATGGTGTGTTGCTTCCCTGGTGCCAGGATCAAGGATGTCTCCGAGAGGATGCAGAATGTTCTCAGAGGAAGAGGGGCCAGCAAGAGGAGAATGGTGTGTTGTTTCCCTGGTGCCAGGATCAAGGATGTCTCAGAGAGGGTGCAGGATGTTCTCACAGAGGAAGAGGGGCCAGCAAGAGGGCATTGTCCACATTGGAACCAACGATATAGGAAGGGAAAAGGTTGAGATTCTGAAGGGAGATTACAGAGAGTTAGGCAGAAATTTAAAAAGGAGGTCCTCAAGGGTAGTAATATCTGGATTACTCCCACTGCTACGAGCTAATGAGGGCAGGAATAGGAGGATAGAGCAGATGAATGCATGGCTGAGGAGCTGGTGTATGGGAGAAGGATTCACATTTTTGGATCATTGGAATCTCTTTTGGGGTAGAAGAAGTGACCTGTTCAAGAAGGACGGATTGAACCTAAATTGGAAGGGGACTAATATACTGGCAGGGAAATTTGCTAGAACTGCTTGGGAGGATTTAAACTAGTAAGGTGAGAGGGGGGTTGGGGGAAACCCAGGGAGATAGTGAGGAAAGAGATCAATCTGAGACTGGTACAGTTGAGAACAGAAGTGAATCAAACAGTCAGCGCAGGCAGGGACAAGGTAGGACTAATAAATTAAACTGCATTTATTTCAATGCGGATTGTATTATAGACCCCCAATAGTCAGAGGGAAATTGAGAAACAAACTTGTAAGGAGATCTCAGCTATTTGTAAGAATAATAGGGTAGTTATGGTCGGGGATTTTAACTTTCCAAACATCGACTGGGACCGTCATAGTGTCAAAGGTTTAGATGGAGAGGAATTTGTTAAGTGCGTACAAGACAACTTTCTGATTCAGTATGTGGATACACATACTAGAGAAGGTGCAAAACTTGACCTACTCTTGGGAAATTAGGCAGGGCAGGTGACGGAGGTGTCAGTGGGGGAGCACTATGGGGCCAGCTACCATAATTCTATTCGTTTTAAAATAGTGCTGGAAAAGGATAGACCAGATCTAAAAGTTGAAGTTCTAAATTGGAGAAAGGCCAATTTTTCGCAGGTAAAGGGATGGCTGGAAAATGGGAAGCCTTCAAAAATGAGACAACAAGAATCCATAGAAAGTGTATTCCTATCAGGGTGAAAGGGAAGACTGGTAGGTATAGGGAATGCTGGATGACTAAAGAAATTGAGGGTTTGGTTAAGAAAAAGGAAGCATATGTCAGGTGTAGACAGGATAGATTGAGTGAATCCTTTAGAAGAGTATAAAGGCAGTAGGAGTATACTTAAGAGGGAAATCAGGAGGGCAAAACAGGGACATGAGATAGCTTTGGCAAATAGAATTAAGGAGAATTCAAAGGGTTTTTACAAATATATTGAGAACAAAAGGGTAACTCGGGAGAGAATAGGGCCCCTCAAAGATCAGCAAGGCGGCCTTTGTGTGGAGTCGCAGAAAACGGCAGAGATACTAAATGAATATTTTGCATCAGTATTTACTGTGGAAAAGGATATGGAAGATATAGACTGTAGGGAAATAGATGGTGACATCTTGCAAAATGTCCAGATTACAGAGGAGGAAGTGCTGGATGTCTAGAAACGGTTAAAGGTGGATAAATCCCCAGGACCTGATCAGGTGTACCGAGAACTCTGTGGGAAGCTCGAGAAGTGATTGCTGGGCCTCTTTCTGAGATATTTGTATCATCGATAGTCACAGATGAGGTGCCAGAAGACTGGAGGTTGGCAAACATGGTGCCACTGTTTAAGAAGGG